>NW_027207342.1:0-300000 GCF_963455315.2 Globicephala melas
GGCACACTCAGCGTACATCCCTGTGGCTTCTAACGAGTCCCAAGAGATACCGGTTACCCTGCGTTTCCTTCCGTGAATGAACTTATCGAAGTAGGGAGTCCCGCTCCGGAGATCTGTCTCAACCGAGGAACGCCGTAGCTGCTCCTCTGGGCCTGCGGCTGCCTGCAGTGCCGCAGAAGGAACAGGACTTAAAGTGCAGTAAGAACCCAAGCCGCCGTCCTCTAGGAGGCACGGTGACTTCAGTCAGGAGGTCCTGGATGGAACGCGAAAACGAGGGCTCCTCTGAGGGCAGCTCCGACTAGGGCACCGCGTAAGACCTCCGCGCCACGTGGGACGTGCCACAACGGCGTTCGCGAACGTGTGCGAGTGCCGAGGAAACTAAGCTGCTCCGAAGGAGAGGGCAGTGCGTTTCCCTACCCTCGGCCTGCACACAGGGGGCTCTGAAGGGCTACGGGCCTGGATGTTGCTTAGCAGACCCAGGTGCACCTGGGGGTACTCAGTGTTCCTGCCGGGAGCAGGGTGCCCCGGCTAGCCTCCCAGGTGTCCAGAAAGCTGTGCTGCCGTTAAAGGCATGCAGAGCAGAGGCCACCGCCTCCTGGAAGCTGCAGCACGCCTCCGCTTCTGCACGGCGAATCAGGGCCTTCCTTCCAGGCATGGGTTCATGCTGGGTGTGCCGGTAGCGACACAGCGTGCTAAGATGCTGACTTTCTCCTCGAGCAGAGTGACTTCGGGTACGAGGGTGGGTCTCGCAGTGTTCCAAGCACAGTGTTCTATCATGGCAGCTCACACAAGGGCCATGACAGAGTCTTCCTGGGCACTTCGCACTCACCAGCCATGTTGTCCCGAGGGCGTTCGAGGGCTCTGGAGATGTAGCGCTCCTCAAGGAACGCGCAGTGTGTTGCTGCCCAGCACTCGGCAGGCACAGAGGTCCTCCGGGGGATCAACCAATGGAGCTCGACATTGCTCCGCCGGCCCACAGGTGTCTGGAGGCACTCAGTGACCTCGGAGGGAAAACGATGCACACCCGTGGGGCCTAGGAGTCCCCGGACGTGTACTTCCTTTAAAATAAAGCACATAAGCGACTGAGAACTTGTGGAAACAGCTGCATGCCTCCCTTTCTGCACGGCTACTCAGGGCCTAACCTGGAGGCGAGTTCTCACGTCGCGGTTCCCTTTCGCTCTAGAGCCTGTCATGCGGACCGCCGCCGCGGCCACGGAAGCCCCTGGTTTAGAGAGAGCAAACTCACATTTTTCCCCGAAGCATTCTTCCAGGGCTAACTGGCCTGTCGGGAGCCGGGAATGTCAGGTAGCTTCAAGGCAGGCATGAATGCCGCCTTCAAAATGGGAAAGCAGGGCTTGTTCCAGCAGGCCCCCGTTTTCATGGGCACACTCAGCGTACATCCCTGTGGCTTCTAACGAGTCCCAAGAGACACCGGTTACCCTGCGTTTCCTTCCCTGTATGAACTTATCGAAGTAGGGAGTCCCGCTTCGGCGAACTGTCTCAACCGAGGAACGCCGTAGCTGCTCCTCTGGGCCTGGGGCTGCCTGCAGTGCCGCAGAAGGAACAGGACTTAAAGTGCAGTAAGAACCCAAGCCGCCGTCCTCTAGGAGGCACGGTGACTTCAGTCAGGAGGTCCTGGATGGAACGCGAAGACGAGGGCTCCTCTGAGGGCAGCTCCGACTAGGGCACCGCGAAAGACCTCCGCGCCACGTGGGACGTGCCAGAACGGCGTTCGCGAACGTGTGCGAGTGCCGAGGAAACTAAGCTGCTCTGAAGGAGAGGGCAGTGCGTTTCCCTACACTCGGCCTGCACACAGGGGGCTCTGAAGGGCTACGGGCCTGGATGTTGCTTAGCAGACCCAGGTGCACCTGGGGGTACTCAGTGTTCCTGCCGGGAGCAGGGTGCCCCGGCTAGCCTCCCAGGTGTCCAGAAAGCTGTGCTGCCGTTAAAGGCATGCAGAGCAGAGGCCACCGCCTCCTGGAAGCTGCAGTACGCCTCCGCTTCTGCACGGCAAATCAGGGCCTTACTTCCAGGCATGGGTTCATGCTGGGTGTGCCGGTAGCGACACAGCGTGCTAAGATGCTGACTTTCTCCTCGAGCAGAGTGACTTCGGGTACGAGGGTGGGTCTCGCAGTGTTCCAAGCACAGTGTTCTATCATGGCAGCTCACACAAGGGCCATGACAGAGTCTTCCTGGGCACTTCGCACTCACCAGCCATGTTGTCCCGAGGGCGTTCGAGGGCTCTTGAGATGTAGCACTCCTCAAGGAACGCGCAGTGTGTTGCTGCCCAGCACTCGGCAGGCACAGAGGTCCTCCGGGGGATCAACCAATGGAGCTCGACATTGCTCCGCCGGCCCACATGTGTCTGGAGGCACTCAGTGACCTCGGAGGGAAAACGATGCACACCCGTGGGGCCTAGGAGTCCCCGGACGTGTACTTCCTTTAAAATAAAGCACATAAGCGACTGAGAACTTGTGGAAACAGCTGCATGCCTCCCTTTCTGCACGGCTACTCAGGGCCTAACCTGGAGGCGAGTTCTCACGTCGCGGTTCCCTTTCGCTCTAGAGCCTGTCATGCGGACCGCCGCCGCGGCCACGGAAGCCCCTGGTTTAGAGAGAGCAAACTCACAATTTTCCCCGAAGCATTCTTCCAGGGCTCACTGGCCTGTCGGGAGCCGGGAATGTCAGGTAGCTTCAAGGCAGGCATGAATGCCGCCCTCAAAATGGGAAAGCAGGGCTTGTTCCAGCAGGCCCCCGTTTTCATGGGCACACTCAGCGTACATCCCTGTGGCTTCTAACGAGTCCCAAGAGACACCGGTTACCCTGCGTTTCCTTCCCTGAATCAACGTATCGAAGTAGGGAGTCCCGCATCCGGCGAACTGTCTCAACCGAGGAACGCCGTAGCTGCTCCTCTGGGCCTGGGGCTGCCTGCAGTGCCGCAGAAGGAACAGGACTTAAAGTGCAGTAAGAACCCAAGCCGCCGTCCTCTAGGAGGCACGGTGACTTCAGTCAGGAAGTCCTGGATGGAAGGCGAAGACGAGGGCTCCTCTGAGGGCAGCTCCGACTAGGGCACCGCGTAAGACCTCCGCGCCACGTGGGACGTGCCAGAACGGCGTTCGCGAACGTGTGCGAGTGCCGAGGAAACTAAGCTGCTCCGAAGGAGAGGGCAGTGCGTTTCCCTACACTCGGCCTGCACACAGGGGGCTCTGAAGGGCTACGGGCCTGGATGTTGCTTAGCAGACCCAGGTGCACCTGGGGGTACTCAGTGTTCCTGCCGGGAGCAGGGTGCCCCGGCTAGCCTCCCAGGTGTCCAGAAAGCTGTGCTGCCGTTAAAGGCATGCAGAGCAGAGGCCACCGCCTCCTGGAAGCTGCAGCATGCCTCCGCTTCTGCACGGCGAATCAGGGCCTTCCTTCCAGGCATGGGTTCATGCTGGGTGTGCCGGTAGCGACACAGCGTGCTAAGATGCTGACTTTCTCCTCGAGCAGAGTGACTTCGGGTACGAGGGTGGGTCTCGCAGTGTTCCAAGCACAGTGTTCTATCATGGCAGCTCACACAAGGGCCATGACAGAGTCTTCCTGGGCACTTCGCACTCACCAGCCATGTTGTCCCGAGGGCGTTCGAGGGCTCTGGAGATGTAGCGCTCCTCAAGGAACGCGCAGTGTGTTGCTGCCCAGCACTCGGCAGGCACAGAGGTCCTCCGGGAGATCAACCAATGGACCTCGACATTGCTCCGTCGGCCCACAGGTGTCTGGAGGCACTCAGTGACCTTGGAGGGAAAACGATGCACACCCGTGGGGCCTAGGATTTCCTGGACGCGTACTTCCTTTAAAATAAAGCACATAAGCGACTGAGAACTTATGGAAACAGCTGCATGACTCCCTTTCTGCACGGCTACTCAGGGCCTAACCTGGAGGCGAGTTCTCACGTCGCGGTTCCCTTTCGCTCTAGAGCCTGTCATGTGGACCACCACCGCGGCCATGGAAGCACCTGGTTCAGACAGAGCAAACTCACAATTTTCCCCGCAGCCTTCTTACAGGGTTTCCAGGCCTGTCAGGAGCAGGGAATATCAAGTAGCTGCAAGGCAGCGTGAATGCAGCTTTCAAAGTGGGAAAGCAAGTCTATTTCCAGCAGGCCCCCGTTTCCATGGGCACCCTCAGCATAAACCCCTGTGGTATCTAACAAGTCCAAAGAGACACAGGTTACCCTGTGTTTCCTACCCTGAATCAAATTCTCGAAGTAGGGAGTTCTGCATCAAGCGAACTGCCTCAACCAAGGAACGGCGTAGCTGCTCCTCTGGGCCTGTGGCTATTCAAAAGCCTGCAGCGCCACAGGAAGAAGAGGACTTAAATTGCAGTAAGAACGCAAGCCAACTTTCTCGAGGAGGCACGGTGACTTCAGGCAGGAGGTCCCAGACGGAATGCGACACCAAGGGTTTCTCTGAGTGCAGCTCGGACTAGGGCATTGCGTAAGACTTGGACGCCATGTGGGATGTGCTAGAACAGTGTTCCTGAGCGTGTGCGAGTGCTGGGGAAATTAGGCTGCTCCAAAAGAGAGTGCGGTGCATTTCCCTACGCTCGGCATACACAGAGGGGTTCTAAAGGGCTCCGGGCCTGGATGTTGCTTAGCCGACCCAGGTGGGCCTGGGGGTACTCAGTGTCCCTGCCGGAAACAGGGTGCCCACGTGAGCCTCCTAGGTGTCCGGCAAACTGCGCTGCAGTTAAAGATAACCAGAGCAGAGGCCACCGCCTCATGGAAACTGCAGCACGCCTCCGCTTCTGCGCGGCCAATCAGAGCCTTACTTCCAGGCATGTGTTCATGCTGGGAGTGCCGGTAGCAACACAGCATGCTAAGAGGCTGAGTTTCTCCACAGGTAGAGTGACTACAGGTCCGAGGTCCTCAAAGTATTCAAAGCACAGTGTTTTCCCCGAAGCATTCTTCCAGGGCTCACTGGGCTGTCTGGAGCTGGGAAGGTCAGGTAGCTTCAAGGCAGGCATGAATGCCGCCCTCAAAATGGGAAAGCAGGGCTAGTTCCAGCAGGCCCCCGTTTTCATGGGCACACTCAGCGTACATCCCTGTGGCTTCTAACGAGTCCCAAGAGACACCGGTTACCCTGCGTTTCCTTCCCTGAATCAACGTATCGAAGTAGGGAGTCCCGCATCCGGCGAACTGTCTCAACCGAGGAACGCCGTAGCTGCTCCTCTGGGCCTGGGGCTGCCTGCAGTGCCGCAGAAGGAACAGGACTTAAAGTGCAGTAAGAACCCAAGCCGCCGTCCTCTAGGAGGCACGGTGACTTCAGTCAGGAGGTCCTGGATGGAAGGTGAAGACGAGGGCTCCTCTGAGGGCAGCTCCGACTAGGGCACCGCGTAAGACCTCCGCGCCACGTGGGACGTGCCAGAAGGGTGTTCGCGAACGTGTGCGAGTGCGGAGGAAACTAAGCTGCTCCAAAGGAGAGGGCAGTGCGTTTCCCTACGCTCGGCCTGCACACAGGGGGCTCTGAAGGGTTACGGGCCTGGATGTTGCTTAGCAGACCCAGGTGCACCTGGGGGTACTCAGTGTTCCTGCCGGGAGCAGGGTGCCCCGGCTAGCCTCCCAGGTGTCCAGAAAGCTGTGCTGCCGATAAAGGCATGCAGAGCTGAGGCCACCACCTCCTGGAAGCTGCAGCACACCTCCGCTTCTGCACGGCGAATCAGGGCCTTCCTTCCAGGCATGGGTTCATGCTGGGTGTGCCGGTAGCGACACAGCATGCTAAGATGCTGACTTTCTCCTCGAGCAGAGTGACTTCAGGTGCGAGGGCGGGCCTCGCAGTGTTCCAAGCACAGTGTTCTCTCATGGCAGCTCACACAAGGGCCATGACAGAGTCTTCCTGGGCACTTCGCACTCACCAGCCATGTTGTCCCGAGGGCGTTCGAGGGCTCTGGAGATGTAGCGCTCCTCAAGGAACACGCAGTGTGTTGCTGCCCCGCACTCAGCAGGCACAGAGGTCCTCCGGGGGATCAACCAATGGACCTCGACGTTGCTCCGCCGGCCCACATGTGTCTGGAGGCACTCAGTGACCTCGGAGGGAAAACGATGCACACGCGTGGGGCCTAGGAGTCCACGGACGCGTACTTCCTTTAAAATAAAGCACATAAGCGACTGAGAACTTCTGGAAACAGCTGCATGCCTCCCTTTCTGCACGGCTACTCAGGGCCTAACCTGGAGGCGAGTTCTCACGTCGCGGTTCCCTTTCGCTCTAGAGCCTGTCATGCGGACTGCCGCCGCGGCCACGGAAGCCCCTGGTTTAGAGAGAGCAAACTCACAATTTTCCCCGAAGCATTCTTCCAGGGCTCACTGGCCTGTCGGGAGCCGGGAATGTCAGGTAGCTTCAAGTCAGGCATGAATGCCGCCCTCAAAATGGGAAAGCAGGGCTTGTTTCAGCAGGCTCCCGTTTTCATGGCACACTCAGCGTACATCCCTGTGGCTTCTAACGAGTCCCAAGAGACACCGGTTACCCTGCGTTTCCTTCCCTGAATCAACTTATCGAAGTAGGGAGTCCCGCATCCGGCGAACTTTCTCAACCGAGGAACGCCGTAGCTGCTCCTCTGGGCCTGGGGCTGCCTGCAGAGCCGCAGAGGGAACAGGACTTAAAGTGCAGTAAGAACCCATGCCGCCGATCTCTAGGAGGCACGGTGACTTCAGTCAGGAGGTCCTGTATGGAACGCGAAGACGAGGGCTCCTCTGAGGGCAGCTCCGACTAGGGCACCGCGTAAGACCTCCGCGCCACGTGGGACGTGCCAGAACGGCGTTCGCGAACGTGTGCGAGTGCCGAGGAAACTAAGCTGCTCCGAAGGAGAGGGCAGTGCCTTTCCCTACACTCGGCCTGCACACAGGGGGCTCTGAAGGGCTACGGGCCTGGATGTTGCTTAGCAGACCCAGGTGCACCTGGGGGTACTCAGTGTTCCTGCCGGGAGCAGGGTGCCCCGGCTAGCCTCCCAGGTGTCCAGAAAGCTGTGCTGCCGTTAAAGGCATGCAGAGCAGAGGCCACCGCCTCCTGGAAGCTGCTGCACACCTCCGCTTCTGCACGGCGAATCAGGGCCTTCCTTCCAGGCATGGGTTCATGCTGGGTGTGCCGGTAGCGACACAGCATGCTAAGATGCTGACTTTCTCCTCGAGCAGAGTGACTTCAGGTGCGAGGGCGGGCCTCGCAGTGTTCCAAGCACAGTGTTCTCTCATGGCAGCTCACACAAGGGCCATGACAGAGTCTTCCTGGGCACTTCGCACTCACCAGCCATGTTGTCCCGAGGGCGTTCGAGGGCTCTGGAGATGTAGCGCTCCTCAAGGAACACGCAGTGTGTTGCTGCCCAGCACTCAGCAGGCACAGAGGTCCTCCGGGGGATCAACCAATGGAGCTCGACATTGCTCCGCCGGCCCACAGGTGTCTGGAGGCACTCAGTGACCTCGGAGGGAAAGCGATGCACACCCGTGGGGCCTAGGAGTCCCCGGATGCGTACTTCCTTTAAAATAAAGCACATAAGCGACTGAGAACTTCTGGAAACAGCTGCATGCCTCCCTTTCTGCACGGCTACTCAGGGCCTAACCTGGAGGCGAGTTCTCACGTCGCGGTTCCCTTTCGCTCTAGAGCCTGTCATGCGGACCGCCGCCGCGGCCACGGAAGCCCCTGGTTTAGAGAGAGCAAACTCATAATTTTCCCCGAAGCATTCTTCCAGGGCTCACTGGCTTGTCGGGAGCCGGGAATGTCAGGTAGCTTCAAGGCAGGCATGAATGCCGCCCTCAAAATGGGAAAGCAGGGCTTGTTCCAGCAGGTCCCCGTTTTCATGGGCACACTCAGCGTACATCCCTGTGGCTTCTAACGAGTCCCAAGAGACACCGGTTACCCTGCGTTTCCTTCCCTGAATCAACTTATCGAAGTAGGGAGTCCCGCATCCGGCGAACTGTCTCAACCGAGGAACGCTGTAGCTGCTCCTCTGGGCCTGGGGCTGCCTGCAGTGCCGCAGAAGGAACAGGACTTAAAGTGCAGTAAGAACCCAAGCCGCCGTCCTCTAGGAGGCACGGTGACTTCAGTCAGGAGGTCCTGGATGGAACACGAAGACGAGGGCTCCTCTGAGGGCAGCTCCGACTAGGGCACCGCGTAAGACCTCCGCGCCACGTGGGACGTGCCAGAACGGCGTTCGCGAACGTGTGCGAGTGCCGAGGAAACTAAGCTGCTCCGAAGGAGAGGGCAGTGCGTTTCCCTACACTCAGCCTGCACACAGGGGGCTCTGAAGGGCTACGGGCCTGGATGTTGCTTAGCAGACCCAGGTGCACCTGGGGGTACTCAGTGTTCCTGCCGGGAGCAGGGTGCCCCGGCTAGCCTCCCAGGTGTCCAGAAAGCTGTGCTGCCGTTAAAGGCATGCAGAGCAGAGGCCACCGCCTCCTGGAAGCTGCAGCATGCCTCCGCTTCTGCACGGCGAATCAGGGCCTTCCTTCCAGGCATGGGTTCATGCTGGGTGTGCCGGTAGCGACACAGCGTGCTAAGATGCTGACTTTCTCCTCGAGCAGAGTGACTTCGGGTACGAGGGTGGATCTCGCAGTATTCCAAGCACAGTGTTCTATCATGGCAGCTCACACAAGTGCCATGACAGAGTCTTCCTGGGCACTTCGCACTCACCAGCCATGTTGTCCCGAGGGCGTTCGAGGGCTCTGGATATGTAGCGCTCCTCAAGGAACGCGCAGTGTGTTGCTGCCCAGCACTCGGCAGGCACAGAGGTCCTCCGGGAGATCAACCAATGGACCTCGACGTTGCTCCGTCGGCCCACAGGTGTCTGGAGGCACTCAGTGACCTTGGAGGGAAAACGATGCACACCCGTGGGGCCTAGGATTCCCTGGACGCGTACTTCCTTTAAAATAAAGCACATAAGCGACTGAGAACTCATGGAAACAGCTGCATGACTCCCTTTCTGCACGGCTACTCAGGGCCTAACCTGGAGGCGAGTTCTCACGTCGCGGTTCCCTTTCGCTCTAGAGCCTGTCATGTGGACCACCACCGCGGCCATGGAAGCACCTGGTTCAGACAGAGCAAACTCACAATTTTCCCCGCAGCCTTCTTACAGGGTTTCCAGGCCTGTCAGGAGCAGGGAATATCAAGTAGCTGCAAGGCAGCGTGAATGCAGCTTTCAAAGTGGGAAAGCAAGTCTATTTCCAGCAGGCCCCCGTTTCCATGGGCACCCTCAGCATAAACCCCTGCGGTATCTAACAAGTCCAAAGAGACACAGGTTACCCTGTGTTTCCTACCCTGAATCAAATTCTCGAAGTAGGGAGTTCTGCATCAAGCGAACTGCCTCAACCAAGGAACGGCGTAGCTGCTCCTCTGGGCCTGTGGCTATTCAAAAGCCTGCAGCGCCACAGGAAGAAGAGGACTTAAATTGCAGTAAGAACGCAAGCCAACTTTCTCGAGGAGGCACGGTGACTTCAGGCAGGAGGTCCCAGACGGAATGCGACACCAAGGGTTTCTCTGAGTGCAGCTCGGACTAGGGCATTGCGTAAGACTTGGACGCCATGTGGGATGTGCTAGAACAGTGTTCCTGAGCGTGTGCGAGTGCTGGGGAAATTAGGCTGCTCCAAAAGAGAGTGCGGTGCATTTCCCTACGCTCGGCATACACAGAGGGGTTCTAAAGGGCTCCGGGCCTGGATGTTGCTTAGCCGACCCAGGTGGGCCTGGGGGTACTCAGTGTCCCTGCCGGAAACAGGGTGCCCACGTGAGCCTCCTAGGTGTCCGGCAAACTGCGCTGCAGTTAAAGATAACCAGAGCAGAGGCCACCGCCTCATGGAAACTGCAGCACGCCTCCGCTTCTGCGCGGCCAATCAGAGCCTTACTTCCAGGCATGTGTTCATGCTGGGAGTGCCGGTAGCAACACAGCATGCTAAGAGGCTGAGTTTCTCCACAGGTAGAGTGACTACAGGTCCGAGGTCCTCAAAGTATTCAAAGCACAGTGTTTTCCCCGAAGCATTCTTCCAGGGCTCACTGGGCTGTCTGGAGCTGGGAAGGTCAGGTAGCTTCAAGGCAGGCATGAATGCCGCCCTCAAAATGGGAAAGCAGGGCTAGTTCCAGCAGGCCCCCGTTTTCATGGGCACACTCAGCGTACATCCCTGTGGCTTCTAACGAGTCCCAAGAGACACCGGTTACCCTGCGTTTCCTTCCCTGAATCAACGTATCGAAGTAGGGAGTCCCGCATCCGGCGAACTGTCTCAACCGAGGAACGCCGTAGCTGCTCCTCTGGGCCTGGGGCTGCCTGCAGTGCCGCAGAAGGAACAGGACTTAAAGTGCAGTAAGAACCCAAGCCGCCGTCCTCTAGGAGGCACGGTGACTTCAGTCAGGAGGTCCTGGATGGAACGCGAAGACGAGGGCTCCTCTGAGGGCAGCTCCGACTAGGGCACCGCGTAAGACCTCCGCGCCACGTGGGACGTGCCAGAACGGCGTTCGCGAACGTGTGCGAGTGCCGAGGAAACTAAGCTGCTCCGAAGGAGAGGGCAGTGCGTTTCCCTACACTCGGCCTGCACACAGGGGGCTCTGAAGGGCTACGGGCCTGGATGTTGCTTAGCAGACCCAGGTGCACCTGTGGGTACTCAGTGTTCCTGCCGGGAGCAGGGTGCCCCGGCTAGCCTCCCAGGTGTCCAGAAAGCTGTGCTGCCGTTAAAGGCATGCAGAGCAGAGGCCACCGCCTCCTGGAAGCTGCAGCACACCTCCGCTTCTGCACGGCGAATCAGGGCCTTCCTTCCAGGCATGGGTTCATGCTGGGTGTGCCGGTAGCGACACAGCATGCTAAGATGCTGACTTTCTCCTCGAGCAGAGTGACTTCAGGTGCGAGGGCGGGCCTCGCAGTGTTCCAAGCACAGTGTTCTCTCATGGCAGCTCACACAAGTGCCATGACAGAGTCTTCCTGGGCACTTCGCACTCACCAGCCATGTTGTCCCGAGGGCGTTCGAGGGCTCTGGAGATGTAGCGCTCCTCAAGGAACACGCAGTGTGTTGCTGCCCAGCACTCGGCAGGCACAGAGGTCCTCCGGGGGATCAACCAATGGACCTCGACGTTGCTCCGCCGGCCCACATTTGTCTGGAGGCACTCAGTGAACTCGGAGGGAAAACGATGCACACCCGTGGGGCCTAGGAGTCCCCGGACGTGTACTTCCTTTAAAATAAAGCACATAAGCGACTGAGAACTTCTGGAAACAGCTGCATGCCTCCCTTTCTGCACGGCTACTCAGGGCCTAACCTGGAGGCGAGTTCTCACGTCGCGGTTCCCTTTCGCTCTAGAGCCTGTCATGCGGACCGCCGCCGCGGCCACGGAAGCCCCTGGTTTAGAGAGAGCAATCTCACAATTTTCCCCGAAGCATTCTTCCAGGGCTCACTGGCCTGTCGGGAGCCGGGAATGTCAGGTAGCTTCAAGGCAGGCATGAATGCCGCCCTCAAAATGGGAAAGCAGGGCTTGTTTCAGCAGGCCCCCGTTTTCATGGGCACACTCAGCGTACATCCCTGTGGCTTCTAACGAGTCCCAAGAGATACCGGTTACCCTGCGTTTCCTTCCGTGAATGAACTTATCGAAGTAGGGAGTCCCGCTCCGGAGATCTGTCTCAACCGAGGAACGCCGTAGCTGCTCCTCTGGGCCTGCGGCTGCCTGCAGTGCCGCAGAAGGAACAGGACTTAAAGTGCAGTAAGAACCCAAGCCGCCGTCCTCTAGGAGGCACGGTGACTTCAGTCAGGAGGTCCTGGATGGAACGCGAAAACGAGGGCTCCTCTGAGGGCAGCTCCGACTAGGGCACCGCGTAAGACCTCCGCGCCACGTGGGACGTGCCACAACGGCGTTCGCGAACGTGTGCGAGTGCCGAGGAAACTAAGCTGCTCCGAAGGAGAGGGCAGTGCGTTTCCCTACCCTCGGCCTGCACACAGGGGGCTCTGAAGGGCTACGGGCCTGGATGTTGCTTAGCAGACCCAGGTGCACCTGGGGGTACTCAGTGTTCCTGCCGGGAGCAGGGTGCCCCGGCTAGCCTCCCAGGTGTCCAGAAAGCTGTGCTGCCGTTAAAGGCATGCAGAGCAGAGGCCACCGCCTCCTGGAAGCTGCAGCACGCCTCCGCTTCTGCACGGCGAATCAGGGCCTTCCTTCCAGGCATGGGTTCATGCTGGGTGTGCCGGTAGCGACACAGCGTGCTAAGATGCTGACTTTCTCCTCGAGCAGAGTGACTTCGGGTACGAGGGTGGGTCTCGCAGTGTTCCAAGCACAGTGTTCTATCATGGCAGCTCACACAAGGGCCATGACAGAGTCTTCCTGGGCACTTCGCACTCACCAGCCATGTTGTCCCGAGGGCGTTCGAGGGCTCTGGAGATGTAGCGCTCCTCAAGGAACGCGCAGTGTGTTGCTGCCCAGCACTCGGCAGGCACAGAGGTCCTCCGGGGGATCAACCAATGGAGCTCGACATTGCTCCGCCGGCCCACAGGTGTCTGGAGGCACTCAGTGACCTCGGAGGGAAAACGATGCACACCCGTGGGGCCTAGGAGTCCCCGGACGTGTACTTCCTTTAAAATAAAGCACATAAGCGACTGAGAACTTGTGGAAACAGCTGCATGCCTCCCTTTCTGCACGGCTACTCAGGGCCTAACCTGGAGGCGAGTTCTCACGTCGCGGTTCCCTTTCGCTCTAGAGCCTGTCATGCGGACCGCCGCCGCGGCCACGGAAGCCCCTGGTTTAGAGAGAGCAAACTCACATTTTTCCCCGAAGCATTCTTCCAGGGCTAACTGGCCTGTCGGGAGCCGGGAATGTCAGGTAGCTTCAAGGCAGGCATGAATGCCGCCTTCAAAATGGGAAAGCAGGGCTTGTTCCAGCAGGCCCCCGTTTTCATGGGCACACTCAGCGTACATCCCTGTGGCTTCTAACGAGTCCCAAGAGACACCGGTTACCCTGCGTTTCCTTCCCTGTATGAACTTATCGAAGTAGGGAGTCCCGCTTCGGCGAACTGTCTCAACCGAGGAACGCCGTAGCTGCTCCTCTGGGCCTGGGGCTGCCTGCAGTGCCGCAGAAGGAACAGGACTTAAAGTGCAGTAAGAACCCAAGCCGCCGTCCTCTAGGAGGCACGGTGACTTCAGTCAGGAAGTCCTGGATGGAAGGCGAAGACGAGGGCTCCTCTGAGGGCAGCTCCGACTAGGGCACCGCGTAAGACCTCCGCGCCACGTGGGACGTGCCAGAACGGCGTTCGCGAACGTGTGCGAGTGCCGAGGAAACTAAGCTGCTCCGAAGGAGAGGGCAGTGCGTTTCCCTACACTCGGCCTGCACACAGGGGGCTCTGAAGGGCTACGGGCCTGGATGTTGCTTAGCAGACCCAGGTGCACCTGGGGGTACTCAGTGTTCCTGCCGGGAGCAGGGTGCCCCGGCTAGCCTCCCAGGTGTCCAGAAAGCTGTGCTGCCGTTAAAGGCATGCAGAGCAGAGGCCACCGCCTCCTGGAAGCTGCAGCATGCCTCCGCTTCTGCACGGCGAATCAGGGCCTTCCTTCCAGGCATGGGTTCATGCTGGGTGTGCCGGTAGCGACACAGCGTGCTAAGATGCTGACTTTCTCCTCGAGCAGAGTGACTTCGGGTACGAGGGTGGGTCTCGCAGTGTTCCAAGCACAGTGTTCTATCATGGCAGCTCACACAAGGGCCATGACAGAGTCTTCCTGGGCACTTCGCACTCACCAGCCATGTTGTCCCGAGGGCGTTCGAGGGCTCTGGAGATGTAGCGCTCCTCAAGGAACGCGCAGTGTGTTGCTGCCCAGCACTCGGCAGGCACAGAGGTCCTCCGGGAGATCAACCAATGGACCTCGACATTGCTCCGTCGGCCCACAGGTGTCTGGAGGCACTCAGTGACCTTGGAGGGAAAACGATGCACACCCGTGGGGCCTAGGATTCCCTGGACGCGTACTTCCTTTAAAATAAAGCACATAAGCGACTGAGAACTTATGGAAACAGCTGCATGACTCCCTTTCTGCACGGCTACTCAGGGCCTAACCTGGAGGCGAGTTCTCACGTCGCGGTTCCCTTTCGCTCTAGAGCCTGTCATGTGGACCACCACCGCGGCCATGGAAGCACCTGGTTCAGACAGAGCAAACTCACAATTTTCCCCGCAGCCTTCTTACAGGGTTTCCAGGCCTGTCAGGAGCAGGGAATATCAAGTAGCTGCAAGGCAGCGTGAATGCAGCTTTCAAAGTGGGAAAGCAAGTCTATTTCCAGCAGGCCCCCGTTTCCATGGGCACCCTCAGCATAAACCCCTGTGGTATCTAACAAGTCCAAAGAGACACAGGTTACCCTGTGTTTCCTACCCTGAATCAAATTCTCGAAGTAGGGAGTTCTGCATCAAGCGAACTGCCTCAACCAAGGAACGGCGTAGCTGCTCCTCTGGGCCTGTGGCTATTCAAAAGCCTGCAGCGCCACAGGAAGAAGAGGACTTAAATTGCAGTAAGAACGCAAGCCAACTTTCTCGAGGAGGCACGGTGACTTCAGGCAGGAGGTCCCAGACGGAATGCGACACCAAGGGTTTCTCTGAGTGCAGCTCGGACTAGGGCATTGCGTAAGACTTGGACGCCATGTGGGATGTGCTAGAACAGTGTTCCTGAGCGTGTGCGAGTGCTGGGGAAATTAGGCTGCTCCAAAAGAGAGTGCGGTGCATTTCCCTACGCTCGGCATACACAGAGGGGTTCTAAAGGGCTCCGGGCCTGGATGTTGCTTAGCCGACCCAGGTGGGCCTGGGGGTACTCAGTGTCCCTGCCGGAAACAGGGTGCCCACGTGAGCCTCCTAGGTGTCCGGCAAACTGCGCTGCAGTTAAAGATAACCAGAGCAGAGGCCACCGCCTCATGGAAACTGCAGCACGCCTCCGCTTCTGCGCGGCCAATCAGAGCCTTACTTCCAGGCATGTGTTCATGCTGGGAGTGCCGGTAGCAACACAGCATGCTAAGAGGCTGAGTTTCTCCACAGGTAGAGTGACTACAGGTCCGAGGTCCTCAAAGTATTCAAAGCACAGTGTTTTCCCCGAAGCATTCTTCCAGGGCTCACTGGGCTGTCTGGAGCTGGGAAGGTCAGGTAGCTTCAAGGCAGGCATGAATGCCGCCCTCAAAATGGGAAAGCAGGGCTAGTTCCAGCAGGCCCCCGTTTTCATGGGCACACTCAGCGTACATCCCTGTGGCTTCTAACGAGTCCCAAGAGACACCGGTTACCCTGCGTTTCCTTCCCTGAATCAACGTATCGAAGTAGGGAGTCCCGCATCCGGCGAACTGTCTCAACCGAGGAACGCCGTAGCTGCTCCTCTGGGCCTGGGGCTGCCTGCAGTGCCGCAGAAGGAACAGGACTTAAAGTGCAGTAAGAACCCAAGCCGCCGTCCTCTAGGAGGCACGGTGACTTCAGTCAGGAGGTCCTGGATGGAAGGTGAAGACGAGGGCTCCTCTGAGGGCAGCTCCGACTAGGGCACCGCGTAAGACCTCCGCGCCACGTGGGACGTGCCAGAAGGGTGTTCGCGAACGTGTGCGAGTGCGGAGGAAACTAAGCTGCTCCAAAGGAGAGGGCAGTGCGTTTCCCTACGCTCGGCCTGCACACAGGGGGCTCTGAAGGGTTACGGGCCTGGATGTTGCTTAGCAGACCCAGGTGCACCTGGGGGTACTCAGTGTTCCTGCCGGGAGCAGGGTGCCCCGGCTAGCCTCCCAGGTGTCCAGAAAGCTGTGCTGCCGATAAAGGCATGCAGAGCTGAGGCCACCACCTCCTGGAAGCTGCAGCACACCTCCGCTTCTGCACGGCGAATCAGGGCCTTCCTTCCAGGCATGGGTTCATGCTGGGTGTGCCGGTAGCGACACAGCATGCTAAGATGCTGACTTTCTCCTCGAGCAGAGTGACTTCAGGTGCGAGGGCGGGCCTCGCAGTGTTCCAAGCACAGTGTTCTCTCATGGCAGCTCACACAAGGGCCATGACAGAGTCTTCCTGGGCACTTCGCACTCACCAGCCATGTTGTCCCGAGGGCGTTCGAGGGCTCTGGAGATGTAGCGCTCCTCAAGGAACACGCAGTGTGTTGCTGCCCCGCACTCAGCAGGCACAGAGGTCCTCCGGGGGATCAACCAATGGACCTCGACGTTGCTCCGCCGGCCCACATGTGTCTGGAGGCACTCAGTGACCTCGGAGGGAAAACGATGCACACGCGTGGGGCCTAGGAGTCCACGGACGCGTACTTCCTTTAAAATAAAGCACATAAGCGACTGAGAACTTCTGGAAACAGCTGCATGCCTCCCTTTCTGCACGGCTACTCAGGGCCTAACCTGGAGGCGAGTTCTCACGTCGCGGTTCCCTTTCGCTCTAGAGCCTGTCATGCGGACTGCCGCCGCGGCCACGGAAGCCCCTGGTTTAGAGAGAGCAAACTCACAATTTTCCCCGAAGCATTCTTCCAGGGCTCACTGGCCTGTCGGGAGCCGGGAATGTCAGGTAGCTTCAAGTCAGGCATGAATGCCGCCCTCAAAATGGGAAAGCAGGGCTTGTTTCAGCAGGCTCCCGTTTTCATGGCACACTCAGCGTACATCCCTGTGGCTTCTAACGAGTCCCAAGAGACACCGGTTACCCTGCGTTTCCTTCCCTGAATCAACTTATCGAAGTAGGGAGTCCCGCATCCGGCGAACTTTCTCAACCGAGGAACGCCGTAGCTGCTCCTCTGGGCCTGGGGCTGCCTGCAGAGCCGCAGAGGGAACAGGACTTAAAGTGCAGTAAGAACCCATGCCGCCGATCTCTAGGAGGCACGGTGACTTCAGTCAGGAGGTCCTGTATGGAACGCGAAGACGAGGGCTCCTCTGAGGGCAGCTCCGACTAGGGCACCGCGTAAGACCTCCGCGCCACGTGGGACGTGCCAGAACGGCGTTCGCGAACGTGTGCGAGTGCCGAGGAAACTAAGCTGCTCCGAAGGAGAGGGCAGTGCCTTTCCCTACACTCGGCCTGCACACAGGGGGCTCTGAAGGGCTACGGGCCTGGATGTTGCTTAGCAGACCCAGGTGCACCTGGGGGTACTCAGTGTTCCTGCCGGGAGCAGGGTGCCCCGGCTAGCCTCCCAGGTGTCCAGAAAGCTGTGCTGCCGTTAAAGGCATGCAGAGCAGAGGCCACCGCCTCCTGGAAGCTGCTGCACACCTCCGCTTCTGCACGGCGAATCAGGGCCTTCCTTCCAGGCATGGGTTCATGCTGGGTGTGCCGGTAGCGACACAGCATGCTAAGATGCTGACTTTCTCCTCGAGCAGAGTGACTTCAGGTGCGAGGGCGGGCCTCGCAGTGTTCCAAGCACAGTGTTCTCTCATGGCAGCTCACACAAGGGCCATGACAGAGTCTTCCTGGGCACTTCGCACTCACCAGCCATGTTGTCCCGAGGGCGTTCGAGGGCTCTGGAGATGTAGCGCTCCTCAAGGAACACGCAGTGTGTTGCTGCCCAGCACTCAGCAGGCACAGAGGTCCTCCGGGGGATCAACCAATGGAGCTCGACATTGCTCCGCCGGCCCACAGGTGTCTGGAGGCACTCAGTGACCTCGGAGGGAAAGCGATGCACACCCGTGGGGCCTAGGAGTCCCCGGACGCGTACTTCCTTTAAAATAAAGCACATAAGCGACTGAGAACTTCTGGAAACAGCTGCATGCCTCCCTTTCTGCACGGCTACTCAGGGCCTAACCTGGAGGCGAGTTCTCACGTCGCGGTTCCCTTTCGCTCTAGAGCCTGTCATGCGGACCGCCGCCGCGGCCACGGAAGCCCCTGGTTTAGAGAGAGCAAACTCATAATTTTCCCCGAAGCATTCTTCCAGGGCTCACTGGCTTGTCGGGAGCCGGGAATGTCAGGTAGCTTCAAGGCAGGCATGAATGCCGCCCTCAAAATGGGAAAGCAGGGCTTGTTCCAGCAGGTCCCCGTTTTCATGGGCACACTCAGCGTACATCCCTGTGGCTTCTAACGAGTCCCAAGAGACACCGGTTACCCTGCGTTTCCTTCCCTGAATCAACTTATCGAAGTAGGGAGTCCCGCATCCGGCGAACTGTCTCAACCGAGGAACGCTGTAGCTGCTCCTCTGGGCCTGGGGCTGCCTGCAGTGCCGCAGAAGGAACAGGACTTAAAGTGCAGTAAGAACCCAAGCCGCCGTCCTCTAGGAGGCACGGTGACTTCAGTCAGGAGGTCCTGGATGGAACACGAAGACGAGGGCTCCTCTGAGGGCAGCTCCGACTAGGGCACCGCGTAAGACCTCCGCGCCACGTGGGACGTGCCAGAACGGCGTTCGCGAACGTGTGCGAGTGCCGAGGAAACTAAGCTGCTCCGAAGGAGAGGGCAGTGCGTTTCCCTACACTCAGCCTGCACACAGGGGGCTCTGAAGGGCTACGGGCCTGGATGTTGCTTAGCAGACCCAGGTGCACCTGGGGGTACTCAGTGTTCCTGCCGGGAGCAGGGTGCCCCGGCTAGCCTCCCAGGTGTCCAGAAAGCTGTGCTGCCGTTAAAGGCATGCAGAGCAGAGGCCACCGCCTCCTGGAAGCTGCAGCATGCCTCCGCTTCTGCACGGCGAATCAGGGCCTTCCTTCCAGGCATGGGTTCATGCTGGGTGTGCCGGTAGCGACACAGCGTGCTAAGATGCTGACTTTCTCCTCGAGCAGAGTGACTTCGGGTACGAGGGTGGATCTCGCAGTATTCCAAGCACAGTGTTCTATCATGGCAGCTCACACAAGTGCCATGACAGAGTCTTCCTGGGCACTTCGCACTCACCAGCCATGTTGTCCCGAGGGCGTTCGAGGGCTCTGGATATGTAGCGCTCCTCAAGGAACGCGCAGTGTGTTGCTGCCCAGCACTCGGCAGGCACAGAGGTCCTCCGGGAGATCAACCAATGGACCTCGACGTTGCTCCGTCGGCCCACAGGTGTCTGGAGGCACTCAGTGACCTTGGAGGGAAAACGATGCACACCCGTGGGGCCTAGGATTCCCTGGACGCGTACTTCCTTTAAAATAAAGCACATAAGCGACTGAGAACTCATGGAAACAGCTGCATGACTCCCTTTCTGCACGGCTACTCAGGGCCTAACCTGGAGGCGAGTTCTCACGTCGCGGTTCCCTTTCGCTCTAGAGCCTGTCATGTGGACCACCACCGCGGCCATGGAAGCACCTGGTTCAGACAGAGCAAACTCACAATTTTCCCCGCAGCCTTCTTACAGGGTTTCCAGGCCTGTCAGGAGCAGGGAATATCAAGTAGCTGCAAGGCAGCGTGAATGCAGCTTTCAAAGTGGGAAAGCAAGTCTATTTCCAGCAGGCCCCCGTTTCCATGGGCACCCTCAGCATAAACCCCTGCGGTATCTAACAAGTCCAAAGAGACACAGGTTACCCTGTGTTTCCTACCCTGAATCAAATTCTCGAAGTAGGGAGTTCTGCATCAAGCGAACTGCCTCAACCAAGGAACGGCGTAGCTGCTCCTCTGGGCCTGTGGCTATTCAAAAGCCTGCAGCGCCACAGGAAGAAGAGGACTTAAATTGCAGTAAGAACGCAAGCCAACTTTCTCGAGGAGGCACGGTGACTTCAGGCAGGAGGTCCCAGACGGAATGCGACACCAAGGGTTTCTCTGAGTGCAGCTCGGACTAGGGCATTGCGTAAGACTTGGACGCCATGTGGGATGTGCTAGAACAGTGTTCCTGAGCGTGTGCGAGTGCTGGGGAAATTAGGCTGCTCCAAAAGAGAGTGCGGTGCATTTCCCTACGCTCGGCATACACAGAGGGGTTCTAAAGGGCTCCGGGCCTGGATGTTGCTTAGCCGACCCAGGTGGGCCTGGGGGTACTCAGTGTCCCTGCCGGAAACAGGGTGCCCACGTGAGCCTCCTAGGTGTCCGGCAAACTGCGCTGCAGTTAAAGATAACCAGAGCAGAGGCCACCGCCTCATGGAAACTGCAGCACGCCTCCGCTTCTGCGCGGCCAATCAGAGCCTTACTTCCAGGCATGTGTTCATGCTGGGAGTGCCGGTAGCAACACAGCATGCTAAGAGGCTGAGTTTCTCCACAGGTAGAGTGACTACAGGTCCGAGGTCCTCAAAGTATTCAAAGCACAGTGTTTTCCCCGAAGCATTCTTCCAGGGCTCACTGGGCTGTCTGGAGCTGGGAAGGTCAGGTAGCTTCAAGGCAGGCATGAATGCCGCCCTCAAAATGGGAAAGCAGGGCTAGTTCCAGCAGGCCCCCGTTTTCATGGGCACACTCAGCGTACATCCCTGTGGCTTCTAACGAGTCCCAAGAGACACCGGTTACCCTGTGTTTCCTTCCCTGAATCAACGTATCGAAGTAGGGAGTCCCGCATCCGGCGAACTGTCTCAACCGAGGAACGCCGTAGCTGCTCCTCTGGGCCTGGGGCTGCCTGCAGTGCCGCAGAAGGAACAGGACTTAAAGTGCAGTAAGAACCCAAGCCGCCGTCCTCTAGGAGGCACGGTGTCTTCAGTCAGGAGGCCCTGGATGGAACGCAAAGACGAGGGCTCCTCTGAGGGCAGCTCCGACTAGGGCACCGCGTAAGACCTCCGCGCCACGTGGGACGTGCCAGAACGGCGTTCGCGAACGTGTGCGAGTGCCGAGGAAACTAAGCTGCTCCGAAGGAGAGGGCAGTGCGTTTCCCTACACTCGGCCTGCACACAGGGGGCTCTGAAGGGCTACGGGCCTGGATGTTGCTTAGCAGACCCAGGTGCACCTGGGGGTACTCAGTGTTCCTGCTGGGAGCAGGGTGCCCCGGCTAGCCTCCCAAGTGTCCAGAAAGCTGTGCTGCCGTTAAAGTCATGCAGAGCAGAGGCCACCGCCTCCTGGAAGCTGCAGCATGCCTCCGCTTCTGCACGGCGAATCAGGGCCTTCCTTCCAGGCATGGGTTCATGCTGGGTGTGCCGGTAGCGACACAGCATGCTAAGATGCTGACTTTCTCCTCGAGCAGAGTGACTTCGGGTCCGAGGGTGGGTCTCGCAGTGTTCCAAGCACAGTGTTCTATCATGGCAGCTCACACAAGGGCCATGACAGAGTCTTCCTGGGCAGTTCGCACTCACCAGCCATGTTGTCCCGAGGGCGTTCGAGGGCTCTGGAGATGTAGCGCTCCTCAAGGAACGCGCAGTGTGTTGCTGCCCAGCACTCGGCAGGCACAGAGGTCCTCCGGGGGATCAACCAATGGAGCTCGACATTGCTCCGCCGGCCCACATGTGTCTGGAGGCACTCAGTGACCTCGGAGGGAAAACGATGCACACCCGTGGGGCCTAGGAGTCCCCGGACGTGTACTTCCTTTAAAATAAAGCACATAAGCGACTGAGAACTTGTGGAAACAGCTGCATGCCTCCCTTTCTGCACGGCTACTCAGGGCCTAACCTGGAGGCGAGTTTTCACGTCGCGGTTCCCTTTCGCTCTAGAGCCTGTCATGCGGACCGCCGCCGCGGCCACGGAAGCCCCTGGTTTAGAGAGAGCAAACTCATAATTTTCCCCGAAGCATTCTTCCAGGGCTCACTGGCCTGTCGGGAGCCGGGAATGTCAGGTAGCTTCAAGGCAGGCATGAATGCCGCCCTCAAAATGGGAAAGCAGGGCTTGTTTCAGCAGGCTCCCGTTTTCATGGGCACACTCAGCGTACATCCCTGTGGCTTCTAACGAGTCCCAAGAGACACCGGTTACCCTGCGTTTCCTTCCCAGAATCAACTTATCGAAGTAGGGAGTCCCGCATCCGGCGAACTGTCTCAACCGAGGAACGCCGTAGCTGCTCCTCTGGGCCTGGGGCTGCCTGCAGTGCCGCAGAAGGAACAGGACTTGAAGTGCAGTAAGAACCCAAGCCGCCGTCCTCTAGGAGGCACGGTGACTTCAGTCAGGAGGTCCTGGATGGAACGCGAAGACGAGGGCTCCTCTGAGGGCAGCTCCGACTAGGGCACCGCGTAAGACCTCCACGCCACGTGGGACGTGCCAGAACGGCGTTCGCGAACGTGTGCGAGTGCCGAGGAAACTAAGCTGCTCCGAAGGAGAGGGCAGTGCGTTTCCCTACACTCAGCCTGCACACAGGGGGCTCTGAAGGGCTACGGGCCTGGATGTTGCTTAGCAGACCCAGGTGCACCTGGGGGTACTCAGTGTTCCTGCTGGGAGCAGGGTGCCCCGGCTAGCCTCCCAGGTGTCCAGAAAGTTGTGCTGCCGTTAAAGGCATGCAGAGCAGAGGCCAACGCCTCCTGGAAGCTGCAGCACACCTCCGCTTCTGCACGGCGAATCAGGGCCTTCCTTCCAGGCATGGGTTCATGCTGGGTGTGCCGGTAGTGACACAGCGTGCTAAGATGCTGACTTTCTCCTCGAGCAGAGTGACTTCGGGTACGAGGGTGGTTCTCGCAGTGTTCCAAGCACAGTGTTCTATCATGGCAGCTCACACAAGGGCCATGACAGAGTCTTCCTGGGCACTTCGCACTCACCAGCCATGTTGTCCCGAGGGCGTTCGAGGGCTCTGGAGATGTAGCGCTCCTCAAGGAACACGCAGTGTGTTGCTGCCCAGCACTCGGCAGGCACAGAGGTCCTCCGGGGGATCAACCAATGGAGCTCGACATTGCTCCGCCGGCCCACATGTGTCTGGAGGCACTCAGTGACCTCGGAGGGAAAACGATGCACACCCGTGGGGCCTAGGAGTCCCCGGACGCGTACTTTTTTAAAATAAAGCACATAAGCGACTGAGAACTTCTGGAAACAGCTGCATGCCTCCCTTTCTGCACGGCTACTCAGGGCCTAACCTGGAGGCGAGTTCTCACGTCGCGGTTCCCTTTCGCTCTAGAGCCTGTCATGCGGACCGCCGCCGCGGCCACGGAAGCCCCTGGTTTAGAGAGAGCAAACTCACAATTTTCCCCGAAGCATTTTTCCAGGGCTAACTGGCCTGTCGGGAGCCGGGAATGTCAGGTAGCTTCAAGGCAGGCATGAATGCCGCCCTCAAAATGGGAAAGCAGGGCTTGTTCCAGCAGGCCCCCGTTTTCATGGGCACACTCAGCGTACATCCCTGTGGCTTCTAACGAGTCCCAAGAGACACCAGTTACACTGCGTTTCCTTCCCTGAATCAACTTATCGAAGTAGGGAGTCCCGCATCCGGCGAACTGTCTCAACCGAGGAACGCCGTAGCTGCTCCTCTGGGCCTGGGGCTTCCTGCAGTGCCGCAGAAGGAACAGGACTTAAAGTGCAGTAAGAACCCAAGCCGCCGTCCTCTAGGAGGCACGGTGACTTCAGTCAGGAGGTCCTGGATGGAACGCGAAGACGAGGGCTCCTCTGAGGGCAGCTCCGACTAGGGCACCGCGTAAGACCTCCACGCCACGTGGGACGTGCCAGAACGGCGTTCGCGAACGTGTGCGAGTGCCGAGGAAACTAAGCTGCTCCGAAGGAGAGGGCAGTGCGTTTCCCTACACTCAGCCTGCACACAGGGGGCTCTGAAGGGCTACGGGCCTGGATGTTGCTTAGCAGACCCAGGTGCACCTGGGGGTACTCAGTGTTCCTGCTGGGAGCAGGGTGCCCCGGCTAGCCTCCCAGGTGTCCAGAAAGCTGTGCTGCCGTTAAAGGCATGCAGAGCAGAGGCCACCGCCTCCTGGAAGCTGCAGCACGCCTCCGCTTTTGCACGGCGAATCAGGGCCTTCCTTCCAGGCATGGGTTCATGCTGGGTGTGCCGGTAGCGACACAGCATGCTAAGATGCTGACTTTCTCCTCGAGCAGAGTGACTTCGGGTCCGAGGGTGGGTCTCGCAGTGTTCCAAGCACAGTGTTCTCTCATGGCAGCTCACACAAGGGCCATGACAGAGTCTTCCTGGGCACTTCGCACTCACCAGCCATGTTGTCCCGAGGGCGTTCGAGGGCTCTGGAGATGTAGCGCTCCTCAAGGAACGCGCAGTGTGTTGCTGCCCAGCACTCGGCAGGCACAGAGGTCCTCCGGGGGATCAACCAATGGAGCTCGACATTGCTCCGCCGGCCCACATGTGTCTGGAGGCACTCAGTGACCTCGGAGGGAAAACGATGCACACCCGTGGGGCCTAGGAGTCCCCGGACGTGTACTTCCTTTAAAATAAAGCACATAAGCGACTGAGAACTTGTGGAAACAGCTGCATGCCTCCCTTTCTGCACGGCTACTCAGGGCCTAACCTGGAGGCGAGTTCTCACGTCGCGGTTCCCTTTCGCTCTAGAGCCTGTCATGCGGACCGCCGCCGCGGCCACGGAAGCCCCTGGTTTAGAAAGAGCAAACTCATAATTTTCCCCGAAGCATTCTTCCAGGGCTCACTGGCCTGTCGGGAGCCGGGAATGTCAGGTAGCTTCAAGGCAGGCATGAATGCCGCCCTCAAAATGGGAAAGCAGGGCTTGTTTCAGCAGGCTCCCGTTTTCATGGGCACACTCAGCGTACATCCCTGTGGCTTCTAACGAGTCCCAAGAGACACCGGTTACCCTGCGTTTCCTTCCCTGAATCAACTTATCGAAGTAGGGAGTCCCGCATCCGGCGAACTGTCTCAACCGAGGAACGCCGTAGCTGCTCCTCTGGGCCTGGGGCTGCCTGCAGTGCCGCAGAAGGAACAGGACTTGAAGTGCAGTAAGAACCCAAGCCGCCGTCCTCTAGGAGGCACGGTGACTTCAGTCAGGAGGTCCTGGATGGAACGCGAAGACGAGGGCTCCTCTGAGGGCAGCTCCGACTAGGGCACCGCGTAAGACCTCCACGCCACGTGGGACGTGCCAGAACGGCGTTCGCGAACGTGTGCGAGTGCCGAGGAAACTAAGCTGCTCCGAAGGAGAGGGCAGTGCGTTTCCCTACACTCGGCCTGCACACAGGGGGCTCTGAAGGGCTACGGGCCTGGATGTTGCTTAGCAGACCCAGGTGCACCTGGGGGTACTCAGTGTTCCTGCTGGGAGCAGGGTGCCCCGGCTAGCCTCCCAGGTGTCCAGAAAGCTGTGCTGCCGTTAAAGGCATGCAGAGCAGAGGCCACCGCCTCCTGGAAGCTGCAGCACGCCTCCGCTTCTGCACGGCGAATCAGGGCCTTCCTTCCAGGCATGGGTTCATGCTGGGTGTGCCGGTAGCGACACAGCGTGCTAAGATGCTGACTTTCTCCTCGAGCAGAGTGACTTCGGGTCCGAGGGTGGGTCTCGCAGTGTTCCAAGCACAGTGTTCTATCATGGCAGCTCACACAAGGGCCATGACAGAGTCTTCCTGGGCAGTTCGCACTCACCAGCCATGTTGTCCCGAGGGCGTTCGAGGGCTCTGGAGATGTAGCGCTCCTCAAGGAACGCGCAGTGTGTTGCTGCCCAGCACTCGGCAGGCACAGAGGTCCTCCGGGGGATCAACCAATGGAGCTCGACATTGCTCCGCCGGCCCACATGTGTCTGGAGGCACTCAGTGACCTCGGAGGGAAAACGATGCACACCCGTGGGGCCTAGGAGTCCCCGGACGTGTACTTCCTTTAAAATAAAGCACATAAGCGACTGAGAACTTGTGGAAACAGCTGCATGCCTCCCTTTCTGCACGGCTACTCAGGGCCTAACCTGGAGGCGAGTTCTCACGTCGCGGTTCCCTTTCGCTCTAGAGCCTGTCATGCGGACCGCCGCCGCGGCCACGGAAGCCCCTGGTTTAGAGAGAGCAAACTCATAATTTTCCCCGAAGCATTCTTCCAGGGCTCACTGGCCTGTCGGGAGCCGGGAATGTCAGGTAGCTTCAAGGCAGGCATGAATGCCGCCCTCAAAATGGGAAAGCAGGGCTTGTTTCAGCAGGCTCCCGTTTTCATGGGCACACTCAGCGTACATCCCTGTGGCTTCTAACGAGTCCCAAGAGACACCGGTTACCCTGCGTTTCCTTCCCAGAATCAACTTATCGAAGTAGGGAGTCCCGCATCCGGCGAACTGTCTCAACCGAGGAACGCCGTAGCTGCTCCTCTGGGCCTGGGGCTGCCTGCAGTGCCGCAGAAGGAACAGGACTTGAAGTGCAGTAAGAACCCAAGCCGCCGTCCTCTAGGAGGCACGGTGACTTCAGTCAGGAGGTCCTGGATGGAACGCGAAGACGAGGGCTCCTCTGAGGGCAGCTCCGACTAGGGCACCGCGTAAGACCTCCACGCCACGTGGGACGTGCCAGAACGGCGTTCGCGAACGTGTGCGAGTGCCGAGGAAACTAAGCTGCTCCGAAGGAGAGGGCAGTGCGTTTCCCTACACTCAGCCTGCACACAGGGGGCTCTGAAGGGCTACGGGCCTGGATGTTGCTTAGCAGACCCAGGTGCACCTGGGGGTACTCAGTGTTCCTGCTGGGAGCAGGGTGCCCCGGCTAGCCTCCCAGGTGTCCAGAAAGTTGTGGTGCTGTTAAAGGCATGCAGAGCAGAGGCCAACGCCTCCTGGAAGCTGCAGCACACCTCCGCTTCTGCACGGCGAATCAGGGCCTTCCTTCCAGGCATGGGTTCATGCTGGGTGTGCCGGTAGCGACACAGCATGCTAAGATGCTGACTTTCTCCTCGAGCAGAGTGACTTCGGGTCCGAGGGTGGGTCTCACAGTGTTCCAAGCACAGTGTTCTCTCATGGCAGCTCACACAAGGGCCATGACAGAGTCTTCCTGGGCACTTCGCACTCACCAGCCATGTTGTCCCGAGGGCGTTCGAGGGCTCTGGAGATGTAGCGCTCCTCAAGGAACGCGCAGTGTGTTGCTGCCCAGCACTCGGCAGGCACAGAGGTCCTCCGGGGGATCAACCAATGGAGCTCGACATTGCTCCGCCGGCCCACATGTGTCTGGAGGCACTCAGTGACCTCGGAGGGAAAACGATGCACACCCGTGGGGCCTAGGAGTCCCCGGACGTGTACTTCCTTTAAAATAAAGCACATAAGCGACTGAGAACTTGTGGAAACAGCTGCATGCCTCCCTTTCTGCACGGCTACTCAGGGCCTAACCTGGAGGCGAGTTCTCACGTCGCGGTTCCCTTTCGCTCTAGAGCCTGTCATGCGGACCGCCGCCGCGGCCACGGAAGGCCCTGGTTTAGAGAGAGCAAACTCATAATTTTCCCCGAAGCATTCTTCCAGGGCTCACTGGCCTGTCGGGAGCCGGGAATGTCAGGTAGCTTCAAGGCAGGCATGAATGCCGCCCTCAAAATGGGAAAGCAGGGCTTGTTTCAGCAGGCTCCCGTTTTCATGGGCACACTCAGCGTACATCCCTGTGGCTTCTAACGAGTCCCAAGAGACACCGGTTACCCTGCGTTTCCTTCCCTGAATCAACTTATCGAAGTAGGGAGTCCCGCATCCGGCGAACTGTCTCAACCGAGGAACGCCGTAGCTGCTCCTCTGGGCCTGGGGCTGCCTGCAGTGCCGCAGAAGGAACAGGACTTGAAGTGCAGTAAGAACCCAAGCCGCCGTCCTCTAGGAGGCACGGTGACTTCAGTCAGGAGGTCCTGGATGGAACGCGAAGACGAGGGCTCCTCTGAGGGCAGCTCCGACTAGGGCACCGCGTAAGACCTCCACGCCACGTGGGACGTGCCAGAACGGCGTTCGCGAACGTGTGCGAGTGCCGAGGAAACTAAGCTGCTCCGAAGGAGAGGGCAGTGCGTTTCCCTACACTCGGCCTGCACACAGGGGGCTCTGAAGGGCTACGGGCCTGGATGTTGCTTAGCAGACCCAGGTGCACCTGGGGGTACTCAGTGTTCCTGCTGGGAGCAGGGTGCCCCGGCTAGCCTCCCAGGTGTCCAGAAAGCTGTGCTGCCGTTAAAGGCATGCAGAGCAGAGGCCACCGCCTCCTGGAAGCTGCAGCACGCCTCCGCTTCTGCACGGCGAATCAGGGCCTTCCTTCCAGGCATGGGTTCATGCTGGGTGTGCCGGTAGCGACACAGCGTGCTAAGATGCTGACTTTCTCCTCGAGCAGAGTGACTTCGGGTCCGAGGGTGGGTCTCGCAGTGTTCCAAGCACAGTGTTCTATCATGGCAGCTGACACAAGGGCCATGACAGAGTCTTCCTGGGCACTTCACACTCACCAGCCATGTTGTCCCGAGGGTGTTCGAGGGCTCTGGAGATGTAGCGCTCCTCAAGGAACACGCAGTGTGTTGCTGCCCAGCACTCGGCAGGCACAGAGGTCCTCCGGGGGATCAACCAATGGAGCTCGACATTGCTCCGCCGGCCCACATGTGTCTGGAGGCACTCAGTGACCTCGGAGGGAAAACGATGCACACCCGTGGGGCCTAGGAGTCCCCGGACGCGTACTTCTTTTAAAATAAAGCACATAAGCGACTGAGAACTTCTGGAAACAGCTGCATGCCTCCCTTTCTGCACGGCTACTCAGGGCCTAACCTGGAGGCGAGTTCTCACGTCGCGGTTCCCTTTCGCTCTAGAGCCTGTCATGCGGACCGCCGCCGCGGCCACGGAAGCCCCTGGTTTAGAGAGAGCAAACTCACAATTTTCCCCGAAGCATTTTTCCAGGGCTAACTGGCCTGTCGGGAGCCGGGAATGTCAGGTAGCTTCAAGGCAGGCATGAATGCCGCCCTCAAAATGGGAAAGCAGGGCTTATTCCAGCAGGCCCCCGTTTTCATGGGCACACTCAGCGTACATCCCTGTGGCTTCTAACGAGTCCCAAGAGACACCAGTTACACTGCGTTTCCTTCCCTGAATCAACTTATCGAAGTAGGGAGTCCCGCATCCGGCGAACTGTCTCAACCGAGGAACGCCGTAGCTGCTCCTCTGGGCCTGGGGCTGCCTGCAGTGTCGCAGAAGGAACAGGACTTAAAGTGCAGTAAGAACCCAAGCGGCCGTCCTCTAGGAGGCACGGTGACTTCAGTCAGGAGGTCCTGGATGGAACGCGAAGACGAGGGCTCCTCTGAGGGCAGCTCCGACTAGGGCACCGCGTAAGACCTCCGCGCCACGTGGGACGTGCCAGAACGGCGTTCGCGAACGTGTGCGAGTGCCGAGGAAACTAAGCTGCTCCGAAGGAGAGGGCAGTGCGTTTCCCTACACTCAGCCTGCACACAGGGGGCTCTGAAGGGCTACGGGCCTGGATGTTGCTTAGCAGACCCAGGTGCACCTGGGGGTACTCAGTGTTCCTGCTGGGAGCAGGGTGCCCCGGCTAGCCTCCCAGGTGTCCAGAAAGCTGTGCTTCCGTTAAAGGCATGCAGAGCAGAGGCCACCGCCTCCTGGAAGCTGCAGCACGCCTCCGCTTCTGCACGGCGAATCAGGGCCTTCCTTCCACGCATGGGTTCATGCTGGGTGTGCCGGTAGTGACACAGCGTGCTAAGATGCTGACTTTCTCCTCGAGCAGAGTGACTTCGGGTACGAGGGTGGGTCTCGCAGTGTTCCAAGCACAGTGTTCTATCATGGCAGCTCACACAAGGGCCATGACAGAGTCTTCCTGGGCAGTTCGCACTCACCAGCCATGTTGTCCCGAGGGCGTTCGAGGGCTCTGGAGATGTAGCGCTCCTCAAGGAACGCGCAGTGTGTTGCTGCCCAGCACTCGGCAGGCACAGAGTTCCTCCGGGGGATCAACCAATGGAGCTCGACATTGCTCCGCCGGCCCACATGTGTCTGGAGGCACTCAGTGACCTCGGAGGGAAAACGATGCACACCCGTGGGGCCTAGGAGTCCCCGGACGTGTACTTCCTTTAAAATAAAGCACATAAGCGACTGAGAACTTGTGGAAACAGCTGCATGACTCCCTTTCTGCACGGCTACTCAGGGCCTAACCTGGAGGCGAGTTCTCACGTCGCGGTTCCCTTTCGCTCTAGAGCCTGTCATGCGGACCGCCGCCGCGGCCACGGAAGCCCCTGGTTTAGAGAGAGCAAACTCACAATTTTCCCCGAAGCATTCTTCCAGGGCTAACTGGCCTGTCGGGATCCGGGAATGTCAGGTAGCTTCAAGGCAGGCATGAATGCCGCCTTCAAAATGGGAAAGCAGGGCTTGTTCCAGCAGGCTCCCGTTTTCATGGGCACACTCAGCGTACATCCCTGTGGCTTCTAACGAGTCCCAAGAGACACCGGTTACCCTGCGTTTCCTTCCCTGAATCAACTTATCGAAGTAGGGAGTCCCGCATCCGGCGAACTGTCTCAACCGAGGAACGCCGTAGCTGCTCCTCTGGGCCTGGGGCTGCCTGCAGTGCCGCAGAAGGAACAGGACTTAAAGTGCAGTAAGAACCCAAGCCGCCGTCCTCTAGGAGGCACGGTGACTTCAGTCAGGAGGTCCTGGATGGAACGCGAAGACGAGGGCTCCTCTGAGGGCAGCTCCGACTAGGGCACTGCGTAAGAACTCCGCGCCACGTGGGACGTGCCAGAACGGCGTTCGCGAACGTGTGCGAGTGCCGAGGAAACTAAGCTGCTCCGAAGGAGAGGGCAGTGCGTTTACCTACACTCAGCCTGCACACAGGGGGCTCTGAAGGGCTACGGGCCTGGATGTTGCTTAGCAGACCCAGGTGCACTTGGGGGTACTCAGTGTTCCTGCCGGGAGCAGGGTGCCCCGGCTAGCCTCCCAGGTGTCCAGAAAGCTGTGCTGCCGTTAAAGGCATGCAGAGCAGAGGCCACCGCCTCCTGGAAGCTGCAGCACGCCTCCGCTTCTGCACGGCGAATCAGGGCCTTCCTTCCAGGCATGGGTTCATGCTGGGTGTGCCGGTAGCGACACAGCGTGCTAAGATGCTGACTTTCTCCTCGAGCAGCGTGACTTCGGGTAAAGGGTGGGTCTCACAGTGTTCCAAGCACAGTGTTCTCTCATGGCAGCTCACACAAGGGCCATGACAGAGTCTTCCTGGGCACTTCGCACTCACCAGCCATGTTGTCCCGAGGGCGTTCGAGGGCTCTGGAGATGTAGCGCTCCTCAAGGAACGCGCAGTGTGTTGCTGCCCAGCACTCGGCAGGCACAGAGGTCCTCCGGGGGATCAACCAATGGAGCTCGACATTGCTCCGCCGGCCGACATGTGTCTGGAGGCACTCAGTGACCTCGGAGGGAAAACGATGCACACCCGTGGGGCCTAGGAGTCCACGGACGCGTACTTCCTTTAAAATAAAGCACATAAGCTACTGACAACTTCTAGAAACAGCTGCATGCCTCCCTTTGTGCACGGCTACTCAGGGCCTAACCTGGAGGCGAGTTCTCACGTCGCGGTTCCCTTTCGCTCTAGAGCCTGTCATGCAGACCGCCGCCGCGGCCACGGAAGCCCCTGGTTTAGAGAGAGCAAACTCACAATTTTCCCCGAAGCATTCTTCCAGGGCTCACTGGCCTGTCGGGAGCCGGGAATGTCAGGTAGCTTCAAGGCAGGCATGAATGCCGCGTTCAAAATGGGAAAGCAGGGCTTGTTCCAGCAGGCCCCCGTTTTCATGGGCACACTCAGCGTACATCCCTGTGGCTTCTAACGAGTCCCAAGAGACACCGGTTACCCTGCGTTTCCTTCCCTGAATCAACTTATCCAAGTAGGGAGTCCCGCATCCGGCGAACTGTCTCAACCGAGGAACGCCGTAGCTGCTCCTCTGGGCCTGGGGCTGCCTGCAGTGCCGCAGAAGGAACAGGACTTAAAGTTCAGTAAGAACCCAAGCCGCCGTCCTCTAGGAGGCACGGTGACTTCAGTCAGGAGGTCCTGGATGGAACGCGAAGACGAGGGCTCCTCTGAGGGCAGCTCCGACTAGGGCACCGCGTAAGACCTCCGCGCCACGTGGGACGTGCCAGAACGGCGTTCGCGAACGTGTGCGAGTGCCGAGGAAACTAAGCTGCTCCGAAGGAGAGGGCAGTGCGTTTCCCTACACTCGGCCTGCACACAGGGGGCTCTGAAGGGCTACGGGCCTGGATGTTGCTTAGCAGACCCAGGTGCACCTGGGGGTACTCAGTGTTCCTGCCGGGAGCAGGGTGCCCCGGCTAGCCTCCCAGGTGTCCAGAAAGCTGTGCTGCCGTCAAAGGCATGCAGAGCAGAGGCCACCGCCTCCTGGAAGCTGCAGCATGCCTCCGATTCTGCACGTCGAATCAGGGCCTTCCTTCCAGGCATGGGTTCATGCTGGGTGTGCCGGTAGCGACACAGCGTGCTAAGATGCTGACTTTCTCCTCGAGCAGAGTGACTTCGGGTGCGAGGGTGGGCCTCGCAGTGTTCCAAGCACAGTGTTCTCTCATGGCAGCTCACACAAGGGCCATGACAGAGTCTTCCTGGGCAGTTCGCACTCACCAGCCATGTTGTCCCGAGGGCGTTCGAGGGCTCTGGAGATGTAGCGCTCCTCAAGGAACACGCAGTGTGTTGCTGCCCAGCACTCGGCAGGCACAGAGGTCCTCCGGGGGATCAACCAATGGACCGCGACGTTGCTCCGCCGGCCCACAGGTGTCTGGAGGCACTCAGTGACCTCGGAGGGAAAACGATGCACACCCGTGGGGCCTAGGAGTCCCCGGACGCGTACTTCCTTTAAAATAAAGCACATAAGCGACTGAGAACTTGTGGAAACAGCTGCATGCCTCCCTTTCTGCACGGCTACTCAGGGCCTAACCTGGAGGCGAGTTCTCACGTCGCATTTCCCTTTCGCTCTAGAGCCTGTCATGCGGACCGCCGCCGCGGCCACGGAAGCCCCTGGTTTAGAGAGAGCAAACTCACAATTTTCCCCGAAGCATTCTTCCAGGGCTCACTGGCCTGTCGGGAGCCGGGAATGTCAGGTAGCTTCAAGGCAGGCATGAATGCCGCCTTCAAAATGGGAAAGCAGGGCTTGTTCCAGCAGGCCCCCGTTTTCATGGGCACACTCAGCGTACATCCCTGTGGCTTCTAACGAGTCCCAAGAGACACCGGTTACCCTGCGTTTCCTTCCCTAAATCAACTTATCGAAGTAGGGAGTCCCGCATCCGGCGAACTGTCTCAACCGAGGAACGCCGTAGCTGCTCCTCTGGGCCTGGGGCTGCCTGCAGTGCCACAGAAGGAACAGGACTTAAAGTGCAGTAAGAACCCAAGCCGCCGTCCTCTAGGAGGCACGGTGACTTCAGTCAGGAGGTCCTGGATGGAACGCGAAGACGAGGGCTCCTCTGAGGGCAGCTCTGACTAGGGCACCGCGTAAGACCTCCGTGCCACGTGGGACGTGCCAGAACGGCGTTCGCGAACGTGTGCGAGTGCTGAGGAAACTAAGCTGCTCCGAAGGAGAGGGCAGTGCATTTCCCTACACTCGGCCTGCACACAGGGGGCTCTGAAGGGCTACGGGCCTGGATGTTGCTTAGCAGACCCAGGTGCACCTGGGGGTACTCAGTGTTCCTGCCGGGAGCAGGGTGCCCCGGCTAGCCTCCCAGGTGTCCAGAAAGCTGTGCTGCTGTCAAAGGCATGCAGAGCAGAGGCCACCGCCTCCTGGAAGCTGCAGCACACCTCCGCTTCTGCACGGCGAATCAGGGCCTTCCTTCCAGGCATGGGTTCATGCTGGGTGTGCCGGTAGCGACACAGCATGCTAAGATGCTGACTTTCTCCTCGAGCAGAGTGACTTCGGGTCCGAGGGTGGGTCTCGCAGTGTTCCAAGCACAGTGTTCTCTCATGGCAGCTCACACAAGGGCCATGACAGAGTCTTCCTGGGCACTTCGCACTCACCAGCCATGTTGTCCCGAGGGCGTTCGAGGGCTCTGGAGATGTAGCGCTCCTCAAGGAACGCGCAGTGTGTTGCTGCCCAGCACTCGGCAGGCACAGAGGTCCTCCGGGGGATCAACCAATGGAGCTCGACATTGCTCCGCCGGCCCACATGTGTCTGGAGGCACTCAGTGACCTCGGAGGGAAAACGATGCACACCCGTGGGGCCTAGGAGTCCCCGGACGTGTACTTCCTTTAAAATAAAGCACATAAGCGACTGAGAACTTGTGGAAACAGCTGCATGCCTCCCTTTCTGCACGGCTACTCAGGGCCTAACCTGGAGGCGAGTTCTCACGTCGCGGTTCCCTTTCGCTCTAGAGCCTGTCATGCGGACCGCCGCCGCGGCCACGGAAGGCCCTGGTTTAGAGAGAGCAAACTCATAATTTTCCCCGAAGCATTCTTCCAGGGCTCACTGGCCTGTCGGGAGCCGGGAATGTCAGGTAGCTTCAAGGCAGGCATGAATGCCGCCCTCAAAATGGGAAAGCAGGGCTTGTTTCAGCAGGCTCCCGTTTTCATGGGCACACTCAGCGTACATCCCTGTGGCTTCTAACGAGTCCCAAGAGACATCGGTTACCCTGCGTTTCCTTCCCTGAATCAACTTATCGAAGTAGGGAGTCCCGCATCCGGCGAACTGTCTCAACCGAGGAACGCCGTAGCTGCTCCTCTGGGCCTGGGGCTGCCTGCAGTGCCGCAGAAGGAACAGGACTTGAAGTGCAGTAAGAACCCAAGCCGCCGTCCTCTAGGAGGCACGGTGACTTCAGTCAGGAGGTCCTGGATGGAACGCGAAGACGAGGGCTCCTCTGAGGGCAGCTCCGACTAGGGCACCGCGTAAGACCTCCACGCCACGTGGGACGTGCCAGAACGGCGTTCGCGAACGTGTGCGAGTGCCGAGGAAACTAAGCTGCTCCGAAGGAGAGGGCAGTGCGTTTCCCTACACTCGGCCTGCACACAGGGGGCTCTGAAGGGCTACGGGCCTGGATGTTGCTTAGCAGACCCAGGTGCACCTGGGGGTACTCAGTGTTCCTGCTGGGAGCAGGGTGCCCCGGCTAGCCTCCCAGGTGTCCAGAAAGCTGTGCTGCCGTTAAAGGCATGCAGAGCAGAGGCCACCGCCTCCTGGAAGCTGCAGCACGCCTCCGCTTCTGCACGGCGAATCAGGGCCTTCCTTCCAGGCATGGGTTCATGCTTGGTGTGCCGGTAGCGACACAGCGTGCTAAGATGCTGACTTTCTCCTCGAGCAGAGTGACTTCGGGTCCGAGGGTGGGTCTCGCAGTGTTCCAAGCACAGTGTTCTATCATGGCAGCTGACACAAGGGCCATGACAGAGTCTTCCTGGGCACTTCGCACTCACCAGCCATGTTGTCCCGAGGGTGTTCGAGGGCTCTGGAGATGTAGCGCTCCTCAAGGAACACGCAGTGTGTTGCTGCCCAGCACTCGGCAGGCACAGAGGTCCTCCGGGGGATCAACCAATGGAGCTCGACATTGCTCCGCCGGCCCACATGTGTCTGGAGGCACTCAGTGACCTCGGAGGGAAAACGATGCACACCCGTGGGGCCTAGGAGTCCCCGGACGCGTACTTCTTTTAAAATAAAGCACATAAGCGACTGAGAACTTCTGGAAACAGCTGCATGCCTCCCTTTCTGCACGGCTACTCAGGGCCTAACCTGGAGGCGAGTTCTCACGTCGCGGTTCCCTTTCGCTCTAGAGCCTGTCATGCGGACCGCCGCCGCGGCCACGGAAGCCCCTGGTTTAGAGAGAGCAAACTCACAATTTTCCCCGAAGCATTTTTCCAGGGCTAACTGGCCTGTCGGGAGCCGGGAATGTCAGGTAGCTTCAAGGCAGGCATGAATGCCGCCCTCAAAATGGGAAAGCAGGGCTTATTCCAGCAGGCCCCCGTTTTCATGGGCACACTCAGCGTACATCCCTGTGGCTTCTAACGAGTCCCAAGAGACACCAGTTACACTGCGTTTCCTTCCCTGAATCAACTTATCGAAGTAGGGAGTCCCGCATCCGGCGAACTGTCTCAACCGAGGAACGCCGTAGCTGCTCCTCTGGGCCTGGGGCTGCCTGCAGTGTCGCAGAAGGAACAGGACTTAAAGTGCAGTAAGAACCCAAGCGGCCGTCCTCTAGGAGGCACGGTGACTTCAGTCAGGAGGTCCTGGATGGAACGCGAAGACGAGGGCTCCTCTGAGGGCAGCTCCGACTAGGGCACCGCGTAAGACCTCCGCGCCACGTGGGACGTGCCAGAACGGCGTTCGCGAACGTGTGCGAGTGCCGAGGAAACTAAGCTGCTCCGAAGGAGAGGGCAGTGCGTTTCCCTACACTCAGCCTGCACACAGGGGGCTCTGAAGGGCTACGGGCCTGGATGTTGCTTAGCAGACCCAGGTGCACCTGGGGGTACTCAGTGTTCCTGCTGGGAGCAGGGTGCCCCGGCTAGCCTCCCAGGTGTCCAGAAAGCTGTGCTTCCGTTAAAGGCATGCAGAGCAGAGGCCACCGCCTCCTGGAAGCTGCAGCACGCCTCCGCTTCTGCACGGCGAATCAGGGCCTTCCTTCCACGCATGGGTTCATGCTGGGTGTGCCGGTAGTGACACAGCGTGCTAAGATGCTGACTTTCTCCTCGAGCAGAGTGACTTCGGGTACGAGGGTGGGTCTCGCAGTGTTCCAAGCACAGTGTTCTATCATGGCAGCTCACACAAGGGCCATGACAGAGTCTTCCTGGGCAGTTCGCACTCACCAGCCATGTTGTCCCGAGGGCGTTCGAGGGCTCTGGAGATGTAGCGCTCCTCAAGGAACGCGCAGTGTGTTGCTGCCCAGCACTCGGCAGGCACAGAGTTCCTCCGGGGGATCAACCAATGGAGCTCGACATTGCTCCGCCGGCCCACATGTGTCTGGAGGCACTCAGTGACCTCGGAGGGAAAACGATGCACACCCGTGGGGCCTAGGAGTCCCCGGACGTGTACTTCCTTTAAAATAAAGCACATAAGCGACTGAGAACTTGTGGAAACAGCTGCATGACTCCCTTTCTGCACGGCTACTCAGGGCCTAACCTGGAGGCGAGTTCTCACGTCGCGGTTCCCTTTCGCTCTAGAGCCTGTCATGCGGACCGCCGCCGCGGCCACGGAAGCCCCTGGTTTAGAGAGAGCAAACTCACAATTTTCCCCGAAGCATTCTTCCAGGGCTAACTGGCCTGTCGGGATCCGGGAATGTCAGGTAGCTTCAAGGCAGGCATGAATGCCGCCTTCAAAATGGGAAAGCAGGTCTTGTTCCAGCAGGCTCCCGTTTTCATGGGCACACTCAGCGTACATCCCTGTGGCTTCTAACGAGTCCCAAGAGACACCGGTTACCCTGCGTTTCCTTCCCTGAATCAACTTATCGAAGTAGGGAGTCCCGCATCCGGCGAACTGTCTCAACCGAGGAACGCCGTAGCTGCTCCTCTGGGCCTGGGGCTGCCTGCAGTGCCGCAGAAGGAACAGGACTTAAAGTGCAGTAAGAACCCAAGCCGCCGTCCTCTAGGAGGCACGGTGACTTCAGTCAGGAGGTCCTGGATGGAACGCGAAGACGAGGGCTCCTCTGAGGGCAGCTCCGACTAGGGCACTGCGTAAGAACTCCGCGCCACGTGGGACGTGCCAGAACGGCGTTCGCGAACGTGTGCGAGTGCCGAGGAAACTAAGCTGCTCCGAAGGAGAGGGCAGTGCGTTTACCTACACTCAGCCTGCACACAGGGGGCTCTGAAGGGCTACGGGCCTGGATGTTGCTTAGCAGACCCAGGTGCACTTGGGGGTACTCAGTGTTCCTGCCGGGAGCAGGGTGCCCCGGCTAGCCTCCCAGGTGTCCAGAAAGCTGTGCTGCCGTTAAAGGCATGCAGAGCAGAGGCCACCGCCTCCTGGAAGCTGCAGCACGCCTCCGCTTCTGCACGGCGAATCAGGGCCTTCCTTCCAGGCATGGGTTCATGCTGGGTGTGCCGGTAGCGACACAGCGTGCTAAGATGCTGACTTTCTCCTCGAGCAGCGTGACTTCGGGTAAAGGGTGGGTCTCACAGTGTTCCAAGCACAGTGTTCTCTCATGGCAGCTCACACAAGGGCCATGACAGAGTCTTCCTGGGCACTTCGCACTCACCAGCCATGTTGTCCCGAGGGCGTTCGAGGGCTCTGGAGATGTAGCGCTCCTCAAGGAACGCGCAGTGTGTTGCTGCCCAGCACTCGGCAGGCACAGAGGTCCTCCGGGGGATCAACCAATGGAGCTCGACATTGCTCCGCCGGCCGACATGTGTCTGGAGGCACTCAGTGACCTCGGAGGGAAAACGATGCACACCCGTGGGGCCTAGGAGTCCACGGACGCGTACTTCCTTTAAAATAAAGCACATAAGCTACTGACAACTTCTAGAAACAGCTGCATGCCTCCCTTTGTGCACGGCTACTCAGGGCCTAACCTGGAGGCGAGTTCTCACGTCGCGGTTCCCTTTCGCTCTAGAGCCTGTCATGCAGACCGCCGCCGCGGCCACGGAAGCCCCTGGTTTAGAGAGAGCAAACTCACAATTTTCCCCGAAGCATTCTTCCAGGGATAACTGGCCTGTCGGGAGCCGGGAATGTCAGGTAGCTTCAAGGCAGGCATGAATGCCGCGTTCAAAATGGGAAAGCAGGGCTTGTTCCAGCAGGCCCCCGTTTTCATGGGCACACTCAGCGTACATCCCTGTGGCTTCTAACGAGTCCCAAGAGACACCGGTTACCCTGCGTTTCCTTCCCTGAATCAACTTATCCAAGTAGGGAGTCCCGCATCCGGCGAACTGTCTCAACCGAGGAACGCCGTAGCTGCTCCTCTGGGCCTGGGGCTGCCTGCAGTGCCGCAGAAGGAACAGGACTTAAAGTTCAGTAAGAACCCAAGCCGCCGTCCTCTAGGAGGCACGGTGACTTCAGTCAGGAGGTCCTGGATGGAACGCGAAGACGAGGGCTCCTCTGAGGGCAGCTCCGACTAGGGCACCGCGTAAGACCTCCGCGCCACGTGGGACGTGCCAGAACGGCGTTCGCGAACGTGTGCGAGTGCCGAGGAAACTGAGCTGCTCCGAAGGAGAGGGCAGTGCGTTTCCCTACACTCGGCCTGCACACAGGGGGCTCTGAAGGGCTACGGGCCTGGATGTTGCTTAGCAGACCCAGGTGCACCTGGGGGTACTCAGTGTTCCTGCCGGGAGCAGGGTGCCCCGGCTAGCCTCCCAGGTGTCCAGAAAGCTGTGCTGCCGTCAAAGGCATGCAGAGCAGAGGCCACCGCCTCCTGGAAGCTGCAGCATGCCTCCGATTCTGCACGTCGAATCAGGGCCTTCCTTCCAGGCATGGGTTCATGCTGGGTGTGCCGGTAGCGACACAGCGTGCTAAGATGCTGACTTTCTCCTCGAGCAGAGTGACTTCGGGTGCGAGGGTGGGCCTCGCAGTGTTCCAAGCACAGTGTTCTCTCATGGCAGCTCACACAAGGGCCATGACAGAGTCTTCCTGGGCAGTTCGCACTCACCAGCCATGTTGTCCCGAGGGCGTTCGAGGGCTCTGGAGATGTAGCGCTCCTCAAGGAACACGCAGTGTGTTGCTGCCCAGCACTCGGCAGGCACAGAGGTCCTCCGGGGGATCAACCAATGGACCGCGACGTTGCTCCGCCGGCCCACAGGTGTCTGGAGGCACTCAGTGACCTCGGAGGGAAAACGATGCACACCCGTGGGGCCTAGGAGTCCCCGGACGCGTACTTCCTTTAAAATAAAGCACATAAGCGACTGAGAACTTGTGGAAACAGCTGCATGCCTCCCTTTCTGCACGGCTACTCAGGGCCTAACCTGGAGGCGAGTTCTCACGTCGCATTTCCCTTTCGCTCTAGAGCCTGTCATGCGGACCGCCGCCGCGGCCACGGAAGCCCCTGGTTTAGAGAGAGCAAACTCACAATTTTCCCCGAAGCATTCTTCCAGGGCTCACTGGCCTGTCGGGAGCCGGGAATGTCAGGTAGCTTCAAGGCAGGCATGAATGCCGCCTTCAAAATGGGAAAGCAGGGCTTGTTCCAGCAGGCCCCCGTTTTCATGGGCACACTCAGCGTACATCCCTGTGGCTTCTAACGAGTCCCAAGAGACACCGGTTACCCTGCGTTTCCTTCCCTAAATCAACTTATCGAAGTAGGGAGTCCCGCATCCGGCGAACTGTCTCAACCGAGGAACGCCGTAGCTGCTCCTCTGGGCCTGGGGCTGCCTGCAGTGCCACAGAAGGAACAGGACTTAAAGTGCAGTAAGAACCCAAGCCGCCGTCCTCTAGGAGGCACGGTGACTTCAGTCAGGAGGTCCTGGATGGAACGCGAAGACGAGGGCTCCTCTGAGGGCAGCTCTGACTAGGGCACCGCGTAAGACCTCCGTGCCACGTGGGACGTGCCAGAACGGCGTTCGCGAACGTGTGCGAGTGCTGAGGAAACTAAGCTGCTCCGAAGGAGAGGGCAGTGCATTTCCCTACACTCGGCCTGCACACAGGGGGCTCTGAAGGGCTACGGGCCTGGATGTTGCTTAGCAGACCCAGGTGCACCTGGGGGTACTCAGTGTTCCTGCCGGGAGCAGGGTGCCCCGGCTAGCCTCCCAGGTGTCCAGAAAGCTGTGCTGCTGTCAAAGGCATGCAGAGCAGAGGCCACCGCCTCCTGGAAGCTGCAGCACGCCTCCGCTTCTGCACGGCGAATCAGGGCCTTCCTTCCAGGCATGGGTTCATGCTGGGTGTGCCGGTAGCGACACAGCGTGCTAAGATGCTGACTTTCTCCTCGAGCAGAGTGACTTCGGGTGCGAGGGCGGGCCGCGCAGTGTTCCAAGCACAGTGTTCTCTCATGGCAGCTCACACAAGGGCCATGACAGAGTCTTCCTGGGCAGTTCGCACTCACCAGCCATGTTGTCCCGAGGGCGTTCGAGGGCTCTGGAGATGTAGCGCTCCTCAAGGAACACGCAGTGTGTTGCTGCCCAGCACTCGGCAGGCACAGAGGTCCTCCGGGGGATCAACCAATGGACCTCGACGTTGCTCCGCCGGCCCACAGGTGTCTGGAGGCACTCAGTGACCTCGGAGGGAAAACGATGCACACCCGTGGGGCCTAGGAGTCCCCGGACGCGTACTTCCTTTAAAATAAAGCACATAAGCGACTGAGAACTTGTGGAAACAGCTGCATGCCTCCCTTTCTGCACGGCTACTCAGGGCCTAACCTGGAGGCGAGTTCTCACGTCGCGGTTCCCTTTCGCTCTAGAGCCTGTCATGCGGACCGCCGCCGCGGCCACGGAAGCCCCTGGTTTAGAGAGAGCAAACTCACAATTTTCCCCGAAGCATTCTTCCAGGGCTCACTGGCCTGTCGGGAGCCGGGAATGTCAGGTAGCTTCAAGGCAGGCATGAATGCCGCCTTCAAAATGGGAAAGCAGGGCTTGTTCCAGCAGGCCCCCGTTTTCATGGGCACACTCAGCGTACATCCCTGTGGCTTCTAACGAGTCCCAAGAGACACCGGTTACCCTGCGTTTCCTTCCCTGAATCAACTTATCCAAGTAGGGAGTCCCGCATCCGGCGAACTGTCTCAACCGAGGAACGCCGTAGCTGCTCCTCTGGGCCTGGGGCTGCCTGCAGTGCCGCAGAAGGAACAGGACTTAAAGTGCAGTAAGAACCCAAGCCGCCGTCCTCTAGGAGGCACGGTGACTTCAGTCAGGAGGTCCTGGATGGAACGCGAAGACGAGGGCTCCTCTGAGGGCAGCTCCGACTAGGGCACCGCGTAAGAACTCCGCGCCACGTGGGACGTGCCAGAACGGCGTTCGCGAACGTGTGCGAGTGCCGAGGAAACTAAGCTGCTCCGAAGGAGAGGGCAGTGCGTTTCCCTACACTCGGCCTGCACACAGGGGGCTCTGAAGGGCTACGGGCCTGGATGTTGCTTAGCAGACCCAGGTGCACCTGGGCGTACTCAGTGTTCCTGCCGGGAGCAGGGTGCCCCGGCTAGCCTCCCAGGTGTCCAGAAAGCTGTGCTGCCGTCAAAGGCATGCAGAGCAGAGGCCACCGCCTCCTGGAAGCTGCAGCACGCCTCCGATTCTGCACGTCGAATCAGGGCCTTCCTTCCAGACATGGGTTCATGCTGGGTGTGCCGGTAGCGACACAGCGTGCTAAGATGCTGACTTTCTCCTCGAGCAGAGTGACTTCGGGTGCGAGGGTGGGCCTCACAGTGTTCCAAGCACAGTGTTCTCTCATGGCAGCTCACACAAGGGCCATGACAGAGTCTTCCTGGGCAGTTCGCACTCACCAGCCATGTTGTCCCGAGGGCGTTCGAGGGCTCTGGAGATGTAGCGCTCCTCAAGGAACACGCAGTGTGTTGCTGCCCAGCACTCGGCAGGCACAGAGGTCCTCCGGGGGATCAACCAATGGACCTCGACGTTGCTCCGCCGGCCCACAGGTGTCTGGAGGCACTCAGTGAGCTCGGAGGGAAAACGATGCACACCCGTGGGGCCTAGGAGTCCCCGGACGCGTACTTCCTTTAAAATAAAGCACATAAGCGACTGAGAACTTGTGGAAACAGCTGCATGCCTCCCTTTCTGCAGGGCTACTCGGGGCCTAACCTGGAGGCGAGTTCTCACGTCGCGGTTCCCTTTCGCTCTAGAGCCTGTCATGCGGACCGCCGCCGCGGCCACGGAAGCCCCTGGTTTAGAGACAGCAAACTCACAATTTTCCCCGAAGCATTCTTCCAGGGCTCACTGGCCTGTCGGGAGCCGGGAATGTCAGGTAGCTTCACGGCAGGCATGAATGTCGCCTTCAAAATGGGAAAGCAGGGCTTGTTCCAGCAGGCCCCCGTTTTCATGGGCACACTCAGCGTACATCCCTGTGGCTTCTAACGAGTCCCAAGAGACACCGGTTACCCTGCGTTTCCTTCCCTGAATCAACTTATCGAAGTAGGGAGTCCCGCATCCAGCGAACTGTCTCAACCGAGGAACGCCGTAGCTGCTGCTCTGGGCTTGGGGCTGCCTGCAGTGCCGCAGAAGGAACAGGACTTGAAGTTTAGTAAGAACCCAAGCCGCCGTCCTCTAGGAGGCACGGTGACTTCAGTCAGGAGGTCCTGGATGGAACGCGAAGACGAGGGCTCCTCTGAGGGCAGCTCCGACTAGCTCACCTCGTAAGACCTCCGCGCCACGTGGGACGTGCCAGAGCGGCGTTCGCGAACGTGTGCGAGTGCCGAGGAAACTAAGCTGCTCCGAAGGAGAGGGCAGTGCGTTTCCCTACACTCGGCCTGCACACAGGGGGCTCTGAAGGGCTACGGGCCTGGATGTTGCTTAGCAGACCCAGGTGCACCTGGGGGTACTCAGTGTTCCTGCCGGGAGCAGGGTGCCCCGGCTAGCCTCCCAGGTGTCCAGAAAGCTGTGCTGCCGTTAAAGGCATGCAGAGCAGAGGCCACCGCCTCCTGGAAGCTGCAGCACGCCTCCGCTTCTGCACGGCGAATCAGGGCCTTCCTTCCAGGCATGGGTTCATGCTGGGTGTGCCGGTAGCGACACAGCGTGCTAAGATGCTGACTTTCTCCTCGAGCAGAGTGACTTCGGGTGCGAGGGCGGGCCTCGCAGTGTTCCAAGCACAGTGTTCTCTCATGGCAGCTCACACAAGGGCCATGACAGAGTCTTCCTGGGCACTTCGCACTCACCAGCCATGTTGTCCCGAGGGCGTTCGAGGGCTCTGGAGATGTAGCGCTCCTCAAGGAACACGCAGTGTGTTGCTGCCCAGCACTCGACAGGCACAGAGGTCCTCCGGGGGATCAACCAATGGACCTCGACGTTGCTCCGCCGGCCCACAGGTGTCTGGGGGCACTCAGTGACCTCGGAGGGAAAACGATGCACACCCGTGGGGCCTAGCAGTCCCCAGACGTGTACTTCCTTTAAAATAAAACACATAAGCGACTGAGAACTTGTGGAAACAGCTGCATGCCTCCCTTTCTGCACGGCTACTCAGGGCCTAACCTGGAGGCGAGTTCTCACGTCGCGGTTGCCTTTCGCTCTAGAGCCTGTCATGCGGACCGCCGCCGCGGCCACGGAAGCCCCTGGTTTAGAGAGAGCAAACTCACAGTTTTCCCTGAAGCATTCTTCCAGGGCTAACTGGCCTGTCGGGAGCCGGGAATGTCAGGTAGCTTCAAGGCAGGCATGAATGCCGCCTTCAAAATGGGAAAGCAGGGCTTGTTCCAGCAGGCCCCCGTTTTCATGGGCACACTCAGCGTACATCCCTGTGGCTTCTAACGAGTCCCAAGAGACACCGGTTACCCTGCGTTTCCTTCCCTGAATCAACTTATCGAAGTAGGGAGTCCCGCATCCGGCGAACTGTCTCAACCGAGGAACGCCGTAGCTGCTCCTCTGGGCCTGGGGCTGCCTGCAGTGCCGCAGAAGGAACAGGACTTGAAGTGCAGTAAGAACCCAAGCCGCCGTCCTCTAGGAGGCACGGTGACTTCAGTCAGGAGGTCCTGGATGGAACGTGAAGACGAGGGCTCCTCTGAGGGCAGCTCCGACTAGGGCACCGCGTAAGACCTCCGCGCCACGTGGGACGTGCCAGAACGGCGTTCGCGAACGTGTGCGAGTGCCGAGGAAACTAAGCTGCTCCGAAGGAGAGGGCAGTGCGTTTCCCTACGCTCGGCCTGCACACAGGGGGCTCTGAAGGGCTACGGGCCTGGATGTTGCTTAGCAGACCCAGGTGCACCTGGGGGTACTCAGTGTTCCTGCCGGGAGCAGGGTGCCCCGGCTAGCCTCCCAGGTGTCCAGAAAGCTGTGCTGCCGTTAAAGGCATGCAGAGCAGAGGCCACCGCCTCCTGGAAGCTGCAGCACGCCTCCGCTTCTGCACGGCGAATCAGGGCCTTCCTTCCAGGCATGGGTTCATGCTGGGTGTTCCGGTAGCGACACAGTGTGCTAAGATGCTGACTTTCTCCTCGAGCAGAGTGACTTCGGGTGCGAGGGTGGGCCTCGCAGTGTTCCAAGCACAGTGTTCTCTCATGGCAGCTCACACAAGGGCCATGACAGAGTCTTCCTGGGCACTTCGCACTCACCAGCCATGTTGTCCCGAGGGCGTTCGAGGGCTCTGGAGATGTAGCGCTCCTCAAGGAACGCGCAGTGTGTTGCTGCCCAGCACTCGGCAGGCACAGAGGTCCTCCGGGGGATCAACCAATGGAGCTCGACATTGCTCCGCCGGCCCACATGTGTCTGGAGGCACTCAGTGACCTCGGAGGGAAAACGATGCACACCCGTGGGGCCTAGGAGTCCCCGGACGTGTACTTCCTTTAAAATAAAGCACATAAGCGACTGAGAACTTCTGGAAACAGCTGCATGCCTCCCTTTCTGCACGGCTACTCAGGGCCTAACCTGGAGGCGAGTTCTCACGTCGCGGTTCCCTTTCGCTCTAGAGCCTGTCATGCGGACCGCCGCCGCGGCCACGGAAGCCCCTGGTTTAGAGAGAGCAAACTCATAATTTTCCCCGAAGCATTCTTCCAGGGCTCACTGGCCTGTCGGGAGCCGGGAATGTCAGGTAGCTTCAAGGCAGGCATGAATGCCGCCCTCAAAATGGGAAAGCAGGGCTTGTTCCAGCAGGCCCCTGTTTTCATGGGCACACTCAGCGTACATCCCTGTGGCTTCTAACGAGTCCCAAGAGACACCGGTTACCCTGCGTTTCCTTCCCTGAATCAACTTATCGAAGTAGGGAGTTCCGCATCCGGCGAACTGTCTTAACCGAGGAACGCCGTAGCTGCTCCTCTGGGCCTGGGGCTGCCTGCAGTGCCGCAGAAGGAACAGGACTTGAAGTGCAGTAAGAACCCAAGCCGCCGTCCTCTAGGAGGCACGGTGACTTCAGTCAGGAGGTCCTGGATGGAACGCGAAGACGAGGGCTCCTCTGAGGGCAGCTCCGACTAGGGCACCGCGTAAGACCTCCGCGCCACGTGGGACGTGCCAGAACGGTGTTCGCGAACGTGTGCGAGTGCCGCGGAAACTAAGCTGCTCCGAAGGAGAGGGCAGTGCGTTTCCCTACACTCGGCCTGCACACAGGGGGCTCTGAAAGGCTACGGGCCTGGATGTTGCTTAGCAGACCCAGGTGCACCTGGGGGAACTCAGTGTTCCTGCCGGGAGCAGGGTGCCCCGGCTAGCCTCCCAGGTGTCCAGAAAGCTGTGCTGCCGTTAAAGGCATGCAGAGCAGAGGCCACCGCCTCCTGGAAGCTGCAGCACGCCTCCGCTTCTGCACGGCGAATCAGGGCCTTCCTTCCAGGCATGGGTTCATGCTGGGTGTGCCGGTAGCGACACAGCATGCTAAGATGCTGACTTTCTCCTCGAGCAGAGTGACTTCAGGTGCGAGGGCGGGCCTCGCAGTGTTCCAAGCACAGTGTTCTCTCATGGCAGCTCACACAAGGGCCATGACAGAGTCTTCCTGGGCACTTCGCACTCACCAGCCATGTTGTCCCGAGGGCGTTCGAGGGCTCTGGAGATGTAGCGCTCCTCAAGGAACACGCAGTGTGTTGCTGCCCAGCACTCGGCAGGCACAGAGGTCCTCCGGGGGATCAACCAATGGACCTCGACGTTGCTCCGCCGGCCCACAGGTGTCTGGAGGCACTCAGTGAGCTCGGAGGGAAAACGATGCACACCCGTGGGGCCTAGGAGTCCCCGGACGCGTACTTCCTTTAAAATAAAGCACATAAGCGACTGAGAACTTGTGGAAACAGCTGCATGCCTCCCTTTCTGCACGGCTACTCAGGGCCTAACCTGGAGGCGAGTTCTCACGTTGCGGTTCCCTTTCGCTCTAGAGCCTGTCATGCGGACCGCCACCGCGGCCACGGAAGCCCCTGGTTTAGAGAGAGCAAACTCACAATTTTTCCCGAAGCATTTTTCCAGGGCTAACTGGCCTGTCGGGAGCCGGGAATGTCAGGTAGCTTCAAGGCAGGCATGAATGCCGCGTTCAAAATGGGAAAGCAGGGCTTGTTCCAGCAGGCCCCCGTTTTCATGGGCACACTCAGCGTACATCCCTGTGGCTTCTAACGAGTCCCAAGAGACACCGGTTACCCTGCGTTTCCTTCCCTGAATCAACTTATCGAAGTAGGGAGTCCCGCATCCGGCGAACTGTCCCAACCGAGGAACGCCGTAGCTGCTCCTCTGGGCCTGGGGCTGCCTGCAGTGCCGCAGAAGGAACAGGACTTGAAGTGCGGTAAGAACCCAAGCCGCCGTCCTCTAGGAGGCACGGTGACTTCAGTCAGGAGGTCCTGGATGGAACGCGAAGACGAGGGCTCCTCTGAGGCTAGCTCCGACTAGGGCACCGCGTAAGACCTCCGCGCCACGTGGGACGTGCCAGAACGGCGTTCGCGAACGTGTGCGAGTGCCGAGGAAACTAAGCTGCTCCGAAGGAGAGGGCAGTGCATTTCCCTACGCTCGGCCTGCACACAGGGGGCTCTGAAGGGCTACGGGCCTGGATGTTGCTTAGCAGACCCAGGTGCACCTGGGGGTACTCAGTGTTCCTGCCGGGAGCAGGGTGCCCCGGCTAGCCTCCCAGGTGTCCAGAAAGCTGTGCTGCCGTTAAAGGCATGCAGAGCAGAGGCCACCGCCTCCTGGAAGCTGCAGCACACCTTCGCTTCTGCACGGCGAATCAGGGCCTTCCTTCCAGGCATGGGTTCATGCTGGGTGTGCCGGTAGCGACACAGCATGCTAAGATGCTGACTTTCTCCTCGAGCAGAGTGACTTCAGGTGCGAGGGCGGGCCTCGCAGTGTTCCAAGCACAGTGTTCTCTCATGGCATCTCACACAAGGCCCATGACATAGTCTTCCTGGGCACTTTGCACTCACCAGCCATGTTGTCCCGAGGGCGTTCGAGGGCTCTGGAGATGTAGCGCTCCTCAAGGAACACGCAGTGTGTTGCTGCCCAGCACTCGGCAGGCACAGAGGTCCTCCGGGGGATCAACCAATGGACCTCGACGTTGCTCCGCCGGCCCACAGGTGTCTGGAGGCACTCAGTGACCTCGGAGGTAAAACGATGCACACCCGTGGGGCCTAGGAGTCCCCGGACGCGTACTTCCTTTAAAATAAAGCACATAAGCGACTGAGAAGTTGTGGAAACAGCTGCATGCCTCCCTTTCTGCACGGCTACTCAGGGCCTAACCTGGAGGCGAGTTCTCACGTCGCGGTTCCCTTTCGCTATAGAGCCTGTCATGCGGACCGCCGCCGCGGCCACGGAAGCCCCTGGTTTAGAGAGAGCAAACTCACAATTTTCCCCGAAGCATTCTTCCAGGGCTAACTGGCCTGTCGGGAGCCGGGAATGTCAGGTAGCTTCAAGGCAGGCATGAATGCCGCCTTCAAAATGGGAAAGCAGGGCTAGTTCCAGCAGGCCCCCGTTTTCATGGGCACACTCAGCGTACATCCCTGTGGCTTCCAACGAGTCCCAAGAGACACCGGTTACCCTGCGTTTCCTTCCCTGAATCAACGTATCGAAGTAGGGAGTCCCGCATCCGGCGAACTGTCTCAACCGAGGAACGCCGTAGCTGCTCCTCTGGGCCTGGGGCTGCCTGCAGTGCCGCAGAAGGAACAGGACTTGAAGTGCAGTAAGAACCCAAGCCGCCGTCCTCTAGGAGGCACGGTGACTTCAGTCAGGAGGTACTGGATGGAACGCGAAGACGAGGGCTCCTCAGACGGCAGCTCCGACTAGGGCACCGCGTAAGACCTCCGCGCCACGTGGGACGTGCCAGAACGGCGTTCGCGAACGTGTGCGAGTGCCGAGGAAACTAAGCTGCTCCGAAGGAGAGGGCAGTGCGTTTCCCTACACTCGGCCTGCACACAGGGGGCTCTGAAGGGCTACGGGCCTGGATGTTGCTTAGCAGACCCAGGTGCACCTGGGGGTACTCAGTGTTCCTGCCGGGAGCAGGGTGCCCCGGCTAGCCTCCCAGGTGTCCAGAAAGCTGTGCTGCCGTTAAAGGCATGCAGAGCAGAGGCCACCGCCTCCTGGAAGCTGCAGCACACCTCCGCTTCTGCACGGCGAATCAGGGCCTTCCTTCCAGGCATGGGTTCATGCTGGCTGTGCCGGTAGCGACACAGCATGCTAAGATGCTGACTTTCTCCTCGAGCAGAGTGACTTCAGGTGCGAGGGCGGGCCTCGCAGTGTTCCAAGCACAGTGTTCTCTCATGGCAGCTCACACAAGGGCCATGACAGAGTCTTCCTGGGCACTTCGCACTCACCAGCCATGTTGTCCCGAGGGCGTTCGAGGGCTCTGGAGATGTAGCGCTCCTCAAGGAACACGCAGTGTGTTGCTGCCCAGCACTCGGCAGGCACAGAGGTCCTCCGGGGGATCAACCAATGGACCTCGACGTTGCTCCGCCGGCCCACAGGTGTCTGGAGGCACTCAGTGACCTCGGAGGGAAAACGATGCACACCCGTGGGGCCTAGGAGTCCCCGGACGTGTACTTCCTTTAAAATAAAGCACATAAGCGACTGAGAACTTGTGGAAACAGCTGCATGCCTCCCTTTCTGCACGGCTACTCAGGGCCTAACCTGGAGGCGAGTTCTCACGTCGCGGTTCCCTTTCGCTCTAGAGCCTGTCATGCGGACCGCCGCCGCGGCCACGGAAGCCCCTGGTTTAGAGAGAGCAAACTCACAATTTTCCCCGAAGCATTCTTCCAGGGCTAACTGGCCTGTCGGGAGCCGGGAATGTCAGGTAGCTTCAAGGCAGGCATGAATGCCGCCTTCAAAATGGGAAAGCAGGGCTAGTTCCAGCAGGCCCCCGTTTTCATGGGCACACTCAGCGTACATCCCTGTGGCTTCTAACGAGTCCCAAGAGACACCGGTTACCCTGCGTTTCCTTCCCTGAATCAACGTATCGAAGTAGGGAGTCCCGCATCCGGCGAACTGTCTCAACCGAGGAACGCCGTAGCTGCTCCTCTGGTCCTGGGGCTGCCTACAGTGCCGCAGAAGGAACAGGACTTGAAGTGCAGTAAGAACCCAAGCCGCCGTCCTCTAGGAGGCACGGTGACTTCAGTCAGGAGGTCCTGGATAGAACGCGAAGACGAGGGCTCCTCTGAGGGTAGCTCCGACTAGGGTACCGCGTAAGAACTCCGCGCCACGTGGCACGTGCCAGAACGGCGTTCGCGAACGTGTGTGAGTGCCGAGGAAACTAAGCTGCTCCAAAGGAGAGGGCAGTGCGTTTCCCTACACTCAGCCTGCACACAGGGGGCTCTGAAGGGCTACGGGCCTGGATGTTGCTTAGCAGACCCAGGTGCACCTGGGGGTACTCAGTGTTCCTGCCGGGAGCAGGGTGCCCCGGCTAGCCTCCCAGGTGTCCAGAAAGCTGTGCTGCCGTTAAAGGCATGCAGAGCAGAGGCCACCGCCTCCTGGAAGCTGCAGCACACCTCCGCTTCTGCACAGCGAATCAGGGCCTTCCTTCCAGGCATGGGTTCATGCTGGGTGTGCCGGTAGCGACACAGCATGCTAAGATGCTGACTTTCTCCTTGAGCAGAGTGACTTCAGGTGCGAGGGCGGGCCTCGCAGTGTTCCAAGCACAGTGTTCTCTCATGGCAGCTCACACAAGGGCCATGACAGAGTCTTCCTGGGCACTTCGCACTCACCAGCCATGTTGTCCCGAGGGCGTTCGAGGGCTCTGGAGATGTAGCGCTCCTCAAGAAACGCGCAGTGTGTTGCTGCCCAGCAATCGGCAGGCACAGAGGTCCTCCGGGGGATCAACCAATGGACCTCGACGTTGCTCCACCGGCCCACAGGTGTCTGGAGGCACTCAGTGACCTCGGAGAGAAAACGATGCACACCCGTGGGGCCTAGGAGTCCCCGGACATGTACTTCCTTTAAAATAAAGCACATAAGCGACTGAGAACTTGTGGAAACAGCTGCATGCCTCCCTTTCTGCACGGCTACTCAGGGCCTAACCTGGAGGCGAGTTCTCACGTCGCGGTTACCTTTCGCTCTAGAGCCTGTCATGCGGACCGCCGCCGCGGCCACGGAAGCCCCTGGTTTAGAGAGAGCAAACTCATAATTTTCCCCGAAGCATTCTTCTAGGGCTCACTGGCCTGTCGGGAGCCGGGAATGTCAGGTAGCTTCAAGGCAGGCATGAATGCCGCCCTCAAAATGGGAAAGCAGGGCTTGTTCCAGCAGGCCGCCGTTTTCATGGGCACACTCAGCGTACATCCCTGTGGCTTCTAACGAGTCCCAAGAGACACCGGTTACCCTGCGTTTCCTTCCCTGAATCAACGTATCGAAGTAGGGAGTTCCGCATCCGGCGAACTGTCTCAACCGAGGAATGCCGTAGCTGCTGCTCTGGGCCTGGGGCTGCCTGCAGTGCCGCAGAAGGAACAGGACTTGAAGTGCAGTAAGAACCCAAGCCGCCGTCCTATAGGAGGCACGGTGACTTCAGTCAAGAGGTACTGGATGGAACGCGAAGACGAGGGCTCCTCTGAGGGCAGCTCCGACTAGGGCACCGCGTAAGACCTCCGCGCCACGTGGGACGTGCCAGAACGGCATTCGCGAACGTGTGCGAGTGCCGAGGAAACTAAGCTGCTCCAAAGGAGAGGGCAGTGCGTTTCCCTACACTCAGCCTGCACACAGGGGGCTCTGAAGGGCTACGGGCCTGGATGTTGCTTAGCAGACCCAGGTGCACCTGGGGGTACTCAGTGTTCCTGCCGGGAGCAGGGTGCCCCGGCTAGCCTCCCAGGTGTCCAGAAAGCTGTGCTGCCGTTAAAGGCATGCAGAGCAGAGGCCACCGCCTCCTGGAAGCTGCAGCACGCCTCCGCTTCTGCACGGCAAATCAGGGCCTTACTTCCAGGCATGGGTTCATGCTGGGTGTGCCGGTAGCGACACAGCGTGCTAAGATGCTGACTTTCTCCTCGAGCAGAGTGACTTCGGGTACGAGGGTGGGTCTCGCAGTGTTCCAAGCACAGTGTTCTATCATGGCAGCTCACACAAGGGCCATGACAGAGTCTTCCTGGGCACTTCGCACTCACCAGCCATGTTGTCCCGAGGGCGTTCGAGGGCTCTGGAGATGTAGCACTCCTCAAGGAACGCGCAGTGTGTTGCTGCCCAGCACTCGGCAGGCACAGAGGTCCTCCGGGGGATCAACCAATGGACCTCAACGTTGCTCCGCTGGCCCACAGGTGTCTGGAGGCACTCAGTGACCTCGGAGGGAAAACGATGCACACCCGTGGGGCCTAGGAGTCCCCGGACGCGTACTTCCTTTAAAATAAAGCACATAAGCGACTGAGAACTCATGGAAACAGCTGCATGACTCCCTTTCTGCACGGCTACTCAGGGCCTAACCTGGAGGCGAGTTCTCACGTCGAGGTTCCCTTTCGCTGTAGAGCCTGTCATGCGGACCACCACCGCGGCCATGGAAGCACCTGGTTCAGACAGAGCAAACTCACAATTTTCCCCGCAGCCTTCTTACAGGGTTTCCGGGCCTGTCAGGAGCAGGGAATATCAAGTAGCTGCAAGGCAGCGTGAATGCAGCCTTCAAAGTGGGAAAGCAAGTCTATTTCCAGCAGGCCCCCGTTTCCATGGGCACCCTCAGCATAAACCCCTGCGGTATCTAACAAGTTAGATACAGTTACCCTGTGTTTTCTACCCTGAATCAAATTCTCGAAGTAGGGAGTTCTGCATCAAGCGAACTGCCTCAACCAAGGAACGGCGTAGCTGCTCCTCTGGGCCTGTGGCTATTCAAAAGCCTGCAGCGCCACAGGAAGAAGAGGACTTAAATTGCAGTAAGAACGCAAGCCAACTTTCTCGAGGAGGCACGGTGACTTCAGGCAGGAGGTCCCAGACGGAATGCGACGCCGAGGGTTTCTCTGAGTGCAGCTCGGACTAGGGCATTGCGTAAGACTTGGACGCCATGTGGGATGTGCTAGAACAGTGTTCCTGAGCGTGTGCGAGTGCTGGGGAAATTAGGCTGCTCCAAAAGAGAGTGCGGTGCGTTTCCCTACGCTCGGCATACACAGAGGGGCTCTAAAGGGCTCCGGGCCTGGATGTTGCTTAGCCGACCCAGGTGGGCCTGGGGGTACTCAGTGTCCCTGCCGGAAACAGGGTGCCCACGTGAGCCTCCTAGGTGTCCGGCAAACTGTGCTGCAGTTAAAGATAACCAGAGCAGAGGCCACCACCTCATTGAAACTGCAGCACGCCTCCGCTTCTGCGCGGCCAATCAGAGCCTTACTTCCAGGCATGTGTTCATGCTGGGAGTGCCGGTAGCAACACAGCATGCTAAGAGGCTGAGTTTCTCCACAGGTAGAGTGACTACAGGTCCGAGGTCCTCAAAGTATTCAAAGCACAGTGTTTTCCCCGAAGCATTCTTCCAGGGCTCATTGGGCTGTCTGGAGCTGGGAAGGTCAGGTAGCTTCAAGGCAGGCATGAATGCCGCCCTCAAAATGGGAAAGCAGGGCTAGTTCCAGCAGGCCCCCGTTTTCATGGGCACACTCAGCGTACATCCCTGTGGCTTCTAACGAGTCCCAAGAGACACCGGTTACCCTGCGTTTCCTTCCCTGAATCAACGTATCGAAGTAGGGAGTCCCGCATCCGGCGAACTGTCTCAACCGAGGAACGCCGTAGCTGCTCCTCTGGGCCTGGGGCTGCCTGCAGTGCCGCAGAAGGAACAGGACTTGAAGTGCAGTAAGAACCCAAACCGCCGTCCTCTAGGAGGCATGGTGACTTCAGTCAGGAGGTCCTGGATGGAACGCGAAGACAAGGGTTCCTCTGAGGGCAGCTCCGACTAGGGCACCAAGTAAGACCTCCGCGCCACGTGGGACGTGCCAGAACGGCGTTCGCGAACGTGTGCGAGTGCGGAGGAAACTAAGCTGCTCCGAAGGAGAGGGCAGTGCGTTTCCCTACACTCGGCCTGCACACAGGGGGCTCTGAAGGGCTACGGGCCTGGATGTTGCTTAGCAGAACCAGGTGCACCTGGGGGTACTCAGTGTTTCTGCCGGGAGCAGGGTGCCCCGGCTAGCCTCCCAGGTGTCCAGAAAGCTGTGCTGCCGTTAAAGGCATGCAGAGCAGAGGCCACCGCCTCCTGGAAGCTGCAGCACACCTCCGCTTCTGCACGGCGAATCAGGGCCTTCCTTCCAGGCATGGGTTCATGCTGGGTGTGCCGGTAGCGACACAGCATGCTAAGATGCTGACTTTCTCCTCGAGCAGAGTGACTTCAGGTGCGAGGGCGGGCCTCGCAGTGTTCCAAGCACAGTGTTCTCTCATGGCAGCTCACACAAGGGCCATGACAGAGTCTTCCTGGGCACTTCGCACTCACCAGCCATGTTGTCCCGAGGGCGTTCGAGGGCTCTGGAGATGTAGCGCTCCTCAAGGAACGCGCAGTGTGTTGCTGCCCAGCAATCGGCAGGCACAGAGGTCCTCCGGGGGATCAACCAATGGACCTCGACGTTGCTCTGCCGGCCCAGAGGTGTCTGGAGGCACTCAGTGACCTCGGAGGGAAAACGATGCACACCCGTGGGGCCTAGGAGTCCCCGGACGTGTACTTCCTTTAAAATAAAGCACATAAGCGACTGAGAACTTGTGGAAACAGCTGCATGCCTCCCTTTCTGCACGGCTACTCAGGGCCTAACCTGGAGGCGAGTTCTCACGTCGCGGTTCCCTTTCGCTCTAGAGCCTGTCATGCGGACCGCCGCCGCGGCCACGGAAGCCCCTGGTTTAGAGAGAACAAACTCACAATTTTCCCCGAAGCATTCTTCCAGGGCTCACTGGCCTGTCGGGAGCCGGGAATGTCAGGTAGCTTCAAGGCAGGCATGAATGCCGCCCTCAAAATGGGAAAGCAGGGCTTGTTCCAGCAGGCCCCCGTTTTCATGGGCACACTCAGCGTACATCCCTGTGGCTTCTAACGAGTCCCAAGAGACACCGGTTACCCTGCGTTTCCTTCCCTGAATCAACTTATCCAAGTAGGGAGTCCCGCATCCGGCGAACTGTCTCAACCGAGGAACGCCGTAGCTGCTCCTCTGGGCCTGGGGCTGCCTGCAGTGCCGCAGAAGGAACAGGACTTGAAGTGCAGTAAGAACCCAAGCCGCTGTCCTCTAGGAGGCACGGTGACTTCAGTCAGGAGGTCCTAGATGGAACGCGAAAACGAGGGCTCCTCTGAGGGCCGCTCCGACTAGGGCACCACGTAAGACCTCCGCGCCACGTGGGACGTGCCAGAACGGCGTTTGCGAACGTGTGCGAGTGCCGAGGAAACTAAGCTGCTCTGAAGGAGAGGGCAGTGCGTTTCCCTACACTCGGCCTGCACACAGGGGGCTCTGAAGGGCTACGGGCCTGGATGCTGCTTAGCAGACCCAGGTGCACCTGGGGGTACTCAGTGTTCCTGCCGGGAGCAGGGTGCCCCGGCTAGCCTCCCAGGTGTCCAGAAAGCTGTGCTGCCGTTAAAGGCATGCAGAGCAGAGGCCACCGCCTCCTGGAAGCTGCAGCACACCTCCGCTTCTGCACGGCGAATCAGGGCCTTCCTTCCAGGCATGGGTTCATGCTGGGTGTGCCGGTAGCGACACAGCGTGCTAAGATGCTGACTTTCTCCTCGAGCAGAGTGACTTCAGGTGCGAGGGCGGGCCTCGCAGTGTTCCAAGCACAGTGTTCTCTCATGGCAGCTCACACAAGGGCCATGACAGAGTCTTCCTGGGAACTTCGCACTCACCAGCCATGTTGTCCCGAGGGCATTCGAGGGCTCTGGAGATGTAGCGCTCCTCAAGGAACACGCAGTGTGTTGCTGCCCAGCACTCAGCAGGCACAGAGGTCCTCCGGGGGATCAACCAATGGACCTCGACGTTGCTCCGCCGGCCCACAGGTGTCTGGAGGCACTCAGTGACCTCGGAGGGAAAACGATGCACACCCGTGGGGCCTAGGAGTCCCCGGACGCGTACTTCCTTTAAAATAAAGCACATAAGCGACTGAGAACTTGTGGAAACAGCTGCATGCCTCCCTTTCTGCACGGCTACTCAGGGCCTAACCTGGAGGCGAGTTCTCACGTCGCGGTTCCCTTTCGCTCTAGAGCCTGTCATGCGGACCGCCGCCGCGGCCACGGAAGCCCCTGGTTTAGAGAGAGCAAACTCATAATTTTCCCCGAAGCATTCTTCCAGGGCTCACTGGCCTGTCGGGAGCCGGGAATGTCAGGTAGCTTCAAGGCAGGCATGAATGCCGCCCTCAAAATGGGAAAGCAGGGCTTGTTCCAGCAGGCCCCCGATTTTCATGGGCACACTCAGCGTACATCCCTGTGGCTTCTAACGAGTCCCAAGAGACACCGGTTACCCTGCGTTTCCTTCCCTGAATGAACTTATCGAGGTAGGGAGTCCCGCATCCGGCGAACTGTCTCAACCGAGGAATGCCGTAGCTGCTCCTCTGGGCCTGGGGCTGCCTGCAGTGCCGCAGAAGGAACAGGACTTGAAGTGCAGTAAGAATCCAAGCCGCCGTCCTCTAGGAGGCACGGTGACTTCAGTCAGGAGGTACTGGATGGAACGCGAAGACGAGGTCTCCTCAGAGGGCAGCTCCGATTAGGGCACCGCGTAAGACCTCCGCGCCACGTGGGACGTGCCAGAACGGCGTTCGCGAACGTGTGCGAGTGCCGAGGAAACTAAGCTGTTCCGAAGGAGAGGGCAGTGCGTTTCCCTACACTCGGCCTGCACACAGGGGGCTCTGAAGGGCTACAGGCCTGGATGTTGCTTAGCAGACCCAGGTGCACCTGGGGGTACTCAGTGTTCCTGCCGGGAGCAGGGTGCCCCGGCTAGCCTCCCAGGTGTCCAGAAAGCTGTGCTGCCGTTAAAGGCATGCAGAGCAGAGGCCACCGCCTCCTGGAAGCTGCAGCACGCCTCCGCTTCTGCACGGCGAATCAGGGCCTTCCTTTCAGGCATGGGTTCATGCTGGGTGTGCCGGTAGCGACACAACGTGCTAAGATGCTGACTTTCTCCTCGAGCAGAGTGACTTCGGGTACGAGGGTGGGTCTCGCAGTGTTCCAAGCACAGTGTTCTATCATGGCAGCTCACACAAGGGCCATGACAGAGTCTTCCTGGGCACTTCGCACTCACCAGCCATGTTGTCCCGAGGGCGTTCGAGGGCTCTGGAGATGTAGCGCTCCTCAAGGAACACGCAGTGTGTTGCTGCCCAGCACTCGGCAGGCACAGAGGTCCTCCGGGGGATCAACCAATGGACCTCGACGTTGCTCCGCCGGCCCACAGGTGTCTGGAGGCACTCAGTGACCTCGGAGGGAAAACGATGCACACCCGTGGGGCCTAGGAGTCCCCGGACGTGTACTTCCTTTAAAATAAACACATAAGCGACTGAGAACTTGTGGAAACAGCTGCATGCCTCCCTTTCTGCACGGCTACTCAGGGCCTAACCTGGAGGCGAGTTCTCACGTCGCGGTTCCCTTTCGCTCTAGAGCCTGTCATGCGGACCGCCGCCGCGGCCACGGAAGCCCCTGGTTTAGAGAGAGCAAACTCACAATTTTCCCCGAAGCATTCTTCCAGGGCTCACTGGCCTGTCGGGAGCCGGGAATGTCAGGTACCTTCAAGGCAGGCATGAATGCCACCTTCAAAATGGGAAAGCAGGGCTTGTTCCAGCAGGCCCCCGTTTTCATGGGCACACTCAGCGTACATCCCTGTGGCTTCTAACGAGTCCCAAGAGACACCGGTTACCCTGCGTTTCCTTCCCTGAATCAACTTATCGAAGTAGGGAGTCCCGCATCCGGCGAACTGTCTCAACCGAGGAACGCCGTAGCTGCTCCTCTGGGCCTGGGGCTGCCTGCAGTGCCGCAGAAGGAACAGGACTTGAAGTGCAGTAAGAACCCAAGCCGCCGTCCTCTAGGAGGCACGGTGACTTCAGTCAGGAGGTACTGGATGGAACGCGAAGACGAGGGCTCCTCAGACGGCAGCTCCGACTAGGGCACCGCGTAAGACCTCCGCGCCACGTGGGACGTGCCAGAACGGCGTTCGCGAACGTGTGCGAGTGCCGAGGAAAGTAAGCTGCTCCGAAGGAGAGGGCAGTGCGTTTCCCTACACTCGGCCTGCACACAGGGGGCTCTGAAGGGCTACGGGCCTGGATGTTGCTTAGCAGACCCAGGTGCACCTGGGGGTACTCAGTGTTCCTGCCGGGAGCAGGGTGCCCCGGCTAGCCTCCCAGGTGTCCAGAAAGCTGTGCTGCCGTTAAAGGCATGCAGAGCAGAGGCCACCGCCTCCTGGAAGCTGCAGCACGCCTCCGCTTATGCACGGCGAATCAGGGCCTTCCTTCCAGGCATGGGTTCATGCTGGGTGTGCCGGTAGCGACACAGCATGCTAAGATGCTGACTTTCTCCTCGAGCAGAGTGATTTCGGGTACGAGGGTGGGTCTCGCAGTGTTCCAAGCACAGTGTTCTATCATGGCAGCTCACACAAGGGCCATGACAGAGTCTTCCTGGGCACTTCGCACTCACCAGCCATGTTGTCCCGAGGGCGTTCGAGGGCTCTGGAAATGTAGCGCTCCTCAAGGAACGCGCAGTGTGTTGCTGCCCAGCACTCGGCAGGCACAGAGGTCCTCCGGGGGATCAACCAATGGAGCTCGACATTGCTCCGCCGGCCCACAGGTGTCTGGAGGCACTCAGTGACCTCGGAGGGAAAACGATGCACACCCGTGGGGCCTAGGAGTCCCCGGACGTGTACTTCCTTTAAAATAAACACATAAGCGACTGAGAACTTGTGGAAACAGCTGCATGCCTCCCTTTCTGCACGGCTACTCAGGGCCTAACCTGGAGGCGAGTTCTCACGTCGCGGTTCCCTTTCGCTCTAGAGCCTGTCATGCGGACCGCCGCCGCGGCCACGGAAGCCCCTGGTTTAGAGAGAGCAAACTCATAATTTTCCCCGAAGCATTCTTCCAGGGCTCACTGGCCTGTCGGGAGCCGGGAATGTCAGGTAGCTTCAAGGCAGGCATGAATGCCGCCCTCAAAATGGGAAAGCAGGGCTTGTTCCAGCAGGCCCCCGTTTTCATGGGCACACTCAGCGTACATCCCTGTGGCTTCTAACGAGTCCCAAGAGACACCGGTTACCCTGCGTTTCCTTCCCTGAATCAACTTATCGAAGTAGGGAGTCCCGCATCCGGCAAACTGTCTCAACCGAGGAACGCCGTAGCTGCTCCTCTGGGCCTGGGGCTGCCTGCAGTGCCGCAGAAGGAACAGGACTTGAAGTGCAGTAAGAATCCAAGCCGCCGTCCTCTAGGAGGCACGGTGACTTCAGTCAGGAGGTACTGGATGGAACGCGAAGACGAGGGCTCCTCAGAGGGCAGCTCCGATTAGGGCACCGCGTAAGACCTCCGCGCCACGTGGGACGTGCCAGAACGGCGTTCGCGAACGTGTGCGAGTGCCGAGGAAACTAAGCTGCTCCGAAGGAGAGGGCAGTGCGTTTCCCTACACTCGGCCTGCACACAGGGGGCTCTGAAGGGCTACGGGCCTGGATGTTGCTTAGCAGACCCAGGTGCACCTGGGGGTACTCAGTGTTCCTGCCGGGAGCAGGGTGCCCCGGCTAGCCTCCCAGGTGTCCAGAAAGCTGTGCTGCCGTTAAAGGCATGCAGAGCAGAGGCCACCGCCTCCTGGAAGCTGCAGCACACCTCCGCTTCTGCACGGCGAATCAGGGCCTTCCTTCCAGGCATGGGTTCATGCTGGCTGTGCCGGTAGCGACACAGCATGCTAAGATGCTGACTTTCTCCTCGAGCAGAGTGACTTCGGGTGCGAGGGCGGGCCTCGCAGTGTTCCAAGCACAGTGTTCTCTCATGGCAGCTCACACAAGGGCCATGACAGAGTCTTCCTGGGCACTTCGCACTCACCAGCCATGTTGTCCCGAGGGCGTTCGAGGGCTCTGGAGATGTAGCGCTCCTCAAGGAACACGCAGTGTGTTGCTGCCCAGCACTCGGCAGGCACAGAGGTCCTCCGGGGGATCAACCAATGGACCTCGACGTTGCTCCGCCGGCCCACATGTGTCTGGAGGCACTCAGTGACCTCGGAGGGAAAACGATGCACACCCGTGGGGCCTAGGAGTCCCCGGACGTGTACTTCCTTTAAAATAAAGCACATAAGCGACTGAGAACTTGTGGAAACAGCTGCATGCCTCCCTTTCTGCACGGCTACTCAGGGCCTAACCTGGAGGCGAGTTCTCACGTTGCGGTTCCCTTTCGCTCTAGAGCCTGTCATGCGGACCGCCGCCGCGGCCACGGAAGACCCTGGTTTAGAGAGAGCAAACTCATAATTTTCCCCGAAGCATTCTTCCAGGGCTCACTGGCCTGTCGGGAGCCGGGAATGTCAGGTACCTTCAAGGCAGGCATGAATGCCGCCCTCAAAATGGGAAAGCAGGGCTTGTTCCAGCAGGCCCCCGTTTTCATGGGCACACTCAGCGTACATCCCTGTGGCTTCTAACGAGTCCCAAGAGACACCGGTTACCCTGCATTTCCTTCCCTGAATCAACTTATCGAAGTAGGGAGTCCCGCATCCGGCGAACTGTCTCAACCGAGGAACGCCGTAGCTGCTCCTCTGGGCCTGCAGTGCCGCAGAAGGAACAGGACTTGAAGTGCAGTAAGAACCCAAGCCGCCGTCCTCTAGGAGGCACGGTGACTTCAGTCAGGAGGTCCTGGATGGAACGCGAAGACGAGGGTTCCTCTGAGGGCAGCTCCGACTAGGGCACCGCGTAAGACCTCCGCGCCACGTGGGACGTGCCAGAACGGCGTTCGCGAACGTGTGCGAGTGCCGAGGAAACTAAGCTGCTCCGAAGGAGAGGGCAGTGCGTTTCCCTACACTCGGCCTGCACACAGGGGGCTCTGAAGGGCTACGGGCCTGGATGTTGCTTAGCAGACCCAGGTGCACCTGGGGGTACTCAGTGTTCCTGCCGGGAGCAGGGTGCCCCGGCTAGCCTCCCAGGTGTCCAGAAAGCTGTGCTGCCGTTAAAGGCATGCAGATCAGAGGCCACCGCCTCCTGGAAGCTGCAGCACGCCTCCGCTTCTGCACGGCGAATCAGGGCCTTCCTTCCAGGCATGGGTTCATGCTGGGTGTGCCGGTAGCGACACAGCATGCTAAGATGCTGACTTTCTCCTCGAGCAGAGTGACTTCAGGTGCGAGGGCGGGCCTCGCAGTGTTCCAAGCACAGTGTTCTCTCATGGCAGCTCACACAAGGGCCATGACAGAGTCTTCCTGGGCACTTCGCACTCACCAGCCATGTTGTCCCGAGGGCGTTCGAGGGCTCTGGAGATGTAGCGCTCCTCAAGGAACACGCAGTGTGTTGCTGCCCAGCACTCGGCAGGCACAGAGGTCCTCCGGGGGATCAACCAATGGAGCTCGACATTGCTCCACCGGCCCACATGTGTCTGGAGGCACTCAGTTGACCTCGGAGGGAAAACGATGCACACCCGTGGGGCCTAGGAGTCCCCGGACGTGTACTTCCTTTAAAATAAACACATAAGCGACTGAGAACTTGTGGAAACAGCTGCATGCCTCCCTTTCTGCATGGCTACTCAGGGCCTAACCTGGAGGCGAGTTCTCACGTCGCGGTTCCCTTTCGCTCTAGAGCCTGTCATGCGGACCGCCGCCGCGGCCACAGAAGCCCCTGGTTTAGAGAGAGCAAACTCATAATTTTCCCCGAAGCATTCTTCCAGGGCTCACTGGCCTGTCGGGAGCCGGGAATGTCAGGTACCTTCAAGGCAGGCATGAATGCCGCCCTCAAAATGGGAAAGCAGGGCTTGTTCCAGCAAGCCCCCGTTTTAATGGGCACACTCAGCGTACATCCCTGTGGCTTCTAACGAGTCCCAAGAGACACCGGTTACCCTGCGTTTCCTTCCCTGAATCAACTTATCGAAGTAGGGAGTCCTGCATCTGGCGAACTGTCTCAACCGAGGAACGCCGTAGCTGCTCCTCTGGGCCTGGGGCTGCCTGCAGTGCCGCAGAAGGAACAGGACTTAAAGTGCAGTAAGAACCCAAGCCGCCGTCTTCTAGGAGGCACGGTGACTTCAGTCAGGAGGCCCTGGATGGAACGCAAAGACGAGGGCTCCTCTGAGGGCAGCTCCGACTAGGGCACCGCGTAAGACATCCGCGCCACGTGGGACGTGCCAGAACGGAGTTTGCGAACGTGTGCGAGTGCCGAGGAAACTAAGCTGCTCCGAAGGAGAGGGCAGTGCGTTTCCCTACACTCGGCCTGCACACAGGGGGCTCTGAAGGGCTACGGGCCTGGATGTTGCTTAGCAGACCCAGGTGCACCTGGGGGTACTCAGTGTTCCTGCTGGGAGCAGGGTGCCCCGGCTAGCCTCCCAGGTGTCCAGAAAGCTGTGCTTCCGTTAAAGGCATGCAGAGCAGAGGCCACCGCCTCCTGGAAGCTGCAGCACGCCTCCGCTTCTGCACGGCGAATCAGGGCCTTCCTTCCAGGCATGGGTTCATGCTGGGTGTGCCGGTAGAGACACAGCGTGCTAAGATGATGACGTTCTCCTTGAGCAGAGTGACTTCGGGTACGAGGGTGGGTCTCGCAGTGTTCCAAGCAGAGTGTTCTATCATGGCAGCTCACACAAGGGCCATGACAGAGTCTTCCTGGGCACTTCGCACTCACCAGCCATGTTGTCCCGAGGGCGTTCGAGGGCTCTGGAGATGTAGCGCTCCTCAAGGAACGCGCAGTGTGTTGCTGCCCAGCACTCGGCAGGCACAGAGGTCCTCCGGGGGATCAACCAATGGAGCTCGACATTGCTCCGCCGGCCCACAGGTGTCTGGAGGCACTCAGTGACCTCGGAGGGAAAACGATGCACACCCGTGGGGCCTAGGAGTCCCCGGACGTGTACTTCCTTTAAAATAAAGCACATAAGCGACTGAGAACTTGTGGAAAGAGCTGCATGCCTCCCTTTCTGCACGGCTACTCAGGGCCTAACCTGGAGGCGAGTTCTCACGTCGCGGTTCCCTTTCGCTCTAGAGCCTGTCATGCGGACCGCCGCCGCGGCCACAGAAGCCCCTGGTTTAGAGAGAGCAAACTCATAATCTTCCCCGAAGCATTCTTCCAGGGCTCACTGGCCTGTCGGGAGCCGGGAATGTCAGGTAGCTTCAAGGCAGGCATGAATGCCGCCCTCAAAATGGGAAAGCAGGGTTGTTCCAGCAGGCCCCCGTTTTCATGGGCACACTCAGCGTACATCCCTGTGGCTTCTAACGAGTCCCAAGAGACACCGGTTACCCTGCGTTTCCTTCCCTGAATCAACTTATCGAAGTAGGGAGTCCCGCATCTGGCGAACTGTCTCAACCGAGGAACGCCGTAGCTGCTCCTCTGGGCCTGGGGCTGCCTGCAGTGCCGCGGAAGGAACAGGACTTAAAGTGCAGTAAGAACCCAAGCCGCCGTCCTCTAGGAGGCACGGTGACTTCAGTCAGGAGGTCCTGGATGGAACGCGAAGACGAGGGCTCCTCTGAGGGCAGCTCCGACTAGGGCACCGCGTAAGACCTCCGCGCCACGTGGGACCTGCCAGAACGGTGTTCGCGAACGTGTGCGAGTGCGGAGGAAACTACGCTGCTCCAAAGGAGAGGGCAGTGCATTTCCCTACGCTCGGCCTGCACACAGGGGGCTCTGAAGGGCTACGGGCCTGGATGTTGCTTAGCAGACCCAGGTGCACCTGGGGGTACTCAGTGTTCCTGCCGGGAGCAGGGTGCCCCGGCTAGCCTCCCAGGTGTCCAGAAAGCTGTGCTGCCGTTAAAGGCATGCAGAGCAGAGGCCACCGCCTCCTGGAAGCTGCAGCACACCTCCGCTTCTGCACGGCTAATCAGGGCCTTCCTTCCAGGCATGGGTTCATGCTGGCTGTGCAAGTAGCGACACAGCATGCTAAGATGCTGACTTTCTCCTCGAGCAGAGTGACTTTAGGTGCGAGGGCGGGCCTCGCAGTGTTCCAAGCACAGTGTTCTCTCATGGCAGCTCACACAAGGGCCATGACAGAGTCTTCCTGGGCACTTCGCACTCACCAGCCATGTTGTCCCGAGGGCGTTCGAGGGCTCTGGAGATGTAGCGCTCCTCAAGGAACACGCAGTGTGTTGCTGCCCAGCACTCGGCAGGCACAGAGGTCCTCCGGGGGATCAACCAATGGACCTCGACGTTGCTCCGCCCGCCCACAGGTGTCTGGAGGCACTCAGTGACCTCGGAGGGAAAACGATGCACACCCGTGGGGCCTAGGAGTCCCCGGACGTGTACTTCCTTTAAAATAAACACATAAGCGACTGAGAACTTGTGGAAACAGCTGCATGCCTCCCTTTCTGCACGGCTACTCAGGGCCTAACCTGGAGGCGAGTTCTCACGTCGCGGTTCCCTTTCGCTCCAGAGCCTGTCATGCGGACCGCCGCCGCGGCCACGGAAGCCCCTGGTTTAGAGAGAGCAAACTCACAATTTTCCCCGAAGCATTCTTCCAGGGCTCACTGGCCTGTCGGGAGCCGGGAATGTCAGGTACCTTCAAGGCAGGCATGAATGCCACCTTCAAAATGGGAAAGCAGGGCTTGTTCCAGCAGGCCCCCGTTTTCATGGGCACACTCAGCGTACATCCCTGTGGCTTCTAACGAGTCCCAAGAGACACCGGTTAACCTGCGTTTCCTTCCCTGAATCAACTTATCGAAGTAGGGAGTCCCGCATCCGGCGAACTGTCTCAACCGAGGAACGCCGTAGCTGCTCCTCTGGGCCTGCAGTGCCGCAGAAGGAACAGGACTTGAAGTGCAGTAAGAACCCAAGCCACCGTCCTCTAGGAGGCACGGTGACTTCAGTCAGGAGGTCCTGGATGGAACGCGAAGACGAGGGCTCCTCTGAGGGCAGCTCCGACTAGGGCACCGCGTAAGACCTCCGCGCCACGTGGGACGTGCCAGAACGGCGTTCGCGAACGTGTGCGAGTGCCGAGGAAACTAAGCTGCTCCGAAGGAGAGGGCAGTGCGTTTCCCTACACTCGGCCTGCACACAGGGGGCTCTGAAGGGCTACGGGCCTGGATGTTGCTTAGCAGACCCAGGTGCACCTGGGGGTACTCAGTGTTCCTGCTGGGAGCAGGGTGCCCCGGCTAGCCTCCCAGGTGTCCAGAAAGCTGTGCTGCCGTTAAAGGCATGCAGAGCAGAGGCCACCGCCTCCTGGAAGCTGCAGCACGCCTCCGCTTATGCACGGCGAATCAGGGCCTTCCTTCCAGGCATGGGTTCATGCTGGGTGTGCCGGTAGCGACACAGCATGCTAAGATGCTGACTTTCTCCTCGAGCAGAGAGACTTCAGGTGCGAGGGCGGGCCTCGCAGTGTTCCAAGCACAGTGTTCTCTCATGGCAGCTCACACAAGGGCCATGACAGAGTCTTCCTGGGCACTTCGCACTCACTAGCCATGTTGTCCCGAGGGCGTTCGAGGGCTCTGGAAATGTAGCGCTCCTCAAGGAACGCGCAGTGTGTTGCTGCCCAGCACTCGGCAGGCACAGAGGTCCTCCGGGGGATCAACCAATGGAGCTCGACATTGCTCCGCCGGCCCACAGGTGTCTGGAGGCACTCAGTGACCTCGGAGGGAAAACGATGCACACCCGTGGGGCCTAGGAGTCCCCGGACGTGTACTTCCTTTAAAATAAAGCACATAAGCGACTGAGAACTTGTGGAAACAGCTGCATGCCTCCCTTTCTGCACGGCTACTCAGGGCCTAACCTGGAGGCGAGTTCTCACGTCGCGGTTCCCTTTCGCTCTAGAGCCTGTCATGCGGACCGCCGCCGCGGCCACGGAAGCCCCTGGTTTAGAGAGAGCAAACTCATAATTTTCCCCGAAGCATTCTTCCAGGGCTCACTGGCCTGTCGGGAGCCGGGAATGTCAGGTACCTTCAAGGCAGGCATGAATGCCGCCCTTAAAATGGGAAAGCAGGGCTTGTTCCAGCAGGCCCCCGTTTTCATGGGCACACTCAGCGTACATCCCTGTGGCTTCTAACGAGTCCCAAGAGACACCGGTTACCCTGCGTTTCCTTCCCTGAATCAACTTATCGAAGTAGGGAGTCCCGCATCTGGCGAACTGTCTCAACCGAGGAACGCCGTAGCTGCTCCTCTGGGCCTGGGGATGCCTGCAGTGCCGCAGAAGGAACAGGACTTGAAGTGCAGTAAGAACCGAAGCCGCCGTCCTCTAGGAGGCACGGTGACTTCAGTCAGGAGGTACTGGATGGAACGCGAAGACGAGGGCTCCTCAGACGGCAGCTCCGACTAGGGCACCGCGTAAGACCTCCGCGCCACGTGGGACGTGCCAGAACGGCGTTCGCGAACGTGTGCGAGTGCCGAGCAAAGTAAGCTGCTCCGAAGGAGAGGGCAGTGCGTTTCCCTACACTCGGCCTGCACACAGGGGGCTCTGAAGGGCTACGGGCCTGGATGTTGCTTAGCAGACCCAGGTGCACCTGGGGGTACTCAGTGTTCCTGCCGGGAGCAGGGTGCCCCGGCTAGCCTCCCAGGTGTCCAGAAAGCTGTGCTGCCGTTAAAGGCATGCAGAGCAGAGGCCACCGCCTCCTGGAAGCTGCAGCACACTTCCGCTTCTGCACGGCGAATCAGGGCCTTCCTTCCAGGCATGGGTTCATGCTGGGTGTGCCGGTAGCGACACAGCATGCTAAGATGCTGACTTTCTCCTCGAGCAGAGAGACTTCAGGTGCGAGGGCGGGCCTCGCAGTGTTCCAAGCACAGTGTTCTCTCATGGCAGCTCACACAAGGGCCATGACAGAGTCTTCCTGGGCACTTCGCACTCACTAGCCATGTTGTCCCGAGGGCGTTCGAGGGCACTGGAGATGTAGCGCTCCTCAAGGAACGCGCAGTGTGTTGCTGCCCAGCACTCGGCAGGCACAGAGGTCCTCCGGGGGATCAACCAATGGAGCTCGACATTGCTCCGCCGGCCCACAGGTGTCTGGAGGCACTCAGTGACCTCGGAGGGAAAACGATGCACACCCGTGGGGCCTAGGAGTCCCCGGACGTGTACTTCCTTTAAAATAAAGCACATAAGCGACTGAGAACTTGTGGAAACAGCTGCATGCCTCCCTTTCTGCACGGCTACTCAGGGCCTAACCTGGAGGCGAGTTCTCACGTCGCGGTTCCCTTTCGCTCTAGAGCCTGTCCTGCGGACCGCCGCCGCGGCCACGGAAGCCCCTGGTTTAGAGAGAGCAAACTCATAATTTTCCCCGAAGCATTCTTCCAGGGCTCACTGGCCTGTCGGGAGCCGGGAATGTCAGGTAGCTTCAAGGCAGGCATGAATGCCGCCCTCAAAATGGGAAAGCAGGGCTTGTTCCAGCAGGCCCCCGTTTTCATGGGCACACTCAGCGTACATCCCTGTGGCTTCTAACGAGTCCCAAGAGACACCGGTTACCCTGCGTTTCCTTCCCTGAATCAACTTATCGAAGTAGGGAGTCCCGCATCCGGCGAACTGTCTCAACCGAGGAACGCCGTAGCTGCTCCTCTGGGCCTGGGGCTGCCTGCAGTGCCGCAGAAGGAACAGGACTTGAAGTGCAGTAAGAACCCAAGCCGCCGTCCTCTAGGAGGCACGGTGACTTCAGTCAGGAGGTACTGGATGGAACGCGAAGACGAGGGCTCCTCAGAGGGCAGCTCCGATTAGGGCACCGCGTAAGACCTCCGCGCCACGTGGGACGTGCCAGAACGGCGTTCGCGAACGTGTGCGAGTGCCGAGGAAACTAAGCTGCTCCGAAGGAGAGGGCAGTGCGTTTCCCTACACTCAGCCTGCACACAGGGGGCTCTGAAGGGCTACGGGCCTGGATGTTGCTTAGCAGACCCAGGTGCACCTGGGGGTACTCAGTGTTCCTGCCGGGAGCAGGGTGAACCGGCTAGCCTCCCAGGTGTCCAGAAAGCTGTGCTGCCGTTAAAGGCATGCAGAGCAGAGGCCACCGCCTCCTGGAAGCTGCAGCACGCCTCCGCTTCTGCACGGCGAATCAGGGCCTTCCTTCCAGGCATGGGTTCATGCTGGGTGTGCCGGTAGAGACACAGCGTGCTAAGATGCTGACGTTCTCCTGGAGCAGAGTGACTTCGGGTACGAGGGTGGGTCTCGCAGTGTTCCAAGCACAGTGTTCTATCATGGCAGCTCACACAAGGGCCATGACAGAGTCTTCCTGGGCACTTCGCACTCACCAGCCATGTTGTCCCGAGGGCGTTCGAGGGCTCTGGAGATGTAGCGCTCCTCAAGGAACGCGCAGTGTGTTGCTGCCCAGCACTCGGCAGGCACAGAGGTCCTCCGGGGGATCAACCAATGGAGCTCGACATTGCTCCGCCGGCCCACAGGTGTCTGGAGGCACTCAGTGACCTCGGAGGGAAAACGATGCACACCCGTGGGGCCTAGGAGTCCCCGGACGTGTACTTCCTTTAAAATAAAGCACATAAGCGACTGAGAACTTGTGGAAAGAGCTGCATGCCTCCCTTTCTGCACGGCTACTCAGGGCCTAACCTGGAGGCGAGTTCTCACGTCGCGGTTCCCTTTCGCTCTAGAGCCTGTCATGCGGACCGCCGCCGCGGCCACGGAAGCCCCTGGTTTAGAGAGAGCAAACTCATAATCTTCCCCGAAGCATTCTTCCAGGGCTCACTGGCCTGTCGGGAGCCGGGAATGTCAGGTAGCTTCAAGGCAGGCATGAATGCCGCCCTCAAAATGGGAAAGCAGGGCTTGTTCCAGCAGGCCCCCGTTTTCATGGGCACACTCAGCGTACATCCCTGTGGCTTCTAACGAGTCCCAAGAGACACTGGTTACCGTGCGTTTCCTTCCCTGAATCAACTTATCGAAGTAGGGAGTCCCGCATCTGGCGAACTGTCTCAACCGAGGAACGCCGTAGCTGCTCCTCTGGGCCTGGGGCTGCCTGCAGTGCCGCGGAAGGAACAGGACTTAAAGTGCAGTAAGAACCCAAGCCGCCGTCCTCTAGGAGGCACGGTGACTTCAGTCAGGAGGTCCTGGATGGAACGCGAAGACGAGGGCTCCTCTGAGGGCAGCTCCGACTAGGGCACCGCGTAAGACCTCCGCGCCACGTGGGACGTGCCAGAACGGTGTTCGCGAACGTGTGCGAGTGCGGAGGAAACTACGCTGCTCCAAAGGAGAGGGCAGTGCATTTCCCTACGCTCGGCCTGCACACAGGGGGCTCTGAAGGGCTACGGGCCTGGATGTTGCTTAGCAGACCCAGGTGCACCTGGGGGTACTCAGAGTTCCTGCCGGGAGCAGGGTGCCCCGGCTAGCCTCCCAGGTGTCCAGAAAGCTGTGCTGCCGTTAAAGGCATGCAGAGCAGAGGCCACCGCCTCCTGGAAGCTGCAGCACACCTCCGCTTCTGCACGGCTAATCAGGGCCTTCCTTCCAGGCATGGGTTCATGCTGGCTGTGCAAGTAGCGACACAGCATGCTAAGATGCTGACTTTCTCCTCGAGCAGAGTGACTTTAGGTGCGAGGGCGGGCCTCGCAGTGTTCCAAGCACAGTGTTCTCTCATGGCAGCTCACACAAGGGCCATGACAGAGTCTTCCTGGGCACTTCGCACTCACCAGCCATGTTGTCCCGAGGGCGTTCGAGGGCTCTGGAGATGTAGCGCTCCTCAAGGAACACGCAGTGTGTTGCTGCCCAGCACTCGGCAGGCACAGAGGTCCTCCGGGGGATCAACCAATGGACCTCGACGTTGCTCCGCCCGCCCACAGGTGTCTGGAGGCACTCAGTGACCTCGGAGGGAAAACGATGCACACCCGTGGGGCCTAGGAGTCCCCGGACGTGTACTTCCTTTAAAATAAACACATAAGCGACTGAGAACTTGTGGAAACAGCTGCATGCCTCCCTTTCTGCACGGCTACTCAGGGCCTAACCTGGAGGCGAGTTCTCACGTCGCGGTTCCCTTTCGCTCTAGAGCCTGTCATGCGGACCGCCGCCGCGGCCACGGAAGCCCCTGGTTTAGAGAGAGCAAACTCACAATTTTTCCCGAAGCATTCTTCCAGGGCTCACTGGCCTGTCGGGAGCCGGGAATGTCAGGTACCTTCAAGGCAGGCATGAATGCCACCTTCAAAATGGGAAAGCAGGGCTTGTTCCAGCAGGCCCCCGTTTTCATGGGCACACTCAGCGTACATCCCTGTGGCTTCTAACGAGTCCCAAGAGACCCCGGTTAACCTGCGTTTCCTTCCCTGAATCAACTTATCGAAGTAGGGAGTACCGCATCCGGCGAACTGTCTCAACCGAGGAACGCCGTAGCTGCTCCTCTGGGCCTGCAGTGCCGCAGAAGGAACAGGACTTGAAGTGCAGTAAGAACACAAGCCGCCGTCCTCTAGGAGGCACGGTGACTTCAGTCAGGAGGTCCTGGATGGAACGCGAAGACGAGGGCTCCTCTGAGGGCAGCTCCGACTAGGGCACCGCGTAAGACCTCCGCGCCACGTGGGACGTGCCAGAACGGCGTTCGCGAACGTGTGCGAGTGCCGAGGAAACTAAGCTGCTCCGAAGGAGAGGGCAGTGCGTTTCCCTACACTCGGCCTGCACACAGGGGGCTCTGAAGGGCTACGGGCCTGGATGTTGCTTAGCAGACCCAGGTGCACCTGGGGGTACTCAGTGTTCCTGCTGGGAGCAGGGTGCCCCGGCTAGCCTCCCAGGTGTCCAGAAAGCTGTGCTGCCGTTAAAGGCATGCAGAGCAGAGGCCACCGCCTCCTGGAAGCTGCAGCACGCCTCCGCTTATGCACGGCGAATCAGGGCCTTCCTTCCAGGCATGGGTTCATGCTGGGTGTGCCGGTAGCGACACAGCATGCTAAGATGCTGACTTTCTCCTCGAGCAGAGTGATTTCGGGTACGAGGGTGGGTCTCGCAGTGTTCCAAGCACAGTGTTCTATCATGGCAGCTCACACAAGGGCCATGACAGAGTCTTCCTGGGCACTTCGCACTCACCAGCCATGTTGTCCCGAGGGCGTTCGAGGGCTCTGGAAATGTAGCGCTCCTCAAGGAACGCGCAGTGTGTTGCTGCCCAGCACTCGGCAGGCACAGAGGTCCTCCGGGGGATCAACCAATGGAGCTCGACATTGCTCCGCCGGCCCACAGGTGTCTGGAGGCACTCAGTGACCTCGGAGGGAAAACGATGCACACCCGTGGGGCCTAGGAGTCCCCGGACGTGTACTTCCTTTAAAATAAAGCACATAAGCGACTGAGAACTTGTGGAAACAGCTGCATGCCTCCCTTTCTGCACGGCTACTCAGGGCCTAACCTGGAGGCGAGTTCTCACGTCGCGGTTCCCTTTCGCTCTAGAGCCTGTCATGCGGACCGCCGCCGCGGCCACGGAAGCCCCTGGTTTAGAGAGAGCAAACTCATAATTTTCCCTGAAGCATTCTTCCAGGGCTCACTGGCCTGTCGGGAGCCGGGAATGTCAGGTAGCTTCAAGGCAGGCATGAATGCCGCCCTCAAAATGGGAAAGCAGGGCTTGTTCCAGCAGGCCCCCGTTTTCATGGGCACACTCAGCGTACATCCCTGTGGCTTCTAACGAGTCCCAAGAGACACCAGTTACCCTGCGTTTCCTTCCCTGAATCAACTTATCGAAGTAGGGAGTCCCGCATCCGGCGAACTGTCTCAACCGAGGAACGCCGTAGCTGCTCCTCTGGGCCTGGGGCTGCCTGCAGTGCCGCAGAAGGAACAGGACTTGAAGTGCAGTAAGAACCCAAGCCGCCGTCCTCTAGGAGGCACGGTGACTTCAGTCAGGAGGTCCTGGATGGAACGCGAAGACGAGGGCTCCTCTGAGGGCAGCTCCGACTAGGGCACCGCGTAAGACCTCCGCGCCACGTGGGACGTGCCAGAACGGCGTTCGCGAACGTGTGCGAGTGCCGAGGAAACTAAGCTGCTCCGAAGGAGAGGGCAGTGCGTTTCCCTACACTCGGCCTGCACACAGGGGGCTCTGAAGGGCTACGGGCCTGGATGTAGCTTAGCAGACCCAGGTGCACCTGGGGGTACTCAGTGTTCCTGCTGGGAGCAGGGTGCCCCGGCTAGCCTCCCAGGTGTCCAGAAAGCTGTGCTGCCGTTAAAGGCATGCAGAGCAGAGGCCACCGCCTCCTGGAAGCTGCAGCACGCCTCCGCTTCTGCACGGCGAATCAGGGCCTTCCTTCCAGGCATGGGTTCATGCTGGGTGTGCCGGTAGCGACACAGCATGCTAAGATGCTGACTTTCTCCTTGAGCAGAGTGACTTCGGGTACGAGGGTGGGTCTCGCAGTGTTCCAAGCACAGTGTTCTATCATGGCAGCTCACACAAGGGCCATGACAGAGTCTTCCTGGGCACTTCGCACTCACCAGCCATGTTGTCCCGAGGGCGTTCGAGGGCTCTGGAAATGTAGCGCTCCTCAAGGAACGCGCAGTGTGTTGCTGCCCAGCACTCGGCAGGCACAGAGGTCCTCCGGGGGATCAACCAATGGAGCTCGATATTGCTCCGCCGGCCCACAGGTGTCTGGAGGCACTCAGTGACCTCGGAGGGAAAACGATGCACACCCGTGGGGCCTAGGAGTCCCCGGACGTGTACTTCCTTTAAAATAAAGCACATAAGCGACTGAGAACTTGTGGAAACAGCTGCATGCCTCCCTTTCTGCATGGCTACTCAGGGCCTAACCTGGAGGCGAGTTCTCACGTCGCGGTTCCCTTTCGCTCTAGAGCCTGTCATGCGGACCGCCGCCGCGGCCACGGAAGCCCCTGGTTTAGAGAGAGCAAACTCATAATTTTCCCCGAAGCATTCTTCCAGGGCTCACTGGCCTGTCGGGAGCCGGGAATGTCAGGTACCTTCAAGGCAGGTATGAATGCCGCCCTTAAAATGGGAAAGCAGGGCTTGTTCCAGCAGGCCCCCGTTTTCATGGGCACACTCAGCGTACATACCTGTGGCTTCTAACGAGTCCCAAGAGACACCGGTTACCCTGCGTTTCCTTCCCTGAATCAACTTATCGAAGTAGGGAGTCCCGCATCCGGCGAACTGTCTCAACCGAGGAACGCCGTAGCTGCTCCTCTGGGCCTGCAGTGCCGCAGAAGGAACAGGACTTGAAGTGCAGTAAGAACCCAAGCCGCCGTCCTCTAGGAGGCACGGTGACTTCAGTCAGGAGGTCCTGGATGGAACGCGAAAACGAGGGCTCCTCTGAGGGCAGCTCCGACTAGGGCACCGCGTAAGACCTCCGCGCCACGTGGGCCGTGCCAGAACGGTGTTCGTGAACGTGTGCGAGTGCCGAGGAAACTAAGCTGCTCCGAAGGAGAGGGCAGTGCGTTTCCCTACACTCGGCCTGCACACAGGGGGCTCTGAAGGGCTACGGGCCTGGATGTTGCTTAGCAGACCCAGGTGCACCTGGGGGTACTCAGTGTTCCTGCTGGGAGCAGGGTGCACCGGCTAGCCTCCCAGGTGTCCAGAAAGCTGTGCTGCCGTTAAAGGCATGCAGAGCAGAGGCCACCGCCTCCTGGAAGCTGCAGCACACCTCCGCTTCTGCACGGCGAATCAGGGCCTTCCTTCCAGGCATGGGTTCATGCTGGGTGTGCCGGTAGCGACACAGCGTGCTAAGATGCTGACTTTCTCCTCGAGCAGAGTGACTTCGGGTACGAGGGTGGGTCTCGCAGTGTTCCAAGCACAGTGTTCTATCATGGCAGCTCACACAAGGGCCATGACAGAGTCTTCCTGGGCACTTCGCACTCACCAGCCATGTTGTCCCGAGGGCGTTCGAGGGCTCTGGAGATGTAGCGCTCCTCAAGGAACGCGCAGTGTGTTGCTGACCAGCACTCGGCAGGCACAGAGGTCCTCCGGGGGATCAACCAATGGAGCTCGATATTGCTCCGCCGGCCCACAGGTGTCTGGAGGCACTCAGTGACCTCGGAGGGAAAACGATGCACACCCATGGGGCCTAGGAGTCCCCGGACGTGTACTTCCTTTAAAATAAAGCACATAAGCGACTGAGAACTTGTGGAAACAGCTGCATGCCTCCCTTTCTGCACGGCTACTCAGGGCCTAACCTGGAGGCGAGTTCTCACGTCGCGGTTCCATTTCGCTCTAGAACCTGTCATGCGGACCGCCGCCGCGGCCACGGAAGCCCCTGGTTTAGAGAGAGCAAACTCATAATTTTCCCCGAAGCATTCTTCCAGGGCTCACTGGCCTGTCGGGAGCCGGGAATGTCAGGTACCTTCAAGGCAGGCATGAATGCCGCCCTTAAAATGGGAAAGCAGGGCTTGTTCCAGCAGGCCCCCGTTTTCATGGGCACACTCAGCGTACATCCCTGTGGCTTCTAACGAGTCCCAAGAGACACCGGTTACCCTGCGTTTCCTTCCCTGAATCAACTTATCGAAGTAGGGAGTCCCGCATCTGGCGAACTGTCTCAACCGAGGAACGCCGTAGCTGCTCCTCTGGGCCTGGGGCTGCCTGCAGTGCCGCAGAAGGAACAGGACTTGAAGTGCAGTAAGAACCGAAGCCGCCGTCCTCTAGGAGGCACGGTGACTTCAGTCAGGAGGTACTGGATGGAACGCGAAGACGAGGGCTCCTCAGACGGCAGCTCCGACTAGGGCACCGCGTAAGACCTCCGCGCCACGTGGGACGTGCCAGAACGGCGTTCGCGAACGTGTGCGAGTGCCGAGGAAACTAAGCTGCTCCGAAGGAGAGGGCAGTGCGTTTCCCTACACTCGGCCTGCACACAGGGGGCTCTGAAGGGCTACGGGCCTGGATGTTGCTTAGCAGACCCAGGTGCACCTGGGGGTACTCAGTGTTCCTGCCGGGAGCAGGGTGCCCCGGCCAGCCTCCCAGGTGTCCAGAAAGCTGTGCTGCCGTTAAAGGCATGCAGAGCAGAGGCCACCGCCTCCTGGAAGCTGCAGCACACTTCCGCTTCTGCACGGCGAATCAGGGCCTTCCTTCCAGGCATGGGTTCATGCTGGGTGTGCCGGTAGCGACACAGCATGCTAAGATGCTGAATTTCTCCTCGAGCAGAGAGACTTCAGGTGCGAGGGCGGGCCTCGCAGTGTTCCAAGCACAGTGTTCTCTCATGGCAGCTCACACAAGGGCCATGACAGAGTCTTCCTGGGCACTTCGCACTCACTAGCCATGTTGTCCCGAGGGCGATCGAGGGCTCTGGAGATGTAGCGCTCCTCAAGGAACGCGCAGTGTGTTGCTGCCCAGCACTCGGCAGGCACAGAGGTCCTCCGGGGGATCAACCAATGGAGCTCGACATTGCTCCGCCGGCTCACAGGTGTCTGGAGGCACTCAGTGACCTCGGAGGGAAAACGATGCACACCCGTGGGGCCTAGGAGTCCCCGGACGTGTACTTCCTTTAAAATAAAGCACATAAGCGACTGAGAACTTGTGGAAACAGCTGCATGCCTCCCTTTCTGCACGGCTACTCAGGGCCTAACCTGGAGGCGAGTTCTCACGTCACGGTTCCCTTTCGCTCTAGAGCCTGTCATGCGGACCGCCGCCGCGGCCACGGAAGACCCTGGTTTAGAGAGAGCAAACTCATAATTTTCCCCGAAGCATTCTTCCAGGGCTCACTGGCCTGTCGGGAGCCCGGAATGTCAGGTAGCTTCAAGGCAGGCATGAATGCCGCCCTCAAAATGGGAAAGCAGGGCTTGTTCCAGCAGGCCCCCGTTTTCATGGGCACACTCAGCGTACATCCCTGTGGCTTCTAACGAGTCCCAAGAGACACCGGTTACCCTGCGTTTCCTTCCCTGAATCAACTTATCGAAGTAGGGAGTCCCGCATCCGGCGAACTGTCTCAACCGAGGAACGCCGTAGCTGCTCCTCTGGGCCTGGGGCTGCCTGCAGTGCCGCAGAAGGAACAGGACTTGAAGTGCAGTAAGAACCCAAGCCGCCGTTCTCTAGGAGGCACGGTGACTTCAGTCAGGAGGTACTGGATGGAACGCGAAGACGAGGGCTCCTCAGACGGCAGCTCCGACTAGGGCACCGCGTAAGACCTCCGCGCCACGTGGGACGTGCCAGAACGGCGTTCGCGAACGTGTGCGAGTGCCGAGGAAACTAAGCTGCTCCGAAGGAGAGGGCAGTGCGTTTCCCTACACTCGGCCTGCACACAGGGGGCTCTGAAGGGCTACGGGCCTGGATGTTTCTTAGCAGTCCCAGGTGCACCTGGGGGTACTCAGTGTTCCTGCCGGGAGCACGGTGCCCCGGCTAGCCTCCCAGGTGTCCAGAAAGCTGTGCTGCCGTTAAAGGCATGCAGAGCAGAGGCCACCGCCTCCTGGAAGCTGCAGCACACCTCCGCTTCTGCACGGCGAATCTGGGCCTTCCTTCCAGGCATGGGTTCATGCTGGGTGTGCCGGTAGCGACACAGCATGCTAAGATGCTGACTTTCTCCTCGAGCAGAGAGACTTCAGGTGCGAGGGGGGGCCTCCCAGTGTTCCAAGCACAGTGTTCTCTCATGGCAGCTCACACAAGGGCCATGACAGAGTCTTCCTGGGCACTTCGCGCTCACTAGCCATGTTGTCCCGAGGGCGTTCGAGGGCTCTGGAGATGTAGCGCTCCTCAAGGAACACGCAGTGTGTTGCTGCCCAGCACTCGGCAGGCACAGAGGTCCTCCGGGGGATCAACCAATGGACCTTGACGTTGCTCCGCCGGCCCACAGGTGTCTGGAGGCACTCAGTGACCTCGGAGGGAAAACGATGCACACCCGTGGGGCCTAGGAGTCCCCGGACGCGTACTTCCTTTAAAATAAAGCACATAAGCGACTGAGAACTTGTGGAAACAGCTGCATGCCTCCCTTTCTGCACGGCTACTCAGGGCCTAACCTGGAGGCGAGTTCTCACGTCGCGGTTCCCTTTCGCTCTAGAGCCTGTCATGCGGACCGCCGCCGCGGCCACGGAAGACCCTGGTTTAGAGAGAGCAAACTCATAATTTTCCCCGAAGCATTCTTCCAGGGCTCACTGGCCTGTCGGGAGCCGGGAATGTCAGGTACCTTCAAGGCAGGCATGAATGCCGCCCTCAAAATGGGAAAGCAGGGCTTGTTCCAGCAGGCCCCCGTTTTCATGGGCACACTCAGCGTACATCCCTGTGGCTTCTAACGAGTACCAAGAGACACCGGTTACCCTGCGTTTCCTTCCCTGAATCAACTTATCGAAGTAGGGAGTCCCGCATCCGGCGAACTGTCTCAACCGAGGAACGCCGTAGCTGCTCCTCTGGGCCTGGGGCTGCCTGCAGTGCCGCAGAAGGAACAGGACTTGAAGTGCAGTAAGAACCCAAGCCGCCGTCCTCTAGGAGGCACGGTGACTTCAGTCAGGAGGTACTGGATGGAACGCGAAGACGAGGGCTCCTCAGACGGCAGCTCCGACTAGGGCACCGCGTAAGACCTCCGCGCCACGTGGGACGTGCCAGAACGGCGTTCGCGAACGTGTGCGAGTGCCGAGGAAACTAAGCTGCTCCGAAGGAGAGGGCAGTGCGTTTCCCTACACTCGGCCTGCACACAGGGGGCTCTGAAGGGCTACGGGCCTGGATGTTGCTTAGCAGACCCAGGTGCACCTGGGGGTACTCAGTGTTCCTGCTGGGAGCAGGGTGCCCCGGCTAGCCTCCCAGGTGTCCAGAAAGCTGTGCTGCCGTTAAAGGCATGCAGAGCAGAGGCCACCGCCTCCTGGAAGCTGCAGCACGCCTCCGCTTCTGTACGGCGAATCAGGGCCTTCCTTCCAGGCATGGGTTCATGCTGGGTGTGCCGGTAGCGACACAGCGTGCTAAGATGCTGACTTTCTCCTTGAGCAGAGTGACTTCGGGTACGAGGGTGGGTCTCGCAGTGTTCGAAGCACAGTGTTCTATCATGGCAGCTCACACAAGGGCCATGACAGAGTCTTCCTGGGCACTTCGCACTCACCAGCCATGTTGTCCCGAGGGCGTTCGAGGGCTCTGGAGATGTAGCGCTCCTCAAGGAACGCGCAGTGTGTTGCTGCCCAGCACTCGGCAGGCACAGAGGTCCTCCGGGGGATCAACCAATGGAGCTCGACATTGCTCCGCCGGCCCACAGGTGTCTGGAGGCACTCAGTGACCTCGGAGGGAAAACGATGCACACCCGTGGGGCCTAGGATTCCCCGGACGTGTACTTCCTTTAAAATAAAGCACATAAGCGACTGAGAACTTGTGGAAACAGCTGCATGCCTCCCTTTCTGCACGGCTACTCAGGGCCTAACCTGGAGGCGAGTTCTCACGTCGCGGTTCCCTTTCGCTCTAGAGCCTGTCATGCGGACCGCCGCCGCGGCCACGGAAGACCCTGGTTTAGAGAGAGCAAACTCATAATTTTCCCCGAAGCATTCTTCCAGGGCTCACTGGCCTGTCGGGAGCCGGGAATGTCAGGTACCTTCAAGGCAGGCATGAATGCCGCCCTCAAAATGGGAAAGCAGGGCTTGTTCCAGCAGGCCCCCGTTTTCATGGGCACACTCAGCGTACATCCCTGTGGCTTCTAACGAGTACCAAGAGACACCGGTTACCCTGCGTTTCCTTCCCTGAATCAACTTATCGAAGTAGGGAGTCCCGCATCCGGCGAACTGTCTCAACCGAGGAACGCCGTAGCTGCTCCTCTGGGCCTGGGGCTGCCTGCAGTGCCGCAGAAGGAACAGGACTTGAAGTGCAGTAAGAACCCAAGCCGCCGTCCTCTAGGAGGCACGGTGACTTCAGTCAGGAGGTACTGGATGGAACGCGAAGACGAGGGCTCCTCAGACGGCAGCTCCGACTAGGGCACCGCGTAAGACCTCCGCGCCACGTGGGACGTGCCAGAACGGCGTTCGCGAACGTGTGCGAGTGCCGAGGAAACTAAGCTGCTCCGAAGGAGAGGGCAGTGCGTTTCCCTACACTCGGCCTGCACACAGGGGGCTCTGAAGGGCTACGGGCCTGGATGTTGCTTAGCAGACCCAGGTGCACCTGGGGGTACTCAGTGTTTCTGCCGGGAGCAGGGTGCCCCGGCTAGCCTCCCAGGTGTCCAGAAAGCTGTGCTGCCGTTAAAGGCATGCAGAGCAGAGGCCACCGCCTCCTGGAAGCTGCAGCACACCTCCGCTTCTGCACGGCGAATCAGGGCCTTCCTTCCAGGCATGGGTTCATGCTGGGTGTGCCGGTAGCGACACAGCGTGCTAAGATGCTGACTTTCTCCTCGAGCAGAGAGACTTCAGGTGTGAGGGCGGGCCTCGCAGTGTTCGAAGCACAGTGTTCTCTCATGGCAGCTCACACAAGGGCCATGACAGAGTCTTCCTGGGCACTTCGCACTCACTAGCCATGTTGTCCCGAGGGCGTTCGAGGGCTCTGGAGATGTAGCGCTCCTCAAGGAACACGCAGTGTGTTGCTGCCCAGCACTCGGCAGGCACAGATGTCCTCCGGGGGATCAACCAATGGACCTCGACGTTGCTCCGCCAGCCCACAGGTGTCTGGAGGCACTCAGTGACCTCGGAGGGAAAACGATGCACACCCGTGGGGCCTAGGAGTCCCCGGACGCGTACTTCCTTTAAAATAAAGCACATAAGCGACTGAGAACTTGTGGAAACAGCTGCATGCCTCCCTTTCTGCACGGCTACTCAGGGCCTAACCTGGAGGCGAGTTCTCACGTCGCGGTTCCCTTTCGCTCTAGAGCCTGTCATGCGGACCGCCGCTGCGGCCACGGAAGCCCCTGGTTTAGAGAGAGCAAACTCATAATTTTCCCCGAAGCATTCTTCCAGGGCTCACTGGCCTGTCGGGAGCCGGGAATGTCAGGTACCTTCAAGGCAGGCATGAATGCCGCCCTCAAAATGGGAAAGCAGGGCTTGTTCCAGCAAGCCCCCGTTTTCATGGGCACACTCAGCGTACATCCCTGTGGCTTCTAACGAGTCCCAAGAGACACCGGTTACCCTGCGTTTCCTTCCCTGAATCAACTTATCCAAGTAGGGAGTCCCGCATCCGGCGAACTGTCTCAACCGAGGAACGCCGTAGCTGCTCCTCTGGGCCTGGGGCTGCCTGCAGTGCCGCAGAAGGAACAGGACTTAAAGTGCAGTAAGAACCCAAGCCGCCGTCCTCTAGGAGGCACGGTGACTTCAGTCAGGAGGCCATGGATGGAACGCAAAGAGGAGGGCTCCTCTGAGGGCAGCTCCGACTAGGGCACCGCGTAAGACCTCCGCGCCACGTGGGACGTGCCAGAACGGCGTTCGCGAACGTGTGCGAGTGCCGAGGAAACTAAGCTGCTCTGAAGGAGAGGGCAGTGCGTTTCCCTACACTCGGCCTGCACACAGGGGGCTCTGAAGGGCTACGGGCCTGGATGTTGCTTAGCAGACCCAGGTGCACCTGGGGGTACTCAGTGTTCCTGCTGGGAGCAGGGTGCCCCGGCTAGCCTCCCAGGTGTCCAGAAAGCTGTGCTGCCGTTAAAGGCATGCAGAGCAGAGGCCACCGCCTCCTGGAAGCTGCAGCACGCCTCCGCTTCTGCACGGCGAATCAGGGCCTTCCTTCCAGGCATGGGTTCATGCTGGGTGTGCCGGTAGCGACACAGCGTGCTAAGATGCTGACTTTCTCCTTGAGCAGAGTGACTTCGGGTACGAGGGTGGGTCTCGCAGTGTTCCAACCACAGTGTTCTATCATGGCAGCTCACACAAGGGCCATGACAGAGTCTTCCTGGGCACTTCGCACTCACCAGCCATGTTGTCCCGAGGGCGTTCGAGGGCTCTGGAGATGTAGCGCTCCTAAAGGAACGCGCAGTGTGTTGCTGCCCAGCACTCGGCAGGCACAGAGGTCCTCCGGGGGATCAACCAATGGAGCTCGACATTGCTCCGCCGGCCCACATGTGTCTGGAGGCACTCAGTGACCTCGGAGGGAAAACGATGCACACCCGTGGGGCCTAGGAGTCCCCGGACGTGTACTTCCTTTAAAATAAAGCACATAAGCGACTGAGAACTTGTGGAAACAGCTGCATGCCTCCCTTTCTGCACGGCTACTCAGGGCCTAACCTGGAGGTGAGTTCTCACGTCGTGGTTCCCTTTCGCTCTAGAGCCTGTCATGCGGACCGCCGCCGCGGCCACGGAAGCCCCTGGTTTAGAGAGAGCAAACTCATAATTTTCCCCGAAGCATTCTTCCAGGGCTCACTGGCCTGTCGGGAGCCGGGAATGTCAGTTAGCTTCAAGGCAGGCATGAATGCTGCCCTCAAAATGGGAAAGCAGGGCTTGTTCCAGCAGGCCCCCGTTTTCATGGGCACACTCAGCGTACATCCCTGTGGCTTCTAACGAGTCCCAAGAGACACCGGTTACCCTGCGTTTCCTTCCCTGAATCAACTTATCGAAGTAGGGAGTCCCGCATCCGGCGAACTGTCTCAACCGAGGAACCCCGTAGCTGCTCCTCTGGGCCTGGGGCTGCCTGCAGTGCCGCAGAAGGAACAGGACTTGAAGTGCAGTAAGAACCCAAGCCGCCGTCCACTAGGAGGCACGGTGACTTCAGTCAGGAGGTACTGGATGGAACGCGAAGACGAGGGCTCCTCAGAGGGCAGCTCCGATTAGGGCACCGCGTAAGACCTCCGCGCCACGTGGGACGTGCCAGAACGGCGTTCGCGAACGTGTGCGAGTGCCGAGGAAACTAAGCTGCTCCGAAGGAGAGGGCAGTGCGTTTCCCTACACTCGGCCTGCACACAGGGGGCTCTGAAGGGCTACGGGCCTGGATGTTGCTTAGCAGACCCAGGTGCACCTGCGGGTACTCAGTGTTCCTGCCGGGAGCAGGGTGCCCCGGCTAGCCTCCCAGGTGTCCAGAAAGCTGTGCTGCCGTTAAAGGCATGCAGAGCAGAGGCCACCGCCTCCTGGAAGCTGCAGCACACCTCCGCTTCTGCACGGCGAATCAGGGCCTTCCTTCCAGGCATGGGTTCATGCTGGGTGTGCCGGTAGCGACACAGCGTGCTAAGATGCTGACTTTCTCCTCGAGCAGAGTGACTTCGGGTACGAGGGTGGGGCTCGCAGTGTTCCAAGCACAGTGTTCTCTCATGGCAGCTCACACAAGGGCCATGACAGAGTCTTCCTGGGCACTTCGCACTCACCAGCCATGTTGTCCCGAGGGCGTTCGAGGGCTCTGGAGATGTAGCGCTCCTCAAGGAACACGCAGTGTGTTGCTGCCCAGCACTCGGCAGGCACAGAGGTCCTCCGGGGGATCAACCAATGGACCTTGACGTTGCTCCGCCGGCCCACAGGTGTCTGGAGGCACTCAGTGACCTCGGAGGGAAAACGATGCACACCCGTGGGGCCTAGGAGTCCCCGGACGCGTACTTCCTTTAAAATAAAGCACATAAGCGACTGAGAACTTGTGGAAACAGCTGCATGCCTCCCTTTCTGCACGGCTACTCAGGGCCTAACCTGGAGGCGAGTTCTCACGTCGCGGTTCCCTTTCGCTCTAGAGCCTGTCATGCGGACCGCCGCTGCGGCCACGGAAGCCCCTGGTTTAGAGAGAGCAAACTCATAATTTTCCCCGAAGCATTCTTCCAGGCCTCACTGGCCTGTCGGGAGCCGGGAATGTCAGGTACCTTCAAGGCAGGCATGAATGCCGCCCACAAAATGGGAAAGCAGGGCTTGTTCCAGCAAGCCCCCGTTTTCATGGGCACACTCAGCGTACATCCCTGTGGCTTCTAACGAGTCCCAAGAGACACCGGTTACCCTGCGTTTCCTTCCCTGAATCAACTTATCGAAGTAGGGAGTCCCGCATCCGGCGAACTGTCTCAACGGAGGAACGCCGTAGCTGCTCCTCTGGGCCTGGGGCTGCCTGCAGTGCCGCAGAAGGAACAGGACTTAAAGTGCAGTAAGAACCCAAGCCGCCGTCCTCTAGGAGGCACGGTGACTTCAGTCAGGAGGTCCTGGATGGAACGCGAAGACGAGGGCTCCTCTGAGGGCAGCTCCGACTAGGGCACCGCGTAAGACCTCCGCGCCACGTGGGACGTGCCAGAACGGCGTTCGCGAACGTGTGCGAGTGCCGAGGAAACTAAGCTGCTCCGAAGGAGAGGGCAGTGCGTTTCCCTACACTCGGCCTGCACACAGGGGGCTCTGAAGGGCTACGGGCCTGGATGTTGCTTAGCAGACCCAGGTGCACCTGGGGGTACTCAGTGTTCCTGCTGGGAGCAGGGTGCCCCGGCTAGCCTCCCAGGTGTCCAGAAAGCTGTGCTGCCGTTAAAGGCATGCAGAGCAGAGGCCACCGCCTCCTGGAAGCTGCAGCACGCCTCCGCTTCTGTACGGCGAATCAGGGCCTTCCTTCCAGGCATGGGTTCATGCTGGGTGTGCCGGTAGCGACACAGCGTGCTAAGATGCTGACTTTCTCCTTGAGCAGAGTGACTTCGGGTACGAGGGTGGGTCTCGCAGTGTTCGAAGCACAGTGTTCTATCATGGCAGCTCACACAAGGGCCATGACAGAGTCTTCCTGGGCACTTCGCACTCACCAGCCATGTTGTCCCGAGGGCGTTCGAGGGCTCTGGAGATGTAGCGCTCCTAAAGGAACGCGCAGTGTGTTGCTGCCCAGCACTCGGCAGGCACAGAGGTCCTCCGGGGGATCAACCAATGGAGCTCGACATTGCTCCGCCGGCCCACATGTGTCTGGAGGCACTCAGTGACCTCGGAGGGAAAACGATGCACACCCGTGGGGCCTAGGAGTCCCCGGACGTGTACTTCCTTTAAAATAAAGCACATAAGCGACTGAGAACTTGTGGAAACAGCTGCATGCCTCCCTTTCTGCACGGCTACTCAGGGCCTAACCTGGAGGTGAGTTCTCACGTCGTGGTTCCCTTTCGCTCTAGAGCCTGTCATGCGGACCGCCGCCGCGGCCACGGAAGCCCCTGGTTTAGAGAGAGCAAACTCATAATTTTCCCCGAAGCATTCTTCCAGGGCTCACTGGCCTGTCGGGAGCCGGGAATGTCAGTTAGCTTCAAGGCAGGCATGAATGCTGCCCTCAAAATGGGAAAGCAGGGCTTGTTCCAGCAGGCCCCCGTTTTCATGGGCACACTCAGCGTACATCCCTGTGGCTTCTAACGAGTCCCAAGAGACACCGGTTACCCTGCGTTTCCTTCCCTGAATCAACTTATCGAAGTAGGGAGTCCCGCATCCGGCGAACTGTCTCAACCGAGGAACCCCGTAGCTGCTCCTCTGGGCCTGGGGCTGCCTGCAGTGCCGCAGAAGGAACAGGACTTGAAGTGCAGTAAGAACCCAAGCCGCCGTCCACTAGGAGGCACGGTGACTTCAGTCAGGAGGTACTGGATGGAACGCGAAGACGAGGGCTCCTCAGAGGGCAGCTCCGATTAGGGCACCGCGTAAGACCTCCGCGCCACGTGGGACGTGCCAGAACGGCGTTCGCGAACGTGTGCGAGTGCCGAGGAAACTAAGCTGCTCCGAAGGAGAGGGCAGTGCGTTTCCCTACACTCGGCCTGCACACAGGGGGCTCTGAAGGGCTACGGGCCTGGATGTTGCTTAGCAGACCCAGGTGCACCTGCGGGTACTCAGTGTTCCTGCCGGGAGCAGGGTGCCCCGGCTAGCCTCCCAGGTGTCCAGAAAGCTGTGCTGCCGTTAAAGGCATGCAGAGCAGAGGCCACCGCCTCCTGGAAGCTGCAGCACACCTCCGCTTCTGCACGGCGAATCAGGGCCTTCCTTCCAGGCATGGGTTCATGCTGGGTGTGCCGGTAGCGACACAGCGTGCTAAGATGCTGACTTTCTCCTCGAGCAGAGTGACTTCGGGTACGAGGGTGGGGCTCGCAGTGTTCCAAGCACAGTGTTCTCTCATGGCAGCTCACACAAGGGCCATGACAGAGTCTTCCTGGGCACTTCGCACTCACCAGCCATGTTGTCCCGAGGGCGTTCGAGGGCTCTGGAGATGTAGCGCTCCTCAAGGAACACGCAGTGTGTTGCTGCCCAGCACTCGGCAGGCACAGAGGTCCTCCGGGGGATCAACCAATGGACCTCGACGTTGCTCCGCCGGCCCACAGGTGTCTGGAGGCACTCAGTGACCTCGGAGGGAAAACGATGCACACCCGTGGGGCCTACGAGTCCCCGGACGTGTACTTCCTTTAAAATAAAGCACATAAGCGACTGAGAACTTGTGGAAACAGCTGCATGCCTCCCTTTCTGCATGGCTACTCAGGGCCTAACCTGGAGGCGAGTTCTCACGTCGTGGTTCCCTTTCGCTCTAGAGCCTGTCATGCGGACCGCCGCCGCGGCCACGGAAGCCCCTGGTTTAGAGAGAGCAAACTCATAATTTTCCCCGAAGCATTCTTCCAGGGCTCACTGGCCTGTCGGGAGCCGGGAATGTCAGGTAGCTTCAAGGCAGGCATGAATGCCGCCCTCAAAATGGGAAAGCAGGGCTTGTTCCAGCAGGCCCCCGTTTTCATGGGCACACTCAGCGTACATCCCTGTGGCTTCTAACGAGTCCCAAGAGACACCGGTTACCCTGCGTTTCCTTCCCTGAATCAACTTATCGAAGTAGGGAGTCCCGCATCCGGCGAACTGTCTCAACCGAGGAACGCCGTAGCTGCTCCTCTGGGCCTGGGGCTGCCTGCAGTGCCGCAGAAGGAACAGGACTTGAAGTGCAGTAAGAACCCAAGCCGCCGTCCTCTAGGAGGCACGGTGACTTCAGTCAGGAGGTCCTGGATGGAACGCGAAGACGAGGGCTCCTCTGAGGGCAGCTCCGACTAGGGCACCGCGTAAGACCTCCGCGCCACGTGGGACGTGCCAGAACGGCGTTCGCGAACGTGTGCGAGTGCCGAGGAAACTAAGCTGCTCCGAAGGAGAGGGCAGTGCGTTTCCCTACACTCGGCCTGCACACAGGGGGCTCTGAAGGGCTACGGGCCTGGATGTTGCTTAGCAGACCCAGGTGCACCTGGGGGTACTCAGTGTTCCTGCTGGGAGCAGGGTGCCCCGGCTAGCCTCCCAGGTGTCCAGAAAGCTGTGCTGCCGTTAAAGGCATGCAGAGCAGAGGCCACCGCCTCCTGGAAGCTGCAGCACGCCTCCGCTTCTGCACGGCGAATCAGGGCCTTCCTTCCAGGCATGGGTTCATGCTGGGTGTGCCGGTAGCGACACAGCGTGCTAAGATGCTGACTTTCTCCTCGAGCAGAGTGACTTCGGGTACGAGGGTGAGTCTCGCAGTGTTCCAAGCACAGTGTTCTATCATGGCAGCTCACACAAGGGCCATGACAGAGTCTTCCTGGGCACTTCGCACTCACCAGCCATGTTGTCCCGAGGGCGTTCGAGGGCTCTGGAGATGTAGCGCTCCTCAAGGAACGCACAGTGTGTTGCTGCCCAGCACTCGGCAGGCACAGAGGTCCTCCGGGGGATCAACCAATGGAGCTCGACATTGCTCCGCCGGCCCACATGTGTCTGGAGGCACTCAGTGACCTCGGAGGGAAAACGATGCACACCCGTGGGGCCTAGGAATCCCCGGACGTGTACTTCCTTTAAAATAAAGCACATAAGCGACTGAGAAATTGTGGAAACAGCTGCATGCCTCCCTTTCTGCACGGCTACTCAGGGCCTAACCTGGAGGCGAGTTCTCACGTCGCGGATCCCTTTCGCTCTAGAGCCTGTCATGCGGACCGCCGCCGCGGCCACGGAAGCCCCTGGTTTAGAGAGAGCAAACTCATAATTTTCCCCGAAGCATTCTTCCAGGGCTCACTGGCCTGTCGGGAGCCGGGAATGTCAGGTACCTTCAAGGCAGGCATGAATGCCGCCCTCAAAATGGGAAAGCAGGGCTTGTTCCAGCAAGCCCCCGTTTTCATGGGCACACTCAGCGTACATCCCTGTGGCTTCTAACGAGTCCCAAGAGACACCGGTTACCCTGCGTTTCCTTCCCTGAATCAACTTATCCAAGTAGGGAGTCCCGCATCCGGCGAACTGTCTCAACCGAGGAACGCCGTAGCTGCTCCTCTGGGCCTGGGGCTGCCTGCAGTGCCGCAGAAGGAACAGGACTTAAAGTGCAGTAAGAACCCAAGCCGCCGTCCTCTAGGAGGCACGGTGACTTCAGTCAGGAGGTCCTGGATGGAACGCAAAGACGAGGGCTCCTCTGAGGGCAGCTCCGACTAGGGCACCGCGTAAGACCTCCGCGCCACGTGGGACGTGCCAGAACGGCGTTCGCGAACGTGTGCGAGTGCCGAGGAAACTAAGCTGCTCCGAAGGAGAGGGCAGTGCGTTTCCCTACACTCGGCCTGCACACAGGGGGCTCTGAAGGGCTACGGGCCTGGATGTTGCTTAGCAGACCCAGGTGCACCTGGGGGTACTCAGTGTTCCTGCTGGGAGCAGGGTGCCCCGGCTAGCCTCCCAGGTGTCCAGAAAGCTGTGCTGCCGTTAAAGGCATGCAGAGCAGAGGCCACTGCCTCCTGGAAGCTGCAGCACACCTCCGCTTCTGCACGGCGAATCAGGGCGTTTCTTCCAGGCATGGGTTCATGCTGGGTGTGCCGGTAGCGACACAGCGTGCTAAGATGCTGACTTTCTCCTTGAGCAGAGTGACTTCGGGTACGAGGGTGGGTCTCGCAGTGTTCCAAGCACAGTGTTCTATCATGGCAGCTCACACAAGGGCCATGACAGAGTCTTCCTGGGCACTTCGCACTCACCAGCCATGTTGTCCCGAGGGCGTTCGAGGGCTCTGGAGATGTAGCGCTCCTCAAGGAACGCGCAGTGTGTTGCTGCCCAGCACTCGGCAGGCACAGAGGTCCTCCGGGGGATCAACCAATGGAGCTCGACATTGCTCCGCCGGCCCACAGGTGTCTGGAGGCACTCAGTGACCTCGGAGGGAAAACGATGCACACCCGTGAGGCCTAGGAGTCCCCGGACGTGTACTTCCTTTAAAATAAAGCACATAAGCGACTGAGAACTTGTGGAAACAGCTGCATGCCTCCCTTTCTGCACGGCTACTCAGGGCCTAACCTGGAGGCGAGTTCTCACGTCGCGGTTCCCTTTCGCTCTAGAGCCTGTCATGCGGACCGCCGCCGCGGCCACGGAAGCCCCTGGTTTAGAGAGAGCAAACTCATAATTTTCCCCGAAGCATTCTTCCAGGGCTCACTGGCCTGTCGGGAGCCGGGAATGTCAGGTACCTTCAAGGCAGGCATGAATGCCGCCCTCAAAATGGGAAAGCAGGGCTTGTTCCAGCAGGCCCCCGTTTTCATGGGCACACTCAGCGTACATCCCTGTGGCTTCTAACGAGTCCCAAGAGACACCGGTTACCCTGCGTTTCCTTCCCTGAATCAACTTATCGAAGTAGGGAGTCCCGCATCCGGCGAACTGTCTCAACCGAGGAACGCCGTAGCTGCTCCTCTGGGCCTGGGGCTGCCTGCAGTGCCGCGGAAGGAACAGGACTTAAAGTGCAGTAAGCACCCAAGCCGCCGTCCTCTAGGAGGCACGGTGACTTCAGTCAGGAGGTCCTGGATGGAACGCGAAGACGAGGGCTCCTCTGAGGGCAGCTCCGACTAGGGCACCGCGTAAGACCTCCGCGCCATGTGGGACGTGCCAGAACGGTGTTCGCGAACGTGTGCGAGTGCGGAGGAAACTACGCTGCTCCAAAGGAGAGGGCAGTGCATTTCCCTACGCTCGGCCTGCACACAGGGGGCTCTGAAGGGCTACGGGCCTGGATGTTGCTTAGCAGACCCAGGTGCACCTGGGGGTACTCAGTGTTCCTGCCGGGAGCAGGGTGCCCCGGCTAGCCTCCCAGGTGTCCAGAAAGCTGTGCTGCCGTTAAAGGCATGCAGAGCAGAGGCCACCGCCTCCTGGAAGCTGCAGCACACCTCCGCTTCTGCACGGCAAATCAGGGCCTTCCTTCCAGGCATGGGATCATGCTGGGTGTGCAAGTAGCGACACAGCATGCTAAGATGCTGACTTTCTCCTCGAGCAGAGTGACTTCAGGTGCGAGGGCGGGCCTCGCAGTGTTCCAAGCACAGTGTTCTCTCATGGCAGCTCACACAAGGGCCATGACAGAGTCTTCCTGGGCACTTCGCACTCACCAGCCATGTTGTCCCGAGGGCGTTCGAGGGCTCTGGAGATGTAGCGCTCCTCAAGGAACACGCAGTGTGTTGCTGCCCAGCACTCGGCAGGCACAGAGGTCCTCCGGGGGATCAACCAATGGACCTCGACGTTGCTCCGCCGGCCCACAGGTGTCTGGAGGCACTCAGTGACCTCGGAGGGAAAACGATGCACACCCGTGGGGCCTAGGAGTACCCGGACGTGTACTTCCTTTAAAATAAAGCACATAAGCGACTGAGAACTTGTGGAAACAGCTGCATGCCTCCCTTTCTGCACGGCTACTCAGGGCCTAACCTGGAGGCGAGTTCTCACGTCGCGGTTCCCTTTCGCTCTAGAGCCTGTCATGCGGACCGCCGCCGCGGCCACGGAAGCCCCTGGTTTAGAGAGAGCAAACTCACAATTTTCCCCGAAGCATTCTTCCAGGGCTCACTGGCCTGTCGGGAGCCGGGAATGTCAGGTAGCTTCAAGGCAGGCATGAATGCCACCTTCAAAATGGGAAAGCAGGGCTTGCTCCAGCAGGCCCCCGTTTTCCTGGGCACACTCAGCGTACATCCCTGTGGCTTCTAACGAGTCCCAAGAGACACCGGTTACCCTGCGTTTCCTTCCCTGAATCAACTTATCGAAGTAGGGAGTCCCGCATCCGGCGAACTGTCTCAACCGAGGAACGCCGTAGCTGCTCCTCTGGGCCTGGGGCTGCCTGCAGTGCCGCAGAAGGAACAGGACTTGAAGTGCAGTAAGAACCCAAGCCGCCGTCCTCTAGGAGGCACGGTGACTTCAGTCAGGAGGTCCTGGATGGAACGCGAAGACGAGGGCTCCTCTGAGGGCAGCTCCGACTAGGGCACCGCGTAAGACCTCCGCGCCACGTGGGACGTGCCAGAACGGCGTTCGCGAACGTGTGCGAGTGCCGAGGAAACTAAGCTGCTCCGAAGGAGAGGGCAGTGCGTTTCCCTACACTCGGCCTGCACACAGGGGGCTCTGAAGGGCTACGGGCCTGGATGTTGCTTAGCAGACCCAGGTGCACCTGGGGGTACTCAGTGTTCCTGCCGGGAGCAGGGTGCCCCGGCTAGCCTCTCAGGTGTCCAGAAAGCTGTGCTGCCGTTAAAGGCATGCAGAGCAGAGGCCACCGCCTCCTGGAAGCTGCAGCACGCCTCCGCTTCTGCACGGCGAATCAGGGCCTTCCTTCCAGGCATGGGTTCATGCTGGGTGTGCCGGTAGAGACACAGCGTGCTAAGATGCTGACTTTCTCCTTGAGCAGAGTGACTTCGGGTACGAGGGTGGGTCTCGCATTGTTCCAAGCACAGTGTTCTATCATGGCAGCTCACTCAAGGGCCATGACAGAGTCTTCCTGGGCACTTCGCACTCACCAGCCATGTTGTCCCGAGGGCGTTCGAGGGCTCTGGAGATGTAGCGCTCCTCAAGGAACGCGCAGTGTGTTGCTGCCCAGCACTCGGCAGGCACAGAGGTCCTCCGGGGGATCAACCAATGGAGCTCGACATTGCTCCGCCGGCCCACAGGTGTCTGGAGGCACTCAGTGACCTCGGAGGGAAAACGATGCACACCCGTGGGGCCTAGGAGTCCCCGGACGCGTACTTCCTTTAAAATAAACACATAAGCGACTGAGAACTTGTGGAAACAGCTGCATGCCTCCCTTTCTGCACGGCTACTCAGGGCCTAACCTGGAGGCGAGTTCTCACGTCGCGGTTCCCTTTCGCTCTAGAGCCTGTCATGCGGACCGCCGCTGCGGCCACGGAAGCCCCTGGTTTAGAGAGAGGAAACTCATAATTTTCCCCGAAGCATTCTTCCAGGGCTCACTGGCCTGTCGGGAGCCGGGAATGTCAGGTACCTTCAAGGCAGGCATGAATGCCACGTTCAAAATGGGAAAGCAGGGCTTGTTCCAGCAGGCCCCCGTTTTCATGGGCACACTCAGCGTACATCCCTGTGGCTTCTAACGAGTCCCAAGAGACACCGGTTACCCTGCGTTTCCTTCCCTGAATCAACTTATCGAAGTAGGGAGTCCCGCATCCGGCGAACTGTCTCAACCGAGGAACGCCGTAGCTGCTCCTCTGGGCCTGGGGCTGCCTGCAGTGCCGCAGAAGGAACAGGACTTAAAGTGCAGTAAGAACCCAAGCCGCCGTCCTCTAGGAGGCACGGTGACTTCAGTCAGGAGGCCCTGGATGGAACGCAAAGACGAGGGCTTCTCTGAGGGCAGCTCCGACTAGGGCACCGCGTAAGACCTCCGCGCCACGTGGGACGTGCCAGAACGGCGTTCGCGAACGTGTGCGAGTGCCGAGGAAACTAAGCTGCTCCGAAGGAGAGGGCAGTGCGTTTCCCTACACTCGGCCTGCACACAGGGGGCTCTGAAGGGCTACGGGCCTGGATGTTGCTTAGCAGACCCAGGTGCACCTGGGGGTACTCAGTGTTCCTGCAGGGAGCAGGGTGCCCCGGCTAGCCTCCCAGGTGTCCAGAAAGCTGTGCTGCCGTTAAAGGCATGCAGAGCAGAGGCCACCGCCTCCTGAAAGCTGCAGCACGCCTCCGCTTCTGCACAGCGAATCAGGGCCTTCCTTCCAGGCATGGGTTCATGCTGGGTGTGCCGGTAGCGACACAGCGTGCTAAGATGCTGACGTTCTCCTTGAGCAGAGTGACTTCGGGTACGAGGGTGGGTCTCGCAGTGTTCCAAGCACAGTGTTCTATCATGGCAGCTCACACAAGGGCCATGACAGAGTCTTCCTGGGCACTTCGCACTCACCAGCCATGTTGTCCCGAGGGCGTTCGAGGGCTCTGGAGATGTAGCGCTCCTCAAGGAACGCGCAGTGTGTTGCTGCCCAGCACTCGGCAGGCACAGAGGTCCTCCGGGGGATCAACCAATGGACCTCCACATTGCTCCGCCGGCCCACAGGTGTCTGGAGGCACTCAGTGACCTCGGAGGGAAAACGATGCACACCCGTGGGGCCTAGGAGTCCCCGGACGTGTACTTCCTTTAAAATAAAGCACATAAGCGACTGAGAACTTGTGGAAAGAGCTGCATGTCTCCCTTTCTGCACGGCTACTCAGGGCCTAACCTGGAGGCGAGTTCTCACGTCGCGGTTCCCTTTCGCTCTAGAGCCTGTCATGCGGACCGCCGCCGCGGCCACGGAAGCCCCTGGTTTAGAGAGAGCAAACTCATAATCTTCCCCGAAACATTCTTCCAGGGCTCACTGGCCTGTCGGGAGCCGGGAATGTCAGGTAGCTTCAAGGCAGGCATGAATGCCGCCCTCAAAATGGGAAAGCAGGGCTTGTTCCAGCAGGCCCCCGTTTTCATGGGCACACTCAGCGTACATCCCTGTGGCTTCTAACGAGTCCCAAGAGACACCGGTTACCCTGCGTTTCCTTCCCTGAATCAACTTATCGAAGTAGGGAGTCACGCATCCGGCGAACTGTCTCAACCGAGGAACGCCGTAGCTGCTCCTCTGGGCCTGGGGCTGCCTGCAGTGCCGCGGAAGGAACAGGACTTAAAGTGCAGTAAGAATCCAAGCCGCCGTCCTCTAGGAGGCACGGTGACTTCAGTCAGGAGGTCCTGGATGGAACGCGAAGACGAGGGCTCCTGAGACGGCAGCTCCGACTAGGGCACCGCGTAAGATTTCCGCGCCACGTGGGACGTGCCAGAACGGCGTTCGCGAACGTGTGCGAGTGCCGAGGAAACTAAGCTGCTCCGAAGGAGAGGGCAGTGCGTTTCCCTACACTCGGCCTGCACACAGGGGGCTCTGAAGGGCTACGGGCCTGGATGTTGCTTAGCAGACCCAGGTGCACCTGGCGGTACTCAGTGTTCCTGCCGGGAGCAGGGTGCCCCGGCTAGCCTCCCAGGTGTCCAGAAAGCTGTGCTGCCGTTAAAGGCATGCAGAGCAGAGGCCACCGCCTCCTGGAAGCTGCAGCACACCTCCGCTTCTGCACGGCTAATCAGGGCCTTCCTTCCAGGCATGGGTTCATGCTGGGTGTGCAAGTAGCGACACAGCATGCTAAGATGCTGACTTTCTCCTCGAGCAGAGTGACTTCAGGTGCGAGGGCGGGCCTCGCAGTGTTCCAAGCACAGTGTTCTCTCATGGCAGCTCACACAAGGGCCATGACAGAGTCTTCCTGGGCACTTCGCACTCACCAGCCATGTTTTCCCGAGGGCGTTCGAGGGCTCTGGAGATGTAGCGCTCCTCAAGGAACGCGCAGTGTGTTGCTGCCCAGCACTCGGCAGGCACAGAGGTCCTCCGGGGGATCAACCAATGGAGCTCGACATTGCTCCGCCGGCCCACAGGTGTCTGGAGGCACTCAGTGACCTCGGAGGGAAAACGATGCACACCCGTGGGGCCTAGGAGTCCCCGGACGTGTACTTCCTTTAAAATAAAGCACATAAGCGACTGAGAACTTGTGGAAAGAGCTGCATGCCTCCCTTTCTGCACGGCTACTCAGGGCCTAACCTGGAGGCGAGTTCTCACGTCGCGGTTCCCTTTCGCTCTAGAGCCTGTCATGCGGACCGCCGCCGCGGCCACGGAAGCCCCTGGTTTAGAGAGAGCAAACTCACAATTTTCCCCGAAGCATTCTTCCAGGGCTCACTGGCCTGTCGGGAGCCGGGAATGTCAGGTAGCTTCAAGGCAGGCATGAATGCCACCTTCAAAATGGGAAAGCAGGGCTTGTTCCAGCAGGCCCCCGTTTTCATGGGCACACTCAGCGTACATCCCTGTGGCTTCTAACGAGTCCCAAGAGACACCGGTTACCCTGCGTTTCCTTCCCTGAATCAACTTATCGAAGTAGGGAGTCCCGCATCCGGCGAACTGTCTCAACCGAGGAACGCCGTAGCTGCTCCTCTGGGCCTGCAGTGCCGCAGAAGGAACAGGACTTGAAGTGCAGTAAGAACCCAAGCCGCCGTCCTCTAGGAGGCACGGTGACTTCAGTCAGGATGTCCTGGATGGAACGTGAAGACGAGGGCTCCGCTGAGGGCAGCTCTGACTAGGGCACCGCGTAAGACCTCCGCGCCACGTGGGACGTGCCAGAACGGCGTTCGCGAACGTGTGCGAGTGCCGAGGAAACTAAGCTGCTCCGAAGGAGAGGGCAGTGCGTTTCCCTACACTCGGCCTGCACACAGGGGGCTCTGAAGGGCTACGGGCCTGGATGTTGCTTAGCAGACCCAGGTGCACCTGGGGGTACTCAGTGTTCCTGCCGGGAGCAGGGTGCCCCGGCTAGCCTCCCAGGTGTCCAGAAAGCTGTGCTGCCGTTAAAGGCATGCAGAGCAGAGGCCACCGCCTCCTGGAAGCTGCAGCACGCCTCCGCTTCTGCACGGCGAATCAGGGCCTTCCTTCCAGGCATGGGTTCATGCTGGGTGTGCCGGTAGCGACACAGCGTGCTAAGATGCTGACTTTCTCCTCGAGCAGAGTGACTTCGGGTACGAGGGTGGGTCTCGCAGTGTTCCAAGCACAGTGTTCTATCATGGCAGCTCACACAAGGGCCATGACAGAGTCTTCCTGGGCACTTCGCATTCACCAGCCATGTTGTCCCGAGGGCGTTCGAGGGCTCTGGAGATGTAGCGCTCCTCAAGGAACGCGCAGTGTGTTGCTGCCCAGCACTCGGCAGGCACAGAGGTCCTCCGGGGGATCAACCAATGGAGCTCGACATTGCTCCGCCGGCCCACAGGTGTCTGGAGGCACTCAGTGACCTCGGAGGGAAAACGATGCACACCCGTGGGGCCTAGGAGTCCCCGGACGTGTACTTCCTTTAAAATAAAGCACATAAGCGACTGAGAACTTGTGGAAAGAGCTGCATGCCTCCCTTTCTGCACGGCTACTCAGGGCCTAACCTGGAGGCGAGTTCTCACGTCGCGGTTCCCTTTCGCTCTAGAGCCTGTCATGCGGACCGCCGCCGCGGCCATGGAAGCCCCTGGTTTAGAGAGAGCAAACTCATAATTTTCCCCGAAGCATTCTTCCAGGGCTCACTGGCCTGTCGGGAGCCGGGAATGTCAGGTACCTTCAAGGCAGGCATGAATGCCGCCCTCAAAATGGGAAAGCAGGGCTTGTTCCAGCAGGCCCCCGTTTTCATGGGCACACTCAGCGTACATCCCTGTGGCTTCTAACGAGTCCCAAGAGACACCGGTTACCCTGCGTTTCCTTCCCTGAATCAACTTATCGAAGTAGGGAGTCCCGCATCCGGCGAACTGTCTCAACCGAGGAACGCCGTAGCTGTTCCTGTGGGCCTGGGTCTGCCTGCAGTGCCGCAGAAGGAACAGGACTTGAAGTGCAGTAAGAACCGAAGCCGCCGTCCTCTAGGAGGCACGGTGACTTCAGTCAGGAGGTACTGGATGGAACGCGAAGACGAGGGCTCCTCAGACGGCAGCTCCGACTAGGGCACCGCGTAAGACCTCCGCGCCACGTGGGACGTGCCAGAACGGTGTTCGCGAACGTGTGCGAGTGCGGAGGAAACTACGCTGCTCCAAAGGAGAGGGCAGTGCATTTCCCTACGCTCGGCCTGCACACAGGGGGCTCTGAAGGGCTACGGGCCTGGATGTTGCTTAGCAGACCCAGGTGCACCTGGGGGTACTCAGTGTTCCTGCCGGGAGCAGGGTGCCCCGGCTAGCCTCCCAGGTGTCCAGAAAGCTGTGCTGCCGTTAAAGGCATGCAGAGCAGAGGCCACCGCCTCCTGGAAGCTGCAGCACACCTCCGCTTCTGCACGGCGAATCAGGGCCTTCCTTCCAGGCATGGGTTCATGCTGGGTGTGCCGGTAGCGACACAGCATGCTAAGATGCTGACTTTCTCCTCGAGCAGAGTGACTTCAGGTGCGAGGGCGGGCCTCGCAGTGTTCCAAGCACAGTGTTCTCTCATGGCAGCTCACACAAGGGCCATGACAGAGTCTTCCTGGGCACTTCGCACTCACCAGCCATGTTGTCCCGAGGGCGTTCGAGGGCTCTGGAGATGTAGCGCTCCTCAAGGAACACGCAGTGTGTTGCTGCCCAGCACTCGGCAGGCACAGAGGTCCTCCGGGGGATCAACCAATGGACCTCGACGTTGCTCCGCCGGCCCACAGGTGTCTGGAGGCACTCAGTGACCTCGGAGGGAAAACGATGCACACCCGTGGGGCCTAGGAGTCCCCGGACGTGTACTTCCTTTAAAATAAAGCACATAAGCGACTGAGAACTTGTGGAAACAGCTGCATGCCTCCCTTTCTGCACGGCTACTCAGGGCCTAACCTGGAGGCGAGTTCTCACGTCGCGGTTCCCTTTCGCTCTAGAGCCTGTCATGCGGACCGCCGCCGCGGCCATGGAAGCCCCTGGTTTAGAGAGAGCAAACTCACAATTTTCCCCGAAGCATTCTTCCAGGGCTCACTGGCCTGTCGGGAGCCGGGAATGTCAGGTAGCTTCAAGGCAGGCATGAATGCCACCTTCAAAATGGGAAAGCAGGGCTTGTTCCAGCAGGCCCCCGTTTTCATGGGCACACTCAGCGTACATCCCTGTGGTTTCTAACGAGTCCCAAGAGACACCGGTTACCCTGCGTTTCCTTCCCTGAATCAACTTATCGAAGTAGGGAGTCCCGCATCCGGCGAACTGTCTCAACCGAGGAACGCCGTAGCTGCTCCTCTGGGCCTGGGGCTGCCTCCAGTGCCGCAGAAGGAACAGGACTTGAAGTGCAGTAAGAACCCAAGCCGCCGTCCTCTAGGAGGCACGGTGACTTCAGTCAGGAGGTCCTGGATGGAACGCGAAGACGAGGGCTCCTCTGAGGGCAGCTCCGACTAGGGCACCGTGTAAGACCTCCGCGCCACGTGGGACGTGCCAGAACGGCGTTCGCGAACGTGTGCGAGTGCCGAGGAAACTAAGCTGCTCCGAAGGAGAGGGCAGTGCGTTTCCCTACACTCGGCCTGCACACAGGGGGCTCTGAAGGGCTACGGGCCTGGATGTTGCTTAGCAGACCCAGGTGCACCTGGGGGTACTCAGTGTTCCTGCTGGGAGCAGGGTGCCCCGGCTAGCCTCCCAGGTGTCCAGAAAGCTGTGCTGCCGTTAAAGGCATGCAGAGAAGAGGTCACCGCCTCCTGGAAGCTGCAGCACGCCTCCGCTTCTGCACGGCGAATCAGGGCCTTCCTTCCAGGCATGGGTTCATGCTGGGTGTGCCGGTAGCGACACAGCGTGCTAAGATGCTGACTTTCTCCTTGAGCAGAGTGACTTCGGGTACGAGGGTGGGTCTCGCAGTGTTCCAAGCACAGTGTTCTATCATGGCAGCTCACACAAGGGCCATGACAGAGTCTTCCTGGGCACTTCGCACTCACCAGCCATGTTGTCCCGAGGGCGTTCGAGGGCTCTGGAGATGTAGCGCTCCTCAAGGAACACGCAGTGTGTTTCTGCCCAGGACTCGGCAGGCACAGAGGTCCTCCGGGGGATCAACCAATGGACCTCGACGTTGCTCCGCCGGCCCACAGGTGTCTGGAGGCACTCAGTGACCTCGGAGGGAAAACGATGCACACCCGTGGGGCCTAGGAGTCCCCGGACGTGTACTTCCTTTAAAATAAAGCACATAAGCGACTGAGAACTTGTGGAAAGAGCTGCATGCCTCCCTTTCTGCACGGCTACTCAGGGCCTAACCTGGAGGCGAGTTCTCACGTCGCGGTTCCCTTTCGCTCTAGAGCCTGTCATGCGGACCGCCGCCGCGGCCACGGAAGCCCCTGGTTTAGAGAGAGCAAACTCATAATCTTCCCCGAAGCATTCTTCCAGGGCTCACTGGCCTGTCGGGAGCCGGGAATGTCAGGTAGCTTCAAGGCAGGCATGAATGCCACCCTCAAAATGGGAAAGCAGGGCTTGTTCCAGCAGGCCCCCGTTTTCATGGGCACACTCAGCGTACATCCCTGTGGCTTCTAACGAGTCCCAAGAGACACCGGTTACCCTGCGTTTCCTTCCCTGAATCAACTTATCGAAGTAGGGAGTCCCGCATCCGGCGAACTGTCTCAACCGAGGAACGCCGTAGCTGCTCCTCTGGGCCTGGGGCTGCCTGCAGTGCCGCAGAAGGAACAGGACTTAAAGTGCAGTAAGAACCCAAGCCGCCGTCCTCTAGGAGGCACGGTGACTTCAGTCAGGAGGTCCTGGATGGAACGCGAAGACGAGGGCTCCTCTGAGAGCAGCTCCGACTAGGGCACCGCGTAAGACCTCCGCGCCACGTGGGACGTGCCAGAACGGTGTTCGCGAACGTGTGCGAGTGCGGAGGAAACTACGCTGCTCCAAAGGAGAGGGCAGTGCATTTCCCTACACTCGGCCTGCACACAGGGGGCTCTGAAGGGCTACGGGCCTGGATGTTGCTTAGCAGACCCAGGTGCACCTGGGGGTACTCAGTGTTCCTGCCGGGAGCAGGGTGCCCCGGCTAGCCTCCCAGGTGTCCAGAAAGCTGTGCTGCCATTAAAGGCATGCAGAGCAGAGGCCACCGCCTCCTGGAAGCTGCAGCACACCTCCGCTTCTGCACGGCTAATCAGGGCCTTCCTTCCAGGCATGGGTTCATGCTGGGTGTGCAAGTAGCGACACAGCATGCTAAGATGCTGACTTTCTCCTCAAGCAGAGTGACTTCAGGTGCGAGGGCGGGCCTCGCAGTGTTCCAAGCACAGTGTTCTCTCATGGCAGCTCACACAAGGGCCATGACAGAGTCTTCCTGGGCACTTCGCACTCACCAGCCATGTTGTCCCGAGGGCGTTCGAGGGCTCTGGAGATGTAGCGCTCCTCAAGGAACACGCAGTGTGTTGCTGCCCAGCACTCGGCAGGCACAGAGGTCCTCCGGGGGATCAACCAATGGACCTCGACGTTGCTCCGCCGGCCCACAGGTGTCTGGAGGCACTCAGTGACCTCGGAGGGAAAACGATGCACACCCGTGAGGCCTAGGAGTCCCCGGACGTGTACTTCCTTTAAAATAAAGCACATAAGCGACTGAGAACTTGTGGAAACAGCTGCATGCCTCCCTTTCTGCACGGCTACTCAGGGCCTAACCTGGAGGCGAGTTCTCACGTCGCGGTTCCCTTTCGCTCTAGAGCCTGTCATGCGGACCGCCGCCGCGGCCACGGAAGCCCCTGGTTTAGAGAGAGCAAACTCATAATTTTTCCCGAAGCATTCTTCCAGGGCTCACTGGCCTGTCGGGAGCCGGGAATGTCAGGTACCTTCAAGGCAGGCATGAATGCCGCCCTCAAAATGGGAAAGCAGGGCTTGTTCCAGCAGGCCCCCGTTTTCATGGGCACACTCAGCGTACATCCCTGTGGCTTCTAACGAGTCCCAAGAGACACCGGTTACCCTGCGTTTCCTTCCCTGAATCAACTTATCGAAGTAGGGAGTCCCGCATCCGGCGAACTGTCTCAACCAAGGAACGCCGTAGCTGCTCCTCTGGGCCTGGGGCTGCCTGCAGTGCCGCAGAAGGAACAGGACTTGAAGTGCAGTAACAACCGAAGCCGCCGTCCTCTAGGAGGCACGGTGACTTCAGTCAGGAGGTACTGGATGGAACGCGAAGACGAGGGCTCCTCAGACGGCAGCTCCGACTAGGGCACCGCGTAAGACCTCCGCGCCACGTGGGACGTGCCAGAACGGCGTTCGCGAACGTGTGCGAGTGCCGAGGAAACTAAGCTGCTCCGAAGGAGAGGGCAGTGCGTTTCCCTACACTCGGCCTGCACACAGGGGGCTCTGAAGGGCTACGGGCCTGGATGTTGCTTAGCAGACCCAGGTGCACCTGGCGGTACTCAGTGTTCCTGCCGGGAGCAGGGTGCCCCGGCTAGCCTCCCAGGTGTCCAGAAAGCTGTGCTGCCGTTAAAGGCATGCAGAGCAGAGGCCACCGCCTCCTGGAAGCTGCAGCACACCTCCGCATCTGCACGGAGAATCAGGGCCTTCCTTCCAGGCATGGGTTCATGCTGGCTGTGCCGGTAGCGACACAGCATGCTAAGATGCTGACTTTCTCCTCGAGCAGAGTGACTTCAGGTGCGAGGGCGGGCCTCGCAGTGTTCCAAGCACAGTGTTCTCTCATGGCAGCTCACACAAGGGCCATGACAGAGTCTTCCTGGGCACTTCGCACTCACGAGCCATGTTGTCCCGAGGGCGTTCGAGGGCTCTGGAGATGTAGCGCTCCTCAAGGAACAGGCAGTGTGTTGCTGCCCAGCACTCGGCAGGCACAGAGGTCCTCCGGGGGATCAACCAATGGACCTCGACGTTGCTCCGCCGGCCCACAGGTGTCTGGAGGCACTCAGTGACCTCGGAGGGAAAACGATGCACACCCGTGGGGCCTAGGAGTCCCCGGACGTGTACTTCCTTTAAAATAAAGCACATAAGCGACTGAGAACTTGTGGAAACAGCTGCATGCCTCCCTTTCTGCACGGCTACTCAGGGCCTAACCTGGAGACGAGTTCTCACGTCGCGGTTCCCTTTCGCTCTAGAGCCTGTCATGCGGACCGCCGCCGCGGCCACGGAAGCCCCTGGTTTAGAGAGAGCAAACTCACAATTTTCCCCGAAGCATTCTTCCAGGGCTCACTGGCCTGTCGGGAGCCGGGAATGTCAGGTAGCTTCAAGGCAGGCATGAATGCCACCTTCAAAATGGGAAAGCAGGGCTTGTTCCAGCAGGCCCCCGTTTTCATGGGCACACTCAGCGTACATCCCTGTGGCTTCTAACGAGTCCCAAGAGACACCGGTTACCCTGCGTTTCCTTCCCTGAATCAACTTATCGAAGTAGGGAGTCCCGCATCCGGCGAACTGTCTCAACCGAGGAACGCCGTAGCTGCTCCTCTGGGCCTGCCGTGCCGCAGAAGGAACAGGACTTGAAGTGCAGTAAGAACCCAAGCCGCCGTCCTCTAGGAGGCACGGTGACTTCAGTCAGGAGGTCGTGGATGGAACGTGAAGACGAGGGCTCCTCTGAGGGCAGCTCCGACTAGGGCACCGCGTAAGACCTCCGCGCCACGTGGGACGTGCCAGAACGGCGTTCGCGAACGTGTGCGAGTGCCGAGGAAACTAAGCTGCTCCGAAGGAGAGGGCAGTGCGTTTCCCTACACTCGGCCTGCACACAGGGGGCTCTGAAGGGCTACGGGCCTGGATGTTGCTTAGCAGACCCAGGTGCACCTGGGGGTACTCAGTGTTCCTGCCGGGAGCAGGGTGCCCCGGCTAGCCTCCCAGGTGTCCAGAAAGCTGTGCTGCCGTTAAAGGCATGCAGAGCAGAGGCCACCGCCTCCTGGAAGCTGCAGCACGCCTCCGCTTCTGCACGGCGAATCAGGGCCTTCCTTCCAGGCATGGGTTCATGCTGGGTGTGCCGGTAGCGACACAGCGTGCTAAGATGCTGACTTTCTCCTTGAGCAGAGTGACTTCGGGTACGAGGGTGGGTCTCGCAGTGTTCCAAGCACAGTGTTCTATCATGGCAGCTCACACAAGGGCCATGACAGAGTCTTCCTGGGCACTTCACACTCACCAGCCATGTTGTCCCGAGGGCGTTGGAGGGCTCTGGAGATGTAGCGCTCCTCAAGGAACGCGCAGTGTGTTGCTGCCCAGCACTCGGCAGGCACAGAGGTCCTCCGGGGGATCAACCAATGGAGCTCGACATTGCTCCGCCGGCCCACAGGTGTCTGGAGGCACTCAGTGACCTCGGAGGGAAAACGATGCACACCCGTGGGGCCTAGGAGTCCCCGGACGTGTACTTCCTTTAAAATAAAGCACATAAGCGACTGAGAACTTGTGGAAACAGCTGCATGCCTCCCTTTCTGCACGGCTACTCAGGGCCTAACCTGGAGGCGAGTTCTCACGTCGCGGTTCCCTTTTGCTCTAGAGCCTGTCATGCGGACCGCCGCCGCGGCCACGGAAGCCCCTGGTTTAGAGAGAGCAAACTCATAATTTTCCCCAAAGCATTCTTCCAGGGCTCACTGGCCTGTCGGGAGCCGGGAATGTCAGGTAGCTTCAAGGCAGGCATGAATGCCGCCCTCAAAATGGGAAAGCAGGGCTTGTTCCAGCAGGCCCCCGTTTTCATGGGCACACTCAGCGTACATCCCTGTGGCTTCTAACGAGTCCCAAGAGACACCGGTTACCCTGCGTTTCCTTCCCTGAATCAACTTATCGAAGTAGGGAGTCCCGCATCCGGCGAACTGTCTCAACCGAGGAACGCCGTAGCTGCTCCTCTGGGCCTGGGGCTGCCTGCAGTGCCGCAGAAGGAACAGGACTTGAAGTGCAGTAAGAACCCAAGCCGCCGTCCTCTAGGAGGCACGGTGACTTCAGTCAGGAGGTCCTGGATGGAACGCGAAGACGAGGGCTCCTCAGACGGCAGCTCCGACTAGGGCACCGCGTAAGACCTCCGCGCCACGTGGGACGTGCCAGAACGGCGTTCGCGAACGTGTGCGAGTGCCGAGGAAACTAAGCTGCTCCGAAGGAGAGGGCAGTGCGTTTCCCTACACTCGGCCTGCACACAGGGGGCTCTGAAGGGCTACGGGCCTGGATGTTGCTTAGCAGACCCAGGTGCACCTGGGGGTACTCAGTGTTCCTGCCGGGAGCAGGGTGCCCCGGCTAGCCTCCCAGGTGTCCAGAAAGCTGTGCTGCCGTTAAAGGCATGCAGAGCAGAGGCCACCGCCTCCTGGAAGCTGCAGCACACCTCCGCTTCTGCACGGCTAATCAGGGCCTTCCTTCCAGGCATGGGATCATGCTGGGTGTGCAAGTAGCGACACAGCATGCTAAGATGCTGACTTTCTCCTCGAGCAGAGTGACTTCAGGTGCGAGGGCGGGCCTCGCAGTGTTCCAAGCACAGTGTTCTATCATGGCAGCTCACACAAGGGCCATGACAGAGTCTTCCTGGGCACTTCGCACTCACCAGCCATGTTGTCCCGAGGGCGTTCGAGGGCTCTGGAGATGTAGCGCTCCTCAAGGAACACGCAGTGTGTTGCTGCCCAGCACTCGGCAGGCACAGAGGTCCTCCGGGGGATCAACCAATGGACCTCGACGTTGCTCCGCCGGCCCACAGGTGTCTGGAGGCACTCAGTGACCTCGGAGGGAAAACGATGCACACCCGTGGGGCCTAGGAGTCCCCGGACGTGTACTTCCTTTAAAATAAAGCACATAAGCGACTGAGAACTTGTGGAAACAGCTGCATGCCTCCCTTTCTGCACGGCTACTCAGGGCCTAACCTGGAGGCGAGTTCTCACGTCGCGGTTCCCTTTCGCTCTAGAGCCTGTCATGCGGACCGCCGCCGCGGCCACGGAAGCCCCTGGTTTAGAGAGAGCAAACTCACAATTTTCCCCGAAGCATGCTTCCAGGGCTCAGTGGCCTGTCGGGAGCCGGGAATGTCAGGTAGCTTCAAGGCAGGCATGAATGCCACCTTCAAAATGGGAAAGCAGGGCTTGTTCCAGCAGGCCCCCGTTTTCATGGGCACACTCAGCGTACATCCCTGTGGCTTCTAACGAGTCCCAAGAGACACCGGTTACCCTGCGTTTCCTTCCCTGAATCAACTTATCGAAGTAGGGAGTCCCGCATCCGGCGAACTGTCTCAACCGAGGAACGCCGTAGCTGCTCCTCTGGGCCTGCAGTGCCGCAGAAGGAACAGGACTTGAAGTGCAGTAAGAACCCAAGCCGCCGTCCTCTAGGAGGCACGGTGACTTCAGTCAGGAGGTCCTGGATGGAACGCGAAGACGAGGGCTCCTCTGAGGGCAGCTCCGACTAGGGCACCGCGTAAGACCTCCGCGCCACGTGGGACGTGCCAGAACGGCGTTCGCGAACGTGTGCGAGTGCCGAGGAAACTAAGCTGCTCCGAAGGAGAGGGCAGTGCGTTTCCCTACACTCGGCCTGCACACAGGGGGCTCTGAAGGGCTACGGGCCTGGATGTTGCTTAGCAGACCCAGGTGCACCTGGGGGTACTCAGTGTTCCTGCCGGGAGCAGGGTGCCCCGGCTAGCCTCCCAGGTGTCCAGAAAGCTGTGCTGCCGTTAAAGGCATGCAGAGCAGAGGCCACCGCCTCCTGGAAGCTGCAGCACGCCTCCGCTTCTGCACGGTGAATCAGGGCCTTCCTTCCAGGCATGGGTTCATGCTGGGTGTGCCGGTAGCGACACAGCGTGCTAAGATGCTGATTTTCTCCTTGAGCAGAGTGACTTCGGGTACGAGGGTGGGTCTCGCAGTGTTCCAAGCACAGTGTTCTATCATGGCAGCTCACACAAGGGCCATGACAGAGTCTTCCTGGGCACTTCGCACTCACCAGCCATGTTGTCCCGAGGGCGTTCGAGGGCTCTGGAGATGTAGCGCTCCTCAAGGAACGCGCAGTGTGTTGCTGCCCAGCACTCGGCAGGCACAGAGGTCCTCCGGGGGATCAACCAATGGAGCTCGACATTGCTCCGCCGGCCCACAGGTGTCTGGAGGCACTCAGTGACCTCGGAGGGAAAACGATGCACACCCGTGGGGCCTAGGAGTCCCCGGACGTGTACTTCCTTTAAAATAAAGCACATAAGCGACTGAGAACTTGTGGAAACAGCTGCATGCCTCCCTTTCTGCACGGCTACTCAGGGCCTAACCTGGAGGCGAGTTCTCACGTCGCGGTTCCCTTTCGCTCTAGAGCCTGTCATGCGGACTGCCGCCGCGGCCACGGAAGCCCCTGGTTTAGAGAGAGCAAACTCACAATTTTCCCCGAAGCATTCTTCCAGGGCTCACTGGCCTGTCGGGAGCCGGGAATGTCAGGTAGCTTCAAGGCAGGCATGAATGCCACCTTCAAAATGGGAAAGCAGGGCTTGTTCCAGCAGGCCCCCGTTTTCATGGGCACACTCAGCGTACATCCCTGTGGCTTCTAACGAGTCCCAAGAGACACCGGTTACCCTGCGTTTCCTTCCCTGAATCAACTTATCGAAGTAGGGAGTCCCGCAGCCGGCGAACTGTCTCAACCGAGGAACGCTGTAGCTGCTCCTCTGGGCCTGCAGTGCCGCAGAAGGAACAGGACTTGAAGTGCAGTAAGAACCCAAGCCGCCGTCCTCTAGGAGGCACGGTGACTTCAGTCAGGAGGTCCTGGATGGAACGCGAAGATGAGGGCTCCTCTGAGGGCAGCTCCGACTAGGGCACCGCGTAAGACCTCCGCGCCATGTGGGACGTGCCAAAACGGCGTTCGCGAACGTGTGCGAGTGCCGAGGAAACTAAGCTGCTCTGAATGAGAGGGCAGTGCGTTTCCCTACACTCGGCCTGCACACAGGGGGCTCTGAAGGGCTACGGGCCTGGATGTTGCTTAGCAGACCCAGGTGCACCTGGGGGTACTCAGTGTTCCTGCCGGGAGCAGGGTGCCCCGGCTAGCCTCCCAGGTGTCCAGAAAGCTGTGCTGCCGTTAAAGGCATGCAGAGCAGAGGCCACCGCCTCCTGGAAGCTGCAGCACGCCTCCGCTTCTGCACGGTGAATCAGGGCCTTCCTTCCAGGCATGGGTTCATGCTGGGTGTGCCGGTAGCGACACAGCGTGCTAAGATGCTGATTTTCTCCTTGAGCAGAGTGACTTCGGGTACGAGGGTGGGTCTCGCAGTGTTCCAAGCACAGTGTTCTATCATGGCAGCTCACACAAGGGCCATGACAGAGTCTTCCTGGGCACTTCGCACTCACCAGCCATGTTGTCCCGAGGGCGTTCGAGGGCTCTGGAGATGTAGCGCTCCTCAAGGAACGCGCAGTGTGTTGCTGCCCAGCACTCGGCAGGCACAGAGGTCCTCCGGGGGATCAACCAATGGAGCTCGACATTGCTCCGCCGGCCCACAGGTGTCTGGAGGCACTCAGTGACCTCGGAGGGAAAACGATGCACACCCGTGGGGCCTAGGAGTCCCCGGACGTGTACTTCCTTTAAAATAAAGCACATAAGCGACTGAGAACTTGTGGAAACAGCTGCATGCCTCCCTTTCTGCACGGCTACTCAGGGCCTAACCTGGAGGCGAGTTCTCACGTCGCGGTTCCCTTTCGCTCTAGAGCCTGTCATGCGGACCGCCGCCGCGGCCACGGAAGCCCCTGGTTTAGAGAGAGCAAACTCACAATTTTCCCCGAAGCATTCTTCCAGGGCTCACTGGCCTGTCGGGAGCCGGGAATGTCAGGTAGCTTCAAGGCAGGCATGAATGCCACCTTCAAAATGGGAAAGCAGGGCTTGTTCCAGCAGGCCCCCGTTTTCATGGGCACACTCAGCGTACATCCCTGTGGCTTCTAACGAGTCCCAAGAGACACCGGTTACCCTGCGTTTCCTTCCCTGAATCAACTTATCGAAGTAGGGAGTCCCGCATCCGGCGAACTGTCTCAACCGAGGAACGCCGTAGCTGCTCCTCTGGGCCTGCAGTGCCGCAGAAGGAACAGGACTTGAAGTGCAGTAAGAACCCAAGCCGCCGTCCTCTAGGAGGCACGGTGACTTCAGTCAGGAGGTCCTGGATGGAACGCGAAGACGAGGGCTCCTCTGAGGGCAGCTCCGACTAGGGCACCGCGTAAGACCTCCGCGCCATGTGGGACGTGCCAGAACGGCGTTCGCGAACGTGTGCGCGTGCCGAGGAAACTAAGCTGCTCTGAAGGAGAGGGCAGTGCGTTTCCCTACACTCGGCCTGCACACAGGGGGCTCTGAAGGGCTACGGGCCTGGATGTTGCTTAGCAGACCCAGGTGCACCTGGGGGTACTCAGTGTTCCTGCTGGGAGCAGGGTGCCCCGGCTTGCCTCCCAGGTGTCCAGAAAGCTGTGCTGCCGTTAAAGGCATGCAGAGCAGAGGCCACCGCCTCCTGGAAGCTGCAGCACGCCTCCGCTTCTGCACGGCGAATCAGGGCCTTCCTTCCAGGCATGGGTTCATGCTGGGTGTTCCGGTAGCGACACAGCTTGCTAAGATGCTGACTTTCTCCTCGAGCAGAGTGACTTCGGGTACGAGGGTGGGTCTCGCAGTGTTCCAAGCACAGTGTTCTATCATGGCAGCTCACACAAGGGCCATGACAGAGTCTTCCTGGGCACTTCGCACTCACCAGCCATGTTGTCCCGAGGGCGTTCGAGGGCTCTGGAAATGTAGCGCTCCTCAAGGAACGCGCAGTGTGTTGCTGCCCAGCACTCGGCAGGCACAGAGGTCCTCCGGGGGATCAACCAATGGAGCTCGACATTGCTCCGCCGGCCCACAGGTGTCTGGAGGCACTCAGTGACCTCGGAGGGAAAACGATGCACACCCGTGGGGCCTAGGAGTCCCCGGACGTGTACTTCCTTTAAAATAAAGCACATAAGTGACTGAGAACTTGTGGAAACAGCTGCATGCCTCCCTTTCTGCACGGCTACTCAGGGCCTAACCTGGAGGCGAGTTCTCACGTCGCGGTTCCCTTTCGCTCTAGAGCCTGTCATGCGGACCGCCGCCGCGGCCATGGAAGCCCCTGGTTTAGAGAGAGCAAACTCACAATTTTCCCCGAAGCATTCTTCCAGGGCTCACTGGCCTGTCGGGAGCCGGGAATGTCAGGTACCTTCAAGGCAGGCATGAATGCCACCTTCAAAATGGGAAAGCAGGGCTTGTTCCACCAGGCCCCCGTTTTCATGGGCACACTCAGCGTACATCCCTGTGGCTTCTAACGAGTCCCAAGAGACACCGGTTACCCTGCGTTTCCTTCCCTGAATCAACTTATCGAAGTAGGGAGTCCCGCATCCGGCGAACTGTCTCAACCGAGGAACGCCGTAGCTGCTCCTCTGGGCCTGCAGTGCCGCAGAAGGAACAGGACTTGAAGTGCAGTAAGAACCCAAGCCGCCGTCCTCTAGGAGGCACGGTGACTTCAGTCAGGAGGTCCTGGATGGAACGTGAAGACGAGGGCTCCTCTGAGGGCAGCTCCGACTAGGGCACCGCGTAAGACCTCCGCGCCACGTGGGACGTGCCAGAACGGCGTTCGCGAACGTGTGCGAGTGCCGAGGAAACTAAGCTGCTCCGAAGGAGAGGGCAGTGCGTTTCCCTACACTCGGCCTGCACACAGGGGGCTCTGAAGGGCTACGGGCCTGGATGTTGCTTAGCAGACCCAGGTGCACCTGGGGGTACTCAGTGTTCCTGCCGGGAGCAGGGTGCCCCGGCTAGCCTCCCAGGTGTCCAGAAAGCTGTGCTGCCGTTAAAGGCATGCAGAGCAGAGGCCACCGCCTCCTGGAAGCTGCAGCACGCCTCCGCTTCTGCACGGCGAATCAGGGCCTTCCTTCCAGGCATGGGTTCATGCTGGGTGTGCCGGTAGCGACACAGCGTGCTAAGATGCTGACTTTCTCCTCGAGCAGAGTGACTTCGGGTACGAGGGTGGGTCTCGCAGTGTTCCAAGCACAGTGTTCTATCATGGCAGCTCACACAAGGGCCATGACAGAGTCTTCCTGGGCACTTCACACTCACCAGCCATGTTGTCCCGAGGGCGTTGGAGGGCTCTGGAGATGTAGCGCTCCTCAAGGAACGCGCAGTGTGTTGCTGCCCAGCACTCGGCAGGCACAGAGGTCCTCCGGGGGATCAACCAATGGAGCTCGACATTGCTCCGCCGGCCCACAGGTGTCTGGAGGCACTCAGTGACCTCGGAGGGAAAACGATGCACACCCGTGGGGCCTAGGAGTCCCCGGACGTGTACTTCCTTTAAAATAAAGCACATAAGCGACTGAGAACTTGTGGAAACAGCTGCATGCCTCCCTTTCTGCACGGCTACTCAGGGCCTAACCTGGAGGCGAGTTCTCACGTCGCGGTTCCCTTTCGCTCTAGAGCCTGTCATGCGGACCGCCGCCGCGGCCACGGAAGCCCCTGGTTTAGAGAGAGCAAACTCATAATTTTCCCCAAAGCATTCTTCCAGGGCTCACTGGCCTGTCGGGAGCCGGGAATGTCAGGTAGCTTCAAGGCAGGCATGAATGCCGCCCTCAAAATGGGAAAGCAGGGCTTGTTCCAGCAGGCCCCCGTTTTCATGGGCACACTCAGCGTACATCCCTGTGCCTTCTAACGAGTCCCAAGAGACACCGGTTACCCTGCGTTTCCTTCCCTGAATCAACTTATCGAAGTAGGGAGTCCCGCATCCGGCGAACTGTCTCAACCGAGGAACGCCGTAGCTGCTCCTCTGGGCCTGGGGCTGCCTGCAGTGCCGCAGAAGGAACAGGACTTGAAGTGCAGTAAGAACCGAAGCCGCCGTCCTCTAGGAGGCACGGTGACTTCAGTCAGGAGGTACTGGATGGAACGCGAAGACGAGGGCTCCTCAGACGGCAGCTCCGACTAGGGCACCGCGTAAGACCTCCGCGCCACGTGGGACGTGCCAGAACGGCGTTCGCGAACGTGTGCGAGTGCCGAGGAAACTAAGCTGCTCCGAAGGAGAGGGCAGTGCGTTTCCCTACACTCGGCCTGCACACAGGGGGCTCTGAAGGGCTACGGGCCTGGATGTTGCTTAGCAGACCCAGGTGCACCTGGGGGTACTCAGTGTTCCTGCCGGGAGCAGGGTGCCCCGGCTAGCCTCCCAGGTGTCCAGAAAGCTGTGCTGCCGTTAAAGGCATGCAGAGCAGAGGCCACCGCCTCCTGGAAGCTGCAGCACACCTCCGCTTCTGCACGGCTAATCAGGGCCTTCCTTCCAGGCATGGGATCATGCTGGGTGTGCAAGTAGCGACACAGCATGCTAAGATGCTGACTTTCTCCTCGAGCAGAGTGACTTCAGGTGCGAGGGCGGGCCTCGCAGTGTTCCAAGCACAGTGTTCTCTCATGGCAGCTCACACAAGGGTCATGACAGAGTCTTCCTGGGCACTTCGCACTCACCAGCCATGTTGTCCCGAGGGCGTTCGAGGGCTCTGGAGATGTAGCGCTCCTCAAGGAACACGCAGTGTGTTGCTGCCCAGCACTCGGCAGGCACAGAGGTCCTCCGGGGGATCAACCAATGGACCTCGACGTTGCTCCGCCGGCCCACAGGTGTCTGGAGGCACTCAGTGACCTCGGAGGGAAAACGATGCACACCCGTGGGGCCTAGGAGTCCCCGGACGTGTACTTCCTTTAAAATAAAGCACATAAGCGACTGAGAACTTGTGGAAACAGCTGCATGCCTCCCTTTCTGCACGGCTACTCAGGGCCTAACCTGGAGGCGAGTTCTCACGTCGCGGTTCCCTTTCGCTCTAGAGCCTGTCATGCGGACCGCCGCCGCGGCCACGGAAGCCCCTGGTTTAGAGAGAGCAAACTCACAATTTTCCCCAAAGCATGCTTCCAGGGCTCACTGGCCTGTCGGGAGCCGGGAATGTCAGGTAGCTTCAAGGCAGGCATGAATGCCACCTTCAAAATGGGAAAGCAGGGCTTGTTCCAGCAGGCCCCCGTTTTCATGGGCACACTCAGCGTACATCCCTGTGGCTTCTAACGAGTCCCAAGAGACACCGGTTACCCTGCGTTTCCTTCCCTGAATCAACTTATCGAAGTAGGGAGTCCCGCATCCGGCGAACTGTCTCAACCGAGGAACGCCGTAGCTGCTCCTCTGGGCCTGCAGTGCCGCAGAAGGAACAGGACTTGAAGTGCAGTAAGAACCCAAGCCGCCGTCCTCTAGGAGGCACGGTGACTTCAGTCAGGAGGTCCTGGATGGAACGTGAAGACGAGGGCTCCTCTGAGGGCAGCTCCGACTAGGGAACCGCGTAAGACCTCCGCGCCACGTGGGACGTGCCAGAACGGCGTTCGCGAACGTGTGCGAGTGCCGAGGAAACTAAGCTGCTCCGAAGGAGAGGGCAGTGCGTTTCCCTACACTCGGCCTGCACACAGGGGGCTCTGAAGGGCTACGGGCCTGGATGTTGCTTAGCAGACCCAGGTGCACCTGGGGGTACTCAGTGTTCCTGCCGGGAGCAGGGTGCCCCGGCTAGCCTCCCAGGTGTCCAGAAAGCTGTGCTGCCGTTAAAGGCATGCAGAGCAGAGGCCACCGCCTCCTGGAAGCTGCAGCACGCCTCCGCTTCTGCACGGCGAATCAGGGCCTTCCTTCCAGGCATGGGTTCATGCTGGGTGTGCCGGTAGCGACACAGCGTGCTAAGATGCTGACTTTCTCCTTGAGCAGAGTGACTTCGGGTACGAGGGTTGGTCTCGCAGTGTTCCAAGCACAGTGTTCTATCATGGCAGCTCACACAAGGGCCATGACAGAGTCTTCCTGGGCACTTCACACTCACCAGCCATGTTGTCCCGAGGGCGTTCGAGGGCTCTGGAGATGTAGCGCTCCTCAAGGAACACGCAGTGTGTTGCTGCCCAGCACTCGGCAGGCACAGAGGTCCTCCGGGGGATCAACCAATGGAGCTCGACATTGCTCCGCCGGCCCACAGGTGTCTGGAGGCACTCAGTGACCTCGGAGGGAAAACGATGCACACCCGTGGGGCCTAGGAGTCCCCGGACGTGTACTTCCTTTAAAATAAAGCACATAAGCGACTGAGAACTTGTGGAAACAGCTGCATGCCTCCCTTTCTGCATGGCTAGTCAGGGCCTAACCTGGAGGCGAGTTCTCACGTCGCGGTTCCCTTTCGCTCTAGAGCCTGTCATGCGGACCGCCGCCGCGGCCACGGAAGCCCCTGGTTTAGAGAGAGCAAACTCATAATTTTCCCCGAAGCATTCTTCCAGGGCTCACTGGCCTGTCGGGAGCCGGGAATGTCAGGTAGCTTCAAGGCAGGCATGAATGCCGCCCTCAAAATGGGAAAGCAGGGCTTGTTTCAGCAGGCTCCCGTTTTCATGCGCACACTCAGCGTACATCCCTGTGGCTTCTAACGAGTCCCAAGAGACACCGGTTACCCTGCGTTTCCTTCCCTGAATCAACTTATTGAAGTAGGGAGTCCCGCATCCGGCGAACTGTCTCAACCGAGGAACGCCGTAGCTGCTCCTCTGGGCCTGGGGCTGCCTGCAGTGCCGCAGAAGGAACAGGACTTGAAGTGCAGTAAGAACCCAAGCCGCCGTCCTCTAGGAGGCACGGTGACTTCAGTCAGGAGGTCCTGGATGGAACGCGAAGACGAGGGCTCCTCTGAGGGCAGCTCCGACTAGGGCACCGCGTAAGACCTCCGCGCCACGTGGGACGTGCCAGAACGGCGTTCGCGAACGTGTGCGAGTGCCGAGGAAACTAAGCTGCTCCGAAGGAGAGGGCAGTGCGTTTCCCTACACTCGGCCTGCACACAGGGGGCTCTGAAGGGCTACGGGCCTGGATGTTGCTTAGCAGACCCAGGTGCACCTGGGGGTACTCAGTGTTCCTGCCGGGAGCAGGGTGCCCCGGCTAGCCTCCCAGGTGTCCAGAAAGCTGTGCTGCCGTTAAAGGCATGCAGAGCAGAGGCCACCGCCTCCTGGAAGCTGCAGCACGCCTCCGCTTCTGCACGGCGAATCAGGGCCTTCCTTCCAGGCATGGGTTCATGCTGGGTGTGCCGGTAGCGACACAGCGTGCTAAGATGCTGATTTTCTCCTTGAGCAGAGTGACTTCGGGTACGAGGGTGGGTCTCGCAGTGTTCCAAGCACAGTGTTCTATCATGGCAGCTCACACAAGGGCCATGACAGAGTCTTCCTGGGCACTTCGCACTCACCAGCCATGTTGTCCCGAGGGCGTTCGAGGGCTCTGGAGATGTAGCGCTCCTCAAGGAACGCGCAGTGTGTTGCTGCCCAGCACTCGGCAGGCACAGAGGTCCTCCGGGGGATCAACCAATGGAGCTCGACATTGCTCCGCCGGCCCACAGGTGTCTGGAGGCACTCAGTGACCTCGGAGGGAAAACGATGCACACCCGTGGGGCCTAGGAGTCCCCGGACGTGTACTTCCTTTAAAATAAAGCACATAAGCGACTGAGAACTTGTGGAAAGAGCTGCATGCCTCCCTTTCTGCACGGCTACTCAGGGCCTAACCTGGAGGCGAGTTCTCACTTCGCGGTTCCCTTTCGCTCTAGAGCCTGTCATGCGGACCGCCGCCGCGGCCACGGAAGCCCCTGGTTTAGAGAGAGCAAACTCATAATTTTCCCCGAAGCATTCTTCCAGGGCTCACTGGCCTGTCGGGAGCCGGGAATGTCAGGTACCTTCAAGGCAGGCATGAATGCCGCCCTCAAAATGGGAAAGCAGGGCTTGTTCCAGCAGGCCCCCGTTTTCATGGGCACACTCAGCGTACATCCCTGTGGCTTCTAACGAGTCCCAAGAGACACCGGTTACCCTGCGTTTCCTTCCCTGAATCAACTTATCGAAGTAGAGAGTCCCGCATCCGGCGAACTGTCTCAACCGAGGAATGCCGTAGCTGCTCCTCTGGGCCTGGGGCTGCCTGCAGTGCCGCAGAAGGAACAGGACTTGAAGTGCAGTAAGAACCCAAGCCGCCGTCCTCTAGGAGGCACGGTGACTTCAGTCAGGAGGTACTGGATGGAACGCGAGGACGAGGGCTCCTCAGACGGCAGCTCCGACTAGGGTACCGCGTAAGACCTCCGCGCCACGTGGGACGTGCCAGAACGGCGTTCGCGAACGTGTGCGAGTGCCGAGGAAACTAAGCTGCTCCGAAGGAGAGGGCAGTGCGTTTCCCTACACTCGGCCTGCACACAGGGGGCTCTGAAGGGCTACGGGCCTGGATGTTGCTTAGCAGACCCAGGTGCACCTGGGGGTACTCAGTGTTCCTGCCGGGAGCAGGGTGCCCCGGCTAGCCTCCCAGGTGTCCAGAAAGCTGTGCTGCCGTTAAAGGCATGCAGAGCAGAGGCCACCGCCTCCTGGAAGCTGCAGCACACCTCCGCTTCTGCACGGCGAATCAGGGCCTTCCTTCCAGGCATGGGTTCATGCTGGGTGTGCCGGTAGCGACACAGCATGCTAAGATGCTGACTTTCTCCTCGAGCAGAGAGACTTCAGGTGCGAGGGCGGGCCTCGCAGTGTTCCAAGCACAGTGTTCTCTCATGGCAGCTCACACAAGGGCCATGACAGAGTCTTCCTGGGCACTTCGCACTCACCAGCCATGTTGTCCCGAGGGCGTTCGAGGGCTCTGGAGATGTAGCGCTCCTCAAGGAACACGCAGTGTGTTGCTGCCCAGCACTCGGCAGGCACAGAGGTCCTCCGGGGGATCAACCAATGGACCTCGACGTTGCTCCGCCGGCCCACAGGTGTCTGGAGGCACTCAGTGACCTCGGAGGGAAAACGATGCACACCCGTGGGGCCTAGGAGTCCCCGGACGCGTACTTCCTTTAAAATAAAGCACATAAGCGACTGAGAACTTGTGGAAAGAGCTGCATGCCTCCCTTTCTGCACGGCTACTCAGGGCCTAACCTGGAGGCGAGTTCTCACGTCGCGGTTCCCTTTCGCTCTAGAGCCTGTCATGCGGACCACCGCCGCGGCCACGGAAGCCCCTGGTTTAGAGAGAGCAAACTCATAATTTTCCCCGAAGCATTCTTCCAGGGCTCACTGGCCTGTCGGGAGCCGGGAATGTCAGGTAGCTTCAAGGCAGGCATGAATGCCGCCCTCAAAATGGGAAAGCAGGGCTTGTTCCAGCAGGCCCCCGTTTTCATGGGCACACTCAGCGTACATCCCTGTGGCTTCTAACGAGTCCCAAGAGACACCGGTTACCCTGCGTTTCCTTCCCTGAATCAACTTATCGAAGTAGGGAGTCCCGCATCCGGCAAACTGTCTCAACCGAGGAACGCCGTAGCTGCTCCTCTGGGCCTGGGTCTGCCTGCAGTGCCGCAGAAGGAACAGGACTTGAAGTGCAGTAAGAATCCAAGCCGCCGTCCTCTAGGAGGCACGGTGACTTCAGACAGGAGGTACTGGATGGAACGCGAAGACGAGGGCTCCTCAGAGGGCAGCTCCGATTAGGGCACCGCGTAAGACCTCCGCGCCACGTGGGACGTGCCAGAACGGCGTTCGCGAACGTGTGCGAGTGCCGAGGAAACTAAGCTGCTCCGAAGGAGAGGGCAGTGCGTTTCCCTACACTCGGCCTGCACACAGGGGGCTCTGAAGGGCTACGGGCCTGGATGTTGCTTAGCAGACCCAGGTGCACCTGGGGGTACTCAGTGTTCCTGCCGGGAGCAGGGTGCCCCGGCTAGCCTCCCAGGTGTCCAGAAAGCTGTGCTGCCGTTAAAGGCATGCAGAGCAGAGGCCACCGCCTCCTGGAAGCTGCAGCACGCCTCCGCTTCTGCACGGCGAATCAGGGCCTTCCTTCCAGGCATGGGTTCATGCTGGGTGTGCCGGTAGAGACACAGCGTGCTAAGATGCTGACTTTCTCCTCGAGCAGAGTGACTTCGGGTACGAGGGTGGGTCTCGCAGTGTTCCAAGCACAGTGTTCTATCATGGCAGCTCACACAAGGGCCATGACAGAGTCTTCCTGGGCACTTCGCACTCACCAGCCATGTTGTCCCGAGGGCGTTCGAGGGCTCTGGAGATGTAGCGCTCCTAAAGGAACGCGCAGTGTGTTGCTGCCCAGCACTCGGCAGGCACAGAGGTCCTCCGGGGGATCAACCAATGGAGCTCGACATTGCTCCGCCGGCCCACATGTGTCTGGAGGCACTCAGTGACCTCGGAGGGAAAACGATGCACACCCGTGGGGCCTAGGAGTCCCCGGACTTGTACTTCCTTTAAAATAAACACATAAGCGACTGAGAACTTGTGGAAACAGCTGCATGCCTCCCTTTCTGCACGGCTACTCAGGGCCTAACCTGGAGGCGAATTCTCACGTCGCGGTTCCCTTTCGCTCTAGAGCCTGTCATGCGGGCCGCCGCCGCGGCCACGGAAGACCCTTGTTTAGAGAGAGCAAACTCATAATTTTCCCCGAAGCATTCTTCCAGGGCTCACTGGCCTGTCGGGAGCCGGGAATGTCAGGTACCTTCAAGGCAGGCATGAATGCCGCCCTCAAAATGGGAAAGCAGGGCTTGTTCCAGCAAGCCCCCGTTTTCATGGGCACACTCAGCGTACATCCCTGTGGCTTCTAACGAGTCCCAAGAGACACCGGTTACCCTGCGTTTCCTTCCCTGAATCAACTTATCGAAGTAGGGAGTCCCGCATCCGGCGAACTGTCTCAACCGAGGAACGCCGTAGCTGCTCCTCTGGGCCTGGGGCTGCCTGCAGTGCCGCAGAAGGAACAGGACTTGAAGTGCAGTAAGAACCCAAGCCGCCGTCCTCTAGCAGGCACGGTGACTTCAGTCAGGAGGTACTGGATGGAACGCGAAGACGAGGGCTCCTCAGACGGCAGCTCCGACTAGGGCACCGCGTAAGGCCTCCGCGCCACGTGGGACGTGCCAGAATGGCGTTCGCGAACGTGTGCGAGTGCCGAGGAAACTAAGCTGCTCCGAAGGAGAGGGCAGTGCGTTTCCCTACACTCGGCCTGCACACAGGGGGCTCTGAAGGGCTACGGGCCTGGATGTTGCTTAGCAGACCCAGGTGCACCTGGGGGTACTCAGTGTTCCTGCCGGGAGCAGGGTGCCCCGGCTAGCCTCCCAGGTGTGCAGAAAGCTGTGCTGCCGTTAAAGGCATGCAGAGCAGAGGCCACCGCCTCCTGGAAGCTGCAGCACACCTCCGCTTCTGCACGGCGAATCAGGGCCTTCCTTCCAGGCATGGGTTCATGCTGGGTGTGCCGGTAGCGACACAGCATGCTAAGATGCTGACTTTCTCCTCGAGCAGAGAGACTTCAGGTTCGAGAGCGGGCCTCGCAGTATTCCAAGCACAGTGTTCTCTCATGGCAGCTCACACAAGGGCCATGACAGAGTCTTCCTGGGCACTTCGCACTCACTAGCCATGTTGTCCCGAGGGCGTTCGAGGGCTCTGGAGATGTAGCGCTCCTCAAGGAACACGCAGTGTGTTGCTGCCCAGCACTCGGCAGGCACAGAGGTCCTCCGGGGGATCAACCAATGGAGCTCGACGTTGCTCCGCCGGCCCACAGGTGTCTGGAGGCACTCAGTGACCTCGGAGGGAAAACGATGCACACCCGTGGGGCCTAGGAGTCCCCGGACGCGTACTTCCTTTAAAATAAAGCACATAAGCGACTGAGAACTTGTGGAAACAGCTGCATGCCTCCCTTTCTGCAAGGCTACTCAGGGCCTAACCTGGAGGCGAGTTCTCACGTCGCGGTTCCCTTTCGCTCTAGAGCCTGTCATGCGGACCGCCGCCGCGGCCACGGAAGCCCCTGGTTTAGAGAGAGCAAACTCATAATTTTCCCCGAAGCATTCTTCCAGGGCTCACTGGCCTGTCGGGAGCCGGGAATGTCAGGTAGCTTCAAGGCAGGCATGAATGCCGCCCTCAAAATGGGAAAGCAGGGCTTGTTCCAGCAGGCCCCCGTTTTCATGGGCACACTCAGCGTACATCCCTGTGGCTTCTAACGAGTCCCAAGAGACACCGGTTACCCTGCGTTTCCTTCCCTGAATCAACTTATCGAAGTAGGGAGTCCCGCATCCGGCGAACTGTCTCAACCGAGGAACGCCGTAGCTGCTCCTCTGGGCCTGGGGCTGCCTGCAGTGCCGCAGAAGGAACAGGACTTAAAGTGCAGTAAGAACCCAAGCCGCCGTCCTCTAGGAGGCACGGTGACTTCAGTCAGGAGGCCCTGGATGGAACGCAAAGACGAGGACTCCTCTGAGGGCAGCTCCGACTAGGGCACCGCGTAAGACCTCCGCGCCACGTGGGACGTGCCAGAACGGCGTTCGCGAACGTGTGCGAGTGCCGAGGAAACTAAGCTGCTCCGAAGGAGAGGGCAGTGTGTTTCCCTACACTCGGCCTGCACACAGGGGGCTCTGAAGGGCTATGGGCCTGGATGATGCTTAGCAGACCCAGGTGCACCTGGGGGTACTCAGTGTTCCTGCCGGGAGCAGGGTGCCCCGGCTAGCCTCCCAGGTGTCCAGAAAGCTGTGCTGCCGTTACAGGCATGCAGAGCAGAGGCCACCGCCTCCTGGAAGCTGCAGCACGCCTCCGCTTCTGCACGGCGAATCAGGGCCTTCCTTCCAGGCATGGGTTCATGCTGGGTGTGCCGGTAGCGACACAGCGTGCTAAGATGCTGACTTTCTCCTCGAGCAGAGTGACTTCGGGTACGAGGGTGGGTCTCGCAGTGTTCCAAGCACAGTGTTCTATCATGGCAGCTCACACAAGGGCCATGACAGAGTCTTCCTGGGCACTTCGCACTCACCAGCCATGTTGTCCCGAGGGCGTTCGAGGGCTCTGGAGATGTAGCGCTCCTAAAGGAACGCGCAGTGTGTTGCTGCCCAGCACTCGGCAGGCACAGAGGTCCTCCGGGGGATCAACCAATGGAGCTCGACATTGCTCCGCCGGCCCACATGTGTCTGGAGGCACTCAGTGACCTCGGAGGGAAAACGATGCACACCCGTGGGGCCTAGGAGTCCCCGGACGTGTACTTCCTTTAAAATAAACACATAAGCGACTGAGAACTTGTGGAAACAGCTGCATGCCTCCCTTTCTGCACGGCTACTCAGGGCCTAACCTGGAGGCGAGTTCTCACGTCGCGGTTCCCTTTCGCTCTAGAGCCTGTCATGCGGACCGCCGCCGCGGCCACGGAAGCCCCTGGTTTAGAGAGAGCAAACTCATAATTTTCCCCGAAGCATTCTTCCAGGGCTCACTGGCCTGTCGGGAGCCGGGAATGTCAGGTAGCTTCAAGGCAGGCATGAATGCCGCCCTCAAAATGGGAAAGCAGGGCTTGTTCCAGCAAGCCCCCGTTTTCATGGGCACACTCAGCGTACATCCCTGTGGCTTCTAACGAGTCCCAAGAGACACCGGTTACCCTGCGTTTCCTTCCCTGAATCAACTTATCGAAGTAGGGAGTCCCGCATCCGGCGAACTGTCTCAACCGAGTTACGCCGTAGCTGCTCCTCTGGGCCTGGGGCTGCCTGCAGTGCCGCAGAAGGAACAGGACTTGAAGTGCAGTAAGAACCCAAGCCGCCGTCCTCTAGGAGGCACGGTGACTTCAGTCAGGAGGTCCTGGATGGAACGCGAAGACGAGGGCTCCTCAGACGGCAGCTCCGACTAGGGCACCGCGTAAGACCTCCGCGCCACGTGGGACGTGCCAGAACGGCGTTCGCGAACGTGTGCGAGTGCCGAGGAAACTAAGCTGCTCCGAAGGAGAGGGCAGTGCGTTTCCCTACACTCGGCCTGCACACAGGGGGCTCTGAAGGGCTACGGGCCTGGATGTTGCTTAGCAGACCCAGGTGCACCTGGGGGTACTCAGTGTTCCTGCCGGGAGCAGGGTGCCCCGGCTAGCCTCCCAGGTGTCCAGAAAGCTGTGCTGCCGTTAAAGGCATGCAGAGCAGAGGCCACCGCCTCCTGGAAGCTGCAGCACACCTCCGCTTCTGCACGGCGAATCAGGGCCTTCCTTCCAGGCATGGGTTCATGCTGGCTGTGCCGGTAGCGACACAGCATGCTAAGATGCTGACTTTCTCCTCGAGCAGAGAGACTTCAGGTGCGAGGGTGGGTCTCGCAGTGTTCCAAGCACAGTGTTCTCTCATGGCAGCTCACACAAGGGCCATGACAGAGTCTTCCTGGGCACTTCGCACTCACTAGCCATGTTGTCCCGAGGGCGTTCGAGGGCTCTGGAGATGTAGCGCTCCTCAAGGAACGCGCAGTGTGTTGCTGCCCAGCACTTGGCAGGCACAGAGGTCCTCCGGGGGATCAACCAATGGAGCTCGACATTGCTCCGCCGGCCCACAGGTGTCTGGAGGCACTCCGTGACCTCGGAGGGAAAACGATGCACACCCGTGGGGCCTAGGAGTCCCTGGACGTGTACTTCCTTTAAAATAAAGCACATAAGCGACTGAGAACTTGTGGAAACAGCTGCATGCCTCCCTTTCTGCACGGCTACTCAGGGCCTAACCTGGAGGCGAGTTCTCACGTCGCGGTTCCCTTTCGCTCTAGAGCCTGTCATGCGGACTGCCACCGCGGCCACGGAAGCCCCTGGTTTAGAGAGCGCAAACTCATAATTTTCCCCGAAGCATTCTTCCAGGGCTCACTGGCCTGTCGGGAGCCGGGAATGTCAGGTAGCTTCAAGGCAGGCATGAATGCCGCCCTCAAAATGGGAAAGCAGGGCTTGTTCCAGCAGGCCCCCGTTTTCATGGGCACACTCAGCGTACATCCCTGTGGCTTCTAACGAGTCCCAAGAGACACCGGTTACCCTGCGTTTCCTTCCCTGAATCAACTTATCGAAGTAGGGAGTCCCGCATCCGGCGAACTGTCTCAACCGAGGAACGCCGTAGCTGCTCCTCTGGGCCTGGGGCTGCCTGCAGTGCCGCAGAAGGAACAGGACTTGAAGTGCAGTAAGAATCCAAGCCGCCGTCCTCTAGGAGGCACGGTGACTTCAGTCAGGAGGTACTGGATGGAACGCGAAGACGAGGGCTCCTCAGAGGGCAGCTCCGATTAGAGCACCACGTAAGACCTCCGCGCCACGTGGGACGTGCCAGAACGGCGTTCGCGAACGTGTGCGAGTGCCGAGGAAACTAAGCTGCTCCGAAGGAGAGGGCAGTGCTTTTCCCTACACTCGGCCTGCACACAGGGGTCTCTGAAGGGCTACGGGCCTGGATGTTGCTTAGCAGACCCAGGTGCACCTGGGGGTACTCAGTGTTCCTGCCGGGAGCAGGGTGCCCCGGCTAGCCTCCCAGGTGTCCAGAAACCTGTGCTGCCGTTAAAGGCATGCAGAGCAGAGGCCACCGCCTCCTGGAAGCTGCAGCACACCTCCGCTTCTGCACGGCGAATCAGGGCCTTCCTTCCAGGCATGGGTTCATGCTGGCTGTGCCGGTAGCGAAACAGCATGCTAAGATGCTGACTTTCTCCTCGAGCAGAGAGACTTCAGGTGCGAGGGCGGGCCTCGCAGTGTTCCAAGCACAGTGTTCTCTCATGGCAGCTAACACAAGGGCCATGACAGAGTCTTCCTGGGCACTTCGCACTCACTAGCCATGTTGTCCCGAGGGCGTTCGAGGGCTCTGGAGATGTAGCGCTCCTCAAGGAACGCGCAGTGTGTTGCTGCCCAGCACTCGGCAGGCACAGAGGTCCTCCGGGGGATCAACCAATGGAGCTCGACATTGCTCCGCCGGCCCACAGGTGTCTGGAGGCACTCAGTGACCTCGGAGGGAAAACGATGCACACCCGTGGGGCCTAGGAGTCCCCGGACGTGTACTTCCTTTAAAATAAAGCACATAAGCGACTGAGAACTTGTGGAAAGAGCTGCATGCCTCCCTTTCTGCACAGCTACTCAGGGCCTAACCTGGAGGCGAGTTTTCACGTCGCGGTTCCCTTTCGCTCTAGAGCCTGTCATGCGGACCGCCGCCGCGGCCACGGAAGCCCCTGGTTTAGAGAGAGCAAACTCATAATTTTCCCCGAAGCATTCTTCCAGGGCTCACTGGCCTGTCGGGAGCCGGGAATGTCAGGTACCTTCAAGGCAGGCATGAATGCCGCCCTCAAAATGGGAAAGCAGGGCTTGTTCCAGCAGGCCCCCGTTTTCATGGGCACACTCAGCGTACATCCCTGTGGCTTCTAACGAGTCCCAAGAGACACCGGTTACCCTGCGTTTCCTTCCCTGAATCAACTTATCGAAGTAGGGAGTCCCGCATCCGGCGAACTGTCTCAACCGAGGAACGCCGTAGCTGCTCCTCTGGGCCTGGGGCTGCCTGCAGTGCCGCAGAAGGAACAGGACTTGAAGTGCAGTAAGAACCCAAGCCGCCGTCCTCTAGGAGGCACGGTGACTTCAGTCAGGAGGTACTGGATGGAACGCGAAGACGAGGGCTCCTCAGACGGCAGCTCCGACTAGGGCACCGCGTAAGACCTCCGCGCCACGTGGGACATGCCAGAACGGCGTTCGCGAACGTGTGCGAGTGCCGAGGAAACTAAGCTGCTCCGAAGGAGAGGGCAGTGCGTTTCCCTACACTCGGCCTGCACACAGGGGGCTCTGAAGGGCTACGGGCCTGGATGTTGCTTAGCAGACCCAGGTGCACCTGGGGGTACTCAGTGTTCCTGCCGGGAGCAGGGTGCCCTGGCTAGCCTCCCAGGTGTCCAGAAAGCTGTGCTGCCGTTAAAGGCATGCAGAGCAGAGGCCACCGCCTCCTGGAAGCTGCAGCACGCCTCCGCTTCTGCACGGCGAATCAGGGCCTTCCTTCCAGGCATGGGTTCATGCTGGGTGTGCCGGTAGCGACACAACGTGCTAAGATGCTGACTTTCTCCTCGAGCAGAGTGACTTCGGGTACGAGGGTGGGTCTCGCAGTGTTCCAACCACAGTGTTCTATCATGGCAACTCACACAAGGGCCATGACAGAGTCTTCCTGGGCACTTCGCACTCACTAGCCATGTTGTCCCGAGGGCGTTCGAGGGCTCTGGAGATGTAGCGCTCCTCAAGGAACACGCAGTGTGTTGCTGCCCAGCACTCGGCAGGCACAGAGGTCCTCCGGGGGATCAACCAATGGACCTCGACGTTGCTCCGCCGGCCCACAGGTGTCTGGAGGCACTCAGTGACCTCGGAGGGAAAACGATGCACACCCGTGGGGCCTAGGAGTCCCCGCACGTGTACTTCCTTTAAAATAAACACATAAGCGACTGAGAACTTGTGGAAACAGCTGCATGCCTCCCTTTCTGCACGGCTACTCAGGGCATAACCTGGAGGCGAGTTCTCACGTCGCGGTTCCCTTTCGCTCTAGAGCCTGTCATGCGGACCGCCGCCGCGGCCACGGAAGACCCTGGTTTAGAGAGAGCAAACTCACAATTTTCCCCGATGCATTCTTCCAGGGCTCACTGGCCTGTCGGGAGCCGGGAATGTCAGGTACCTTCAAGGCAGGCATGAATGCCACCTTCAAAATGGGAAAGCAGGGCTTGTTCCAGCAGGCCCCCGTTTTCATGGGCACACTCAGCGTACATCCCTGTGGCTTCTAACGAGTCCCAAGAGACACCGGTTACCCTGCGTTTCCTTCCCTGAATCAACTTATCGAAGTAGGGAGTCCCGCATCCGGCGAACTGTCTCAACCGAGGAACGCCGTAGCTGCTCCTCTGGGCCTGCAGTGCCGCAGAAGGAACAGGACTTGAAGTGCAGTAAGAACCCAAGCCGCCGTCCTCTAGGAGGCACGGTGACTTCAGTCAGGAGGTCCTGGATGGAACGCGAAGACGAGGGCTCCTCAGACGGCAGCTCCGACTAGGGCACCGCGTAAGACCTCCGCGCCACGTGGGACGTGCCAGAACGGCGTTCGCGAACGTGTGCGAGTGCCGAGGAAACTAAGCTGCTCCGAAGGAGAGGGCAGTGCGTTTCCCTACACTCGGCCTGCACACAGGGGGCTCTGAAGGGCTACGGGCCTGGATGTTGCTTAGCAGACCCAGGTGCACCTGGGGGTACTCAGTGTTCCTGCCGGGAGCAGGGTGCCCCGGCTAGCCTCCCAGGTGTCCAGAAAGCTGTGCTGCCGTTAAAGGCATGCAGAGCAGAGGCCACCGCCTCCTGGAAGCTGCAGCACACCTCCGCTTCTGCACGGCGAATCAGGGCCTTCCTTCCAGGCATGGGTTCATGCTGGGTGTGCCGGTAGCGACACAGCATGCTAAGATGCTGACTTTCTCCTCGAGCAGAGAGACTTCAGGTGCGAGGGCGGGCCTCGCAGTGTTCCAAGCACAGTGTTCTCTCATGGCAGCTCACACAAGGGCCATGACAGAGTCTTCCTGGGCACTTCGCACTCACCAGCCATGTTGTCCCGAGGGCGTTCGAGGGCTCTGGAGATGTAGCGCTCCTAAAGGAACGCGCAGTGTGTTGCTGCCCAGCACTCGGCAGGCACAGAGGTCCTCCGGGGGATCAACCAATGGAGCTCGACATTGCTCCGCCGGCCCACATGTGTCTGGAGGCACTCAGTGACCTCGGAGGGAAAACGATGCACACCCGTGGGGCCTAGGAGTCCCCGGACGTGTACTTCCTTTAAAATAAACACATAAGTGACTGAGAACTTGTGGAAACAGCTGCATGCCTCCCTTTCTGCACGGCTACTCAGGGCCTAACCTGGAGGCGAATTCTCACGTCGCGGTTCCCTTTCGCTCTAGAGCCTGTCATGCGGGCCGCCGCCGCGGCCACGGAAGACCCTTGTTTAGAGAGAGCAAACTCATAATTTTCCCCGAAGCATTCTTCCAGGGCTCACTGGCCTGTCGGGAGCCGGGAATGTCAGGTACCTTCAAGGCAGGCATGAATGCCGCCCTCAAAATGGGAAAGCAGGGCTTGTTCCAGCAAGCCCCCGTTTTCATGGGCACACTCAGCGTACATCCCTGTGGCTTCTAACGAGTCCCAAGAGACACCGGTTACCCTGCGTTTCCTTCCCTGAATCAACTTATCGAAGTAGGGAGTCCCGCATCCGGCGTACTGTCTCAACCGAGGAACGCCGTAGCTGCTCCTCTGGGCCTGCAGTGCCGCAGAAGGAACAGGACTTGAAGTGCAGTAAGTACCCAAGCCGCCGTCCTCTAGGAGGCACGGTGACTTCAGTCAGGAGGTCCTGGATGGAACGCGAAGACGAGGGTTCCTCTGAGGGCAGCTCCGACTAGGGCACCGCGTAAGACCTCCGCGCCACGTGGGACGTGCCAGAACGGCGTTCACGAACGTGTGCGAGTGCCGAGGAAACTAAGCTGCTCCGAAGGAGAGGGCAGTGCGTTTCCCTACACTCGGCCTGCACACAGGGGGCTCTGAAGGGCTACGGGCCTGGATGTTGCTTAGCAGACCCAGGTGCACCTGGGGGTACTCAGTGTTCCTGCTGGGAGCAGGGTGCCCCGGCTAGCCTCCCAGGTGTCCAGAAAGCTGTGCTGCCGTTAAAGGCATGCAGAGCAGAGGCCACCGCCTCCTGGAAGCTGCAGCACGCCGCCGCTTCTGCACGGCGAATCAGGGCCTTCCTTCCAGGCATGGGTTCATGCTGGGTGTGCCGGTAGCGACACAGCGTGCTAAGATGCTGACTTTCTCCTTGAGCAGAGTGACTTCGGGTACGAGGGTGGGTCTCGCAGTGTTCCAAGCACAGTGTTCTATCATGGCAGCTCACACAAGGGCCATGACAGAGTCTTCCTGGGCACTTCGCACTCACCAGCCATGTAGTCCCGAGGGCGTTCGAGGGCTCTGGAGATGTAGCGCTCCTCAAGGAACGCGCAGTGTGTTGCTGCCCAGCACTCGGCAGGCACAGAGGTCCTCCGGGGGATCAACCAATGGAGCTCGACATTGCTCGGCCGGCCCACAGTTGTCTGGAGGCACTCAGTGACCTCGGAGGGAAAACGATGCACACCCGTGGGGCCTAGGAGTCCCCGGACGTGTACTTCCTTTAAAATAAAGCACATAAGCGACTGAGAACTTGTGGAAACAGCTGCATGCCTCCCTTTCTGCACGGCTACTCAGGGCCTAACCTGGAGGCGAGTTCTCACGTCGCGGTTCCCTTTCGCTCTAGAGCCTGTCATGCGGACCGCCGCCGCGGCCACGGAAGCCCCTGGTTTAGAGAGAGCAAACTCATAATTTTCCCCGAAGCATTCTTCCAGGGCTCACTGGCCTGTCGGGAGCCGGGAATGTCAGGTACCTTCAAGGCAGGCATGAATGCCGCCCTCAAAATGGGAAAGCAGGGCTTGTTCCAGCAGGCCCCCGTTTTCATGGGCACACTCAGCGTACATCCCTGTGGCTTCTAACGAGTCCCAAGAGACACCGGTTACCCTGCGTTTCCTTCCCTGAATCAACTTATCGAAGTAGGGAGTCCCGCATCCGGCGAACTGTCTCAACCGAGGAACGCCGTAGCTGCTCCTCTGGGCCTGGGGCTGCCTGCAGTGCCGCAGAAGGAACAGGACTTGAAGTGCAGTAAGAACCCAAGCCGCCGTCCTCTAGGAGGCACGGTGACTTCAGTCAGGAGGTACTGGATGGAACGCGAAGACGAGGGCTCCTCAGACGGCAGCTCCGACTAGGGCACCGCGTAAGACCTCCGCGCCACGTGGGACGTGCCAGAACGGCGTTCGCGAACGTGTGCGAGTGCCGAGGAAACTAAGCTGCTCCGAAGGAGAGGGCAGTGCGTTTCCCTACACTCGGCCTGCACACAGGGGGCTCTGAAGGGCTACGGGCCTGGATGTTGCTTAGCAGACCCAGGTGCACCTGGGGGTACTCAGTGTTCCTGCCGGGAGCAGGGTGCCCCGGCTAGCCTCCCAGGTGTCCAGAAAGCTGTGCTGCCGTTAAAGGCATGCAGAGCAGAGGCCACCGCCTCCTGGAAGCTGCAGCACACCTCCGCTTCTGCACGGCGAATCAGGGCCTTCCTTCCAGGCATGGGTTCATGCTGGCTGTGCCGGTAGCGACACAGCATGCTAAGATGCTGACTTTCTCCTTGAGCAGAGTGACTTCGGGTACGAGGGTGGGTCTCGCAGTGTTCCAAGCACAGTGTTCTCTCATGGCAGCTCACACAAGGGCCATGACAGAGTCTTCCTGGGCACTTCGCACTCACCAGCCATGTTGTCCCGAGGGCGTTCGAGGGCTCTGGAGATGTAGCGCTCCTCAAGGAACACGCAGTGTGTTGCTGCCCAGCACTCGGCAGGCACAGAGGTCCTCCGGGGGATCAACCAATGGACCTCGACGTTGCTCCGCCGGCCCACAGGTGTCTGGAGGCACTCAGTGACCTCGGAGGGAAAACAATGCACACCCGTGGGGCCTAGGAGTCCCCGGACGTGTACTTCCTTTAAAATAAAGCACATAAGCGACTGAGAACTTGTGGAAACAGCTGCATGCCTCCCTTTCTGCACGGCTACTCAGGGCCTAACCTGGAGGCGAGTTCTCACGTCGCGGTTCCCTTTCGCTCTAGAGCCTGTCATGCGGACCGCCGCCGCGGCCACGGAAGCCCCTGGTTTAGAGAGAGCAAACTCACAATTTTCCCCGAAGCATTCTTCCAGGGCTCACTGGCCTGTCGGGAGCCGGGAATGTCAGGTACCTTCAAGGCAGGCATGAATGCCACCTTCAAAATGGGAAAGCAGGGCTTGTTCCAGCAGGCCCCCGTTTTCATGGGCACACTCAGCGTACATCCCTGTGGCTTCTAACGAGTCCCAAGAGACACCGGTTACCCTGCGTTTCCTTCCCTGAATCAACTTATCGAAGTAGGGAGTCCCGCATCCGGCGAACTGTCTCAACCGAGGAACGCCGTAGCTGCTCCTCTGGGCCTGGGGCTGCCTGCAGTGCCGCAGAAGGAACAGGACTTGAAGTGCAGTAAGAACCCAAGCCGCCGTCCTCTAGGAGGCACGGTGACTTCAGTCAGGAGGTCCTGGATGGAACGCGAAGACGAGGGTTCCTCTGAGGGCAGCTCCGACTAGGGCACCGCGTAAGACCTCCGCGCCACGTGGGACGTGCCAGAACGGCGTTCACGAACGTGTGCGAGTGCCGAGGAAACTAAGCTGCTCCGAAGGAGAGGGCAGTGCGTTTCCCTACACTCGGCCTGCACACAGGGGGCTCTGAAGGGCTACGGGCCTGGATGTTGCTTAGCAGACCCAGGTGCACCTGGGGGTACTCAGTGTTCCTGCCGGGAGCAGGGTGCCCCGGCTAGCCTCCCAGGTGTCCAGAAAGCTGTGCTGCCGTTAAAGGCATGCAGAGCAGAGGCCACCGCCTCCTGGAAGCTGCAGCACACCTCCGCTTCTGCACGGCGAATCAGGGCCTTCCTTCCAGGCATGGGTTCATGCTGGCTGTGCCGGTAGCGACACAGCATGCTAAGATGCTGACTTTCTCCTCGAGCAGAGTGACTTCAGGTGCGAGGGCGGGCCTCGCAGTGTTCCAGGCACAGTGTTCTCTCATGGCAGCTCACACAAGGGCCATGACAGAGTCTTCCTGGGCACTTCGCACTCACCAGCCATGTTGTCCCGAGGGCGTTCGAGGGCTCTGGAGATGTAGCGCTCCTCAAGGAACGCGCAGTGTGTTGCTGCCCAGCACTCGGCAGGCACAGAGGTCCTCCGGGGGATCAACCAATGGACCTCGACGTTGCTCCGCCGGCCCACAGGTGTCTGGAGGCACTCAGTGACCTCGGAGGGAAAACGATGCACACCCGTGGGGCCTAGGAGTCCCCGGACGTGTACTTCCTTTAAAATAAAGCACATAAGCGACTGAGAACTTGTGGAAACAGCTGCATGCCTCCCTTTCTGCACGGCTACTCAGGGCCTAACCTGGAGGCGAGTTCTCACGTCGCGGTTCCCTTTCGCTCTAGAGCCTGTCATGCGGACCGCCCCCGCGGCCACGGAAGCCCCTGGTTTAGAGAGAGCAAACTCACAATTTTCCCCGAAGCATTCTTCCAGGGCTCACTGGCCTGTCGGGAGCCGGGAATGTCAGGTAGCTTCAAGGCAGGCATGAATGCCACCTTCAAAATGGGAAAGCAGGGCTTGTTCCAGCAGGCCCCCGTTTTCATGGGCACACTCAGCGTACATCCCTGTGGCTTCTAACGAGTCCCAAGAGACACCGGTTACCCTGCGTTTCCTTCCCTGAATCAACTTATCGAAGTAGGGAGTCCCGCATCCGGCGAACTGTCTCAACCGAGGAACGCCGTAGCTGCTCCTCTGGGCCTGCAGTGCCGCAGAAGGAACAGGACTTGAAGTGCAGTAAGAACCCAAGCCGCCGTCCTCTAGGAGGCACGGTGACTTCAGCCAGGAGGTCCTGGATGGAACGCGAAGACGAGGGTTCCTCTGAGGGCAGCTCCGACTAGGGCACCGCGTAAGACCTCCGCGCCACGTGGGACGTGCCAGAACGGCGTTCGCGAACGTGTGCGAGTGCCGAGGAAACTAAGCTGCTCCGAAGGAGAGGGCAGTGCGTTTCCCTACACTCGGCCTGCACACAGGGGGCTCTGAAGGGCTACGGGCCTGGATGTTGCTTAGCAGACCCAGGTGCACCTGGGGGTACTCAGTGTTCCTGCTGGGAGCAGGGTGCCCCGGCTAGCCTCCCAGGTGTCCAGAAAGCTGTGCTGCCGTTAAAGGCATGCAGAGCAGAGGCCACCGCCTCCTGGAAGCTGCAGCACGCCTCCGCTTCTGCACGGCGAATCAGGGCCTTCCTTCCAGGCATGGGTTCATGCTGGGTGTGCCGGTAGCGACACAGCGTGCTAAGATGCTGACTTTCTCCTCGAGCAGAGTGACTTCGGGTACGAGGGTGGGTCTCGCAGTGTTCCAAGCACAGTGTTCTATCATGGCAGCTCACACAAGGGCCATGACAGAGTCTTCCTGGGCACTTCGCACTCACCAGCCATGTTGTCCCGAGGGCGTTCGAGGGCTCTGGAGATGTAGCGCTCCTCAAGGAACGCGCAGTGTGTTGCTGCCCAGCACTCGGCAGGCACAGAGGTCCTCCGGGGGATCAACCAATGGAGCTCGACGTTGCTCCGCCGGCACACAGGTGTCTGGAGGCACTCAGTGACCTCGGAGGGAAAACGATGCACACCCGTGGGGCCTAGGATTCCCCGGACGTGTACTTCCTTTAAAATAAAGCACATAAGCGACTGAGAACTTGTGGAAACAGCTGCATGCCTCCCTTTCTGCACGGCTACTCAGGGCCTAACCTGGAGGCGAGTTCTCACGTCGCGGTTCCCTTTCGCTCTAGAGCCTGTCATGCAGACCGCCGCCGCGGCCACGGAAGCCCCTGGTTTAGAGAGAGCAAACTCATAATTTTCCCCGAAGCATTCTTCCAGGGCTCACTGGCCTGTCGGGAGCCGGGAATGTCAGGTAGCTTCAAGGCAGGCATGAATGCCGCCCTCAAAATGGGAAAGCAGGGCTTGTTCCAGCAGGCCCCCGTTTTCATGGGCACACTCAGCGTACATCCCTGTGGCTTCTAACGAGTCCCAAGAGACACCGGTTACCCTGCGTTTCCTTCCCTGAATCAACTTATCGAAGTAGGGAGTCCCGCATCCGGCGAACTGTCTCAACCGAGGAACGCCGTAGCTGCTCCTCTGGGCCTGGGGCTGCCTGCAGTGCCGCGGAAGGAACAGGACTTAAAGTGCAGTAAGAACCCAAGCCGCCGTCCTCTAGGAGGCACGGTGACTTCAGTCAGGAGGTCCTGGATGGAACGCGAAGACGAGGGCTCCTCTGAGGGCAGCTCCGACTAGGGCACCGCGTAAGACCTCCGCGCCACGTGGGACGTGCCAGAACGGTGTTCGCGAACGTGTGCGAGTGCGGAGGAAACTACGCTGCTCCAAAGGCGAGGGCAGTGCATTTCCCTACGCTCGGCCTGCACACAAGGGGCTCTGAAGGGCTACGGGCCTGGATGTTGCTTAGCAGACCCAGGTGCACCTGGGGGTACTCAGTGTTCCTGCCGGGAGCAGGGTGCCCCGGCTAGCCTCCCAGGTGTCCAGAAAGCTGTGCTGCCGTTAAAGGCATGCAGAGCAGAGGCCACCGCCTCCTGGAAGCTGCAGCACACCTCCGCTTCTGCACGGCGAATCAGGGCCTTCCTTCCAGGCATGGGGTCATGCTGGGTGTGCCGGTAGCGACACAGCGTGCTAAGATGCTGACTTTCTCCTTGAGCAGAGTGACTTCGGGTACGAGGGTGGGTCTCGCAGTGTTCCAAGCACAGTGTTCTCTCATGGCAGCTCACACAAGGGCCATGACAGAGTCTTCCTGGGCACTTCGCACTCACCAGCCATGTTGTCCCGAGGGCGTTCGAGGGCTCTGGAGATGTAGCGCTCCTCAAGGAACGCGCAGTGTGTTGCTGCCCAGCACTCGGCAGGCACAGAGGTCCTCCGGGGGATCAACCAATGGAGCTCGACATTGCTCCGCCGGCCCACAGGTGTCTGGAGGCACTCAGTGACCTCGGAGGGAAAACGATGCACACCCGTGGGGCCTAGGATTCCCTGGACGTGTACTTCCTTTAAAATAAAGCACATAAGCGACTGAGAACTTGTGGAAAGAGCTGCATGCCTCCCTTTCTGCACGGCTACTCAGGGCCTAACCTGGAGGCGAGTTCTCACGTCGCGGTTCCCTTTCGCTCTAGAGCCTGTCATGCGGACCACCGCCGCGGCCACGGAAGCCCCTGGTTTAGAGAGAGCAAACTCATAATTTTCCCCGAAGCATTCTTCCAGGGCTCACTGGCCTGTCGGGAGCCGGGAATGTCAGGTAGCTTCAAGGCAGGCATGAATGCCGCCCTCAAAATGGGAAAGCAGGGCTTGTTCCAGCAGGCCCCCGTTTTCATGGGCACACTCAGCGTACATCCCTGTGGCTTCTAACGAGTCCCAAGAGACACCGGTTACCCTGCGTTTCCTTCCCTGAATCAACTTATCGAAGTAGGGAGTCCCGCATCCGGCGAACTGTCTCAACCGAGGAACGCCGTAGCTGCTCCTCTGGGCCTGGGGCTGCCTGCAGTGCCGCGGAAGGAACAGGACTTAAAGTGCAGTAAGAACCCAAGCCGCCGTCCTCTAGGAGGCACGGTGACTTCAGTCAGGAGGTCCTGGATGGAACGCGAAGACGAGGGCTCCTCTGAGGGCAGCTCCGACTAGGGCACCGCGTAAGACCTCCGCGCCACGTGGGACGTGCCAGAACGGTGTTCGCGAACGTGTGCGAGTGCGGAGGAAACTACGCTGCTCCAAAGGAGAGGGCAGTGCATTTCCCTACGCTCGGCCTGCACACAGGGGGCTCTGAAGGGCTACGGGCCTGGATGTTGCTTAGCAGACCCAGGTGCACCTGGGGGTACTCAGTGTTCCTGCCGGGAGCAGGGTGCCCCGGCTAGCCTCCCAGGTGTCCAGAAAGCTGTGCTGCCGTTAAAGGCATGCAGAGCAGAGGCCACCGCCTCCTGGAAGCTGCAGCACACCTCCGCTTCTGCACGGCTAATCAGGGCCTTCCTTCCAGGCATAGGATCATGCTGGGTGTGCAAGTAGCGACACAGCATGGCTAAGATGCTGACTTTCTCCTCGAGCAGAGTGACTTCAGGTACGAGGGCGGGCCTCGCAGTGTTCCAAGCACAGTGTTCTCTCATGGCAGCTCACACAAGGGCCATGACAGAGTCTTCCTGGGCACTTCGCACTCACCAGCCATGTTGTCCCGAGGGCGTTCGAGGGCTCTGGAGATGTAGCGCTCCTCAAGGAACACGCAGTGTGTTGCTGCCCAGCACTCGGCAGGCACAGAGGTCCTCCGGGGGATCAACCAATGGACCTGGACGTTGCTCCGCCGGCCCACAGGTGTCTGGAGGCACTCAGTGACCTCGGAGGGAAAACGATGCACACCCCTGGGGCCTAGGAGTCCCCGGACGTGTACTTCCTTTAAAATAAAGCACATAAGCGACTGAGAACTTGTGGAAAGAGCTGCATGCCTCCCTTTCTGCACGGCTACTCAGGGCCTAACCTGGAGGCGAGTTCTCACGTCGCGGTTCCCTTTCGCTCTAGAGCCTGTCATGCGGACCACCGCCGCGGCCACGGGAGCCCCTGGTTTAGAGAGAGCAAACTCACAATTTTCCCCGAAGCATTCTTCCAGGGCTCACTGGCCTGTCGGGAGCCGGGAATGTCAGGTAGCTTCAAGGCAGGCATGAATGCCACCTTCAAAATGGGAAAGCAGGGCTTGTTCCACCAGACCCCCGTTTTCATGGGCACACTCAGCGTACATCCGTGTGGCTTCTAACGAGTCCCAAGAGACACCGGTTACCCTGCGTTTCCTTCCCTGAATCAACTTATCGAAGTAGGGAGTCCCGCATCCGGCGAACTGTTTCCACCGAGGAACGCCGTAGCTGCTCCTCTGGGCCTGGGGCTGCCTGCAGTGCCGCAGAAGGAACAGGACTTGAAGTGCAGTAAGAACCCAAGCCGCCGTCCTCTAGGAGGCATGGTGACTTCAGTCAGGAGGTACTGGATGGAACGCGAAGACGAGGGCTCCTCAGACGGCAGCTCCGACTAGGGCACCGCGTAAGACCTCCGCGCCACGTGGGACGTGCCAGAACGGCGTTCGCGAACGTGTGCGAGTGCCGAGGAAACTAAGCTGCTCCGAAGGAGAGGGCAGTGCGTTTCCCTACACTCGGCCTGCACACAGGGGGCTCTGAAGGGCTACGGGCCTGGATGTTGCTTAGCAGACCCAGGTGCACCTGGGGGTACTCAGTGTTCCTGCCGGGAGCAGGGTGCCCCGGCTAGCCTCCCAGGTGTCCAGAAAGCTGTGCTGCCGTTAAAGGCATGCAGAGCAGAGGCCACCGCCTCCTGGAAGCTGCAGCACGCCTCCGCTTCTGCACGGCGAATCAGGGCCTTCCTTCCAGGCATGGGTTCATGCTGGGTGTGCCGGTAGCGACACAGCGTGCTAAGATGCTGACTTTCTCCTCGAGCAGAGTGACTTCGGGTACGAGGGTGGGTCTCGCAGTGTTCCAAGCACAGTGTTCTATCATGGCAGCTCACACAAGGGCCATGACAGAGTCTTCCTGGGCACTTCGCACTCACCAGCCATGTTGTCCCGAGGGCGTTCGAGGGCTCTGGAGATGTAGCGCTCCTCAAGGAACGCGCAGTGTGTTGCTGCCCAGCACTCGGCAGGCACAGAGGTCCTCCGGGGGATCAACCAATGGAGCTCGACATTGCTCCGCCGGCCCACAGGTGTCTGGAGGCACTCAGTGACCTCGGAGGGAAAACGATGCACACCCGTGGGGCCTAGGAGTCCCCGGACGTGTACTTCCTTTAAAATAAAGCACATAAGCGACTGAGAACTTGTGGAAACAGCTGCATGCCTCCCTTTCTGCACGGCTACTCAGGGCCTAACCTGGAGGCGAATTCTCACGTCGCGGTTCCCTTTCGCTCTAGAGCCTGTCATGCGGACCGCCGCCGCGGCCACGGAAGCCCCTGGTTTAGAGAGAGCAAACTCATAATTTTCCCCGAAGCATTCTTCCAGGGCTCACTGGCCTGTCGGGAGCCGGGAATGTCAGGTACCTTCAAGGCAGGCATGAATGCCGCCCTCAAAATGGGAAAGCAGGGCTTGTTCCAGCAAGCCCCCGTTTTCATGGGCACACTCAGCGTACATCCCTGTGGCTTCTAACGAGTCCCAAGAGACACCGGTTACAATGCGTTTCCTTCCCAGAATCAACTTATCGAAGTAGGGAGTCCCGCATCCGGCGAACTGTCTCAACCGAGGAACGCCGTAGCTGCTCCTCTGTGCCTGGGGCTGCCTGCAGTGCCGCGGAAGGAACAGGACTTAAAGTGCAGTAAGAACCCAAGCCGCCGTCCTCTAGGAGGCACGGTGACTTCAGTCAGGAGGTCCTGGATGGAACGCGAAGACGAGGGCTCCTCTGAGGGCAGCTCCGACTAGGGCACCGCGTAAGACCTCCGCGCCACGTGGGACGTGCCAGAACGGTGTTCGCGAACGTGTGCGAGTGCGGAGGAAACTACGCTGCTCCAAAGGAGAGGGCAGTGCATTTCCCTACGCTCGGCCTGCACACAGGGGGCTCTGAAGGTCTACGGGCCTGGATGTTGCTTAGCAGACCCAGGTGCACCTGGGGGTACTCAGTGTTCCTGCCGGGAGCAGGGTGCCCCGGCTAGCCTCCCAGGTGTCCAGAAAGCTGTGCTGCCGTTAAAGGCATGCAGAGCAGAGGCCACCGCCTCCTGGAAGCTGCAGCACACCTCCGCTTCTGCACGGCTAATCAGGGCCTTCCTTCCAGTCATGGGATCATGCTGGGTGTGCAAGTAGCGACACAGCATGGCTAAGATGCTGACTTTCTCCTCGAGCAGAGTGACTTCAGGTGCGAGGGCGGGCCTCGCAGTGTTCCAAGCACAGTGTTCTCTCATGGCAGCTCACACAAGGGTCATGACAGAGTCTTCCTGGGCACTTCGCACTCACTAGCCATGTTGTCCCGAGGGCGTTCGAGGGCTCTGGAGATGTAGCGCTCCTCAAGGAACACGCAGTGTGTTGCTGCCCAGCACTCGGCAGGCACAGAGGTCCTCCGGGGGATCAACCAATGGACCTGGACGTTGCTCCGCTGGCCCACAGGTGTCTGGAGGCACTCAGTGACCTCGGAGGGAAAACGATGCACACCCGTGGGGCCTAGGAGTCCCCGGACGTGTACTTCCTTTAAAATAAAGCACATAAGCGACTGAGAACTTGTGGAAACAGCTGCATGCCTCCCTTTCTGCACGGCTACTCAGGGCCTAACCTGGAGGCGAGTTCTCACGTCGCGGTTCCCTTTCGCTCTAGAGCCTGTCATGCGGACCACCGCCGCGGCCACGGAAGCCCCTGGTTTAGAGAGAGCAAACTCACAATTTTCCCCGAAGCATTCTTCCAGGGCTCACTGGCCTGTCGGGAGCCGGGAATGTCAGGTAGCTTCAAGGCAGGCATGAATGCCACCTTCAAAATGGGAAAGCAGGGCTTGTTCCAGCAGGCCCCCGTTTTCATGGGCACACTCAGCGTACATCCCTGTGGCTTCTAACGAGTCCCAAGAGACACCGGTTACCCTGCGTTTCCTTCCCTGAATCAACTTATCGAAGTAGGGAGTCCCGCATCCGGCGAACTGTCTCAACCGAGGAACGCCGTAGCTGCTCCTCTGGGCCTGGGGCTGCCTGCAGTGCCGCAGAAGGAACAGGACTTGAAGTGCAGTAAGAACCCAAGCCGCCGTCCTCTAGGAGGCACGGTGACTTCAGTCAGGAGGTCCTGGATGGAACGCGAAGACGAGGGCTCCTCTGAGGGCAGCTCCGACTAGGGCACCGCGTAAGACCTCCGCGCCACGTGGGACGTGCCAGAACGGCGTTCGCGAACGTGTGCGAGTGCCGAGGAAACTAAGCTGCTCCGAAGGAGAGGGCAGTGCGTTTCCCTACACTCGGCCTGCACACAGGGGGCTCTGAAGGGCTACGGGCCTGGATGTTGCTTAGCAGACCCAGGTGCACCTGGGGGTACTCAGTGTTCCTGCTGGGAGCAGGGTGCCCCGGCTAGCCTCCCAGGTGTCCAGAAAGCTGTGCTGCCGTTAAAGGCATGCAGAGAAGAGGTCACCGCCTCCTGGAAGCTGCAGCACGCCTCCGCTTCTGCACGGCGAATCAGGGCCTTCCTTCCAGGCATGGGTTCATGCTGGGTGTGCCGGTAGCGACACAGCGTGCTAAGATGCTGACTTTCTCCTTGAGCAGAGTGACTTCGGGTACGAGGGTGGGTCTCGCAGTGTTCCAAGCACAGTGTTCTATCACGGCAGCTCACACAAGGGCCATGACAGAGTCTTCCTGGGCACTTCGCACTCACCAGCCATGTTGTCCCGAGGGCGTTCGAGGGCTCTGGAGATGTAGCGCTCCTCAAGGAACGCGCAGTGTGTTGCTGCCCAGCACTCGGCAGGCACAGAGGTCCTCCGGGGGATCAACCAATGGAGCTCGACATTGCTCCGCCGGCCCACAGGTGTCTGGAGGCACTCAGTGACCTCGGAGGGAAAACGATGCACACCCGTGGGGCCTAGGAGTCCCCGGACGTGTACTTCCTTTAAAATAAAGCACATAAGCGACTGAGAACTTGTGGAAAGAGCTGCATGCCTCCCTTTCTGCACGGCTACTCAGGGCCTAACCTGGAGGCGAGTTCTCACGTCGCGGTTCCCTTTCGCTCTAGAGCCTGTCATGCGGACCGCCGCCGCGGCCACGGAAGCCCCTGGTTTAGAGAGAGCAAACTCATAATTTTCCCCGAAGCATTCTTCCAGGGCTCACTGGCCTGTCGGGAGCCGGGAATGTCAGGTAGCTTCAAGGAAGGCATGAATGCCGCCCTCAAAATGGGAAAGCAGGGCTTGTTCCAGCAGGCCCCCGTTTTCATGGGCACACTCAGCGTACATCCCTGTGGCTTCTAACGAGTCCCAAGAGACACCGGTTACCCTGCGTTTCCTTCCCTAAATCAACTTATCGAAGTAGGGAGTCCCGCATCCGGCGAACTGTCTCAACCGAGGAACGCCGTAGCTGCTCCTCTGGGCCTGGGGCTGCCTGCAGTGCCGCAGAAGGAACAGGACTTGAAGTGCAGTAAGAACCCAAGCCGCCGTCCTCTAGGAGGCACGGTGACTTCAGTCAGGAGGTACTGGATGGAACGCGAAGACGAGGGCTCCTCAGACGGCAGCTCCGACTAGGGCACCGCGTAAGACCTCCGCGCCACGTGGGACGTGCCAGAACGGCGTTCGCGAACGTGTGCGAGTGCCGAGGAAACTAAGCTGCTCCGAAGGAGAGGGCAGTGCGTTTCCCTACACTCGGCCTGCACACAGGGGGCTCTGAAGGGCTACGGGCCTGGATGTTGCTTAGCAGACCCAGGTGCACCTGGGGGTACTCAGTGTTCCTGCCGGGAGCAGGGTGCCCCGGCTAGCCTCCCAGGTGTCCAGAAAGCTGTGCTGCCGTTAAAGGCATGCAGAGCAGAGGCCACCGCCTCCTGGAAGCTGCAGCACGCCTCCGCTTCTGCACGGCGAATCAGGGCCTTCCTTCCAGGCATGGGTTCATGCTGGGTGTGCCGGTAGCGACACAGCGTGCTAAGATGCTGACTTTCTCCTCGAGCAGAGTGACTTCGGGTACGAGGGTGGGTCTCGCAGTGTTCCAAGCACAGTGTTCTATCATGGCAGCTCACACAAGGGCCATGACAGAGTCTTCCTGGGCACTTCGCACTCACCAGCCATGTTGTCCCGAGGGCGTTCGAGGGCTCTGGAGATGTAGCGCTCCTAAAGGAACGCGCAGTGTGTTGCTGCCCAGCACTCGGCAGGCACAGAGGTCCTCCGGGGGATCAACCAATGGAGCTCGACAGTGCTCCGCCGGCCCACAGGTGTCTGGAGGCACTCAGTGACCTCGGAGGGAAAACGATGCACACCCGTGGGGCCTAGGAGTCCCCGGACGTGTACTTCCTTTAAAATAAACACATAAGCGACTGAGAACTTGTGGAAACAGCTGCATGCCTCCCTTTCTGCACGGCTACTCAGGGCCTAACCTGGAGGCGAATTCTCACGTCGCGGTTCCCTTTCGCTCTAGAGCCTGTCATGCGGACCGCCGCCGCGGCCACGGAAGCCCCTGGTTTAGAGAGAGCAAACTCATAATTTTCCCCGAAGCATTCTTCCAGGGCTCACTGGCCTGTCGGGAGCCGGGAATGTCAGGTACCTTCAAGGCAGGCATGAATGCCGCCCTCAAAATGGGAAAGCAGGGCTTGTTCCAGCAAGCCCCCGTTTTCATGGGCACACTCAGCGTACATCCCTGTGGCTTCTAACGAGTCCCAAGAGACACCGGTTACCCTGCGTTTCCTTCCCTGAATCAACTTATCGAAGTAGGGAGTCCCGCATCCGGCGAACTGTCTCAACCGAGGAACGCCGTAGCTGCTCCTCTGGGCCTGGGGATGCCTGCAGTGCCGCAGAAGGAACAGGACTTAAAGTGCAGTAAGAACCCAAGCCGCCGTCCTCTAGGAGGCATGGTGACTTCAGTCAGGAGGCCCTGGATAGAACGCAAAGACGAGGGCTCCTCTGAGGGCAGCTCCGACTAGGGCACCGCGTAAGACCTCCGCGCCACGTGGGACGTGCCAGAACGGCGTTCGCGAACGTGTGCGAGTGCCGAGGAAACTAAGCTGCTCCGAAGGAGAGGGCAGTGCGTTTCCCTACACTCGGCCTGCACACAGGGGGCTCTGAAGGGCTACGGGCCTGGGTGTTTCTTAGCAGACCCAGGTGCACCTGGGGGCACTCAGTGTTCCTGCTGGAAGCAGGGTGCCCCGGCTAGCCTCCCAGGTGTCCAGAAAGCTGTGCTGCCGTTAAAGGCATGCAGAGCAGAGGCCACCGCCTCCTGGAAGCTACAGCACGCCTCCGCTTCTGCACGGCGAATCAGGGCCTTCCTTCCAGGCATGGGTTCATGCTGGGTGTGCCGGTAGCGACACAGCGTGCTAAGATGCTGACTTTCTCCTTGAGCAGAGTGACTTCGGGTACGAGGGTGGGTCTCGCAGTGTTCCAAGCACAGTGTTCTATCATGGCAGCTCACACAAGGGCCATGACAGAGTCTTCCTGGGCACTTCACACTCACCAGCCATGTTGTCCCGAGGGCGTTCGAGGGCTCTGGAGATGTAGCGCTCCTCAAGGAACGCGCAGTGTGTTGCTGCCCAGCACTCGGCAGGCACAGAGGTCCTCCAGGGGATCAACCAATGGAGCTCGACATTGCTCCGCCGGCCCACAGGTGTCTGGAGGCACTCAGTGACCTCGGAGGGAAAACGATGCACACCCGTGGGGCCTAGGATTCCCCGGACGTGTACTTCCTTTAAAATAAAGCACATAAGCGACTGAGAACTTGTGGAAAGAGCTGCATGCCTCCCTTTCTGCACGGCTACTCAGGGCCTAACCTGGAGGCGAGTTCTCACGTCGCGGTTCCCTTTCGCTCTAGAGCCTGTCATGCGGACCGCCGCCGCGGCCACGGAAGCCCCTGGTTTAGAGAGAGCAAACTCATAATTTTCCCCGAAGCATTCTTCCAGGGCTCACTGGCCTGTCGGGAGCCGGGAATGTCAGGTAGCTTCAAGGCAGGCATGAATGCCGCCCTCAAAATGGGAAAGCAGGGCTTGTTCCAGCAGGCCCCCGTTTTCATGGGCACACTCAGCGTACATCCCTGTGGCTTCTAACGAGTCCCAAGAGACACCGGTTACAATGCGTTTCCTTCCCAGAATCAACTTATCGAAGTAGGGAGTCCCGCATCCGGCGAACTGTCTCAACCGAGGAACGCCGTAGCTGCTCCTCTGTGCCTGGGGCTGCCTGCAGTGCCGCGGAAGGAACAGGACTTAAAGTGCTGTAAGAACCCAAGCCGCCGTCCTCTAGGAGGCACGGTGACTTCAGTCAGGAGGTCCTGGATGGAACGCGAAGACGAGGGCTCCTCTGAGGGCAGCTCCGACTAGGGCACCGCGTAAGACCTCCGCGCCACGTGGGACGTGCCAGAACGGTGTTCGCGAACGTGTGCGAGTGCGGAGGAAACTACGCTGCTCCAAAGGAGAGGGCAGTGCATTTCCCTACGCTCGGCCTGCACACAGGGGGCTGTGAAGGGCTACGGGCCTGGATGTTGCTTAGCAGACCCAGGTGCACCTGGGGGTACTCAGTGTTCCTGCCGGGAGCAGGGTGCCCCGGCTAGCCTCCCAGGTGTCCAGAAAGCTGTGCTGCCGTTAAAGGCATGCAGAGCAGAGGCCACCGCCTCCTGGAAGCTGCAGCACACCTCCGCTTCTGCACGGCTAATCAGGGCCTTCCTTCCAGTCATGGGATCATGCTGGGTGTGCAAGTAGCGACACAGCATGGCTAAGATGCTGACTTTCTCCTCGAGCAGAGTGACTTCAGGTGCGAGGGCGGGCCTCGCAGTGTTCCAAGCACAGTGTTCTCTCATGGCAGCTCACACAAGGGTCATGACAGAGTCTTCCTGGGCACTTCGCACTCACCAGCCATGTTGTCCCGAGGGCGTTCGAGGGCTCTGGAGATGTAGCGCTCCTCAAGGAACACGCAGTGTGTTGCTGCCCAGCACTCGGCAGTCACAGAGGTCCTCCGGGGGATCAACCAATGGACCTGGACGTTGCTCCGCTGGCCCACAGGTGTCTGGAGGCACTCAGTGACCTCGGAGGGAAAACGATGCACACCCGTGGGGCCTAGGAGTCCCCGGACGTGTACTTCCTTTAAAATAAAGCACATAAGCGACTGAGAACTTGTGGAAACAGCTGCATGCCTCCCTTTCTGCACGGCTACTCAGGGCCTAACCTGGAGGCGAGTTCTCACGTCGCGGTTCCCTTTCGCTCTAGAGCCTGTCATGCGGACCGCCGCCGCGGCCACGGAAGCCCCTGGTTTAGAGAGAGCAAACTCATAATTTTCCCCGAAGCATTCTTCCAGGGCTCACTGGCCTGTCGGGAGCCGGGAATGTCAGGTAGCTTCAAGGCAGGCATGAATGCCGCCCTCAAAATGGGAAAGCAGGGCTTGTTCCAGCAGGCCCCCGTTTTCATGGGCACACTCAGCGTACATCCCTGTGGCTTCTAACGAGTCCCAAGAGACACCGGTTACAATGCGTTTCCTTCCCAGAATCAACTTATCGAAGTAGGGAGTCCCGCATCCGGCGAACTGTCTCAACCGAGGAACGCCGTAGCTGCTCCTCTGTGCCTGGGGCTGCCTGCAGTGCCGCGGAAGGAACAGGACTTAAAGTGCAGTAAGAACCCAAGCCGCCGTCCTCTAGGAGGCACGGTGACTTCAGTCAGGAGGTCCTGGATGGAACGCGAAGACGAGGGCTCCTCTGAGGGCAGCTCCGACTAGGGCACCGCGTAAGACCTCCGCGCCACGTGGGACGTGCCAGAACGGTGTTCGCGAACGTGTGCGAGTGCGGAGGAAACTACGCTGCTCCAAAGGAGAGGGCAGTGCATTTCCCTACGCTCGGCCTGCACACAGGGGGCTGTGAAGGGCTACGGGCCTGGATGTTGCTTAGCAGACCCAGGTGCACCTGGGGGTACTCAGTGTTCCTGCCGGGAGCAGGGTGCCCCGGCTAGCCTCCCAGGTGTCCAGAAAGCTGTGCTGCCGTTAAAGGCATGCAGAGCAGAGGCCACCGCCTCCTGGAAGCTGCAGCACACCTCCGCTTCTGCACGGCTAATCAGGGCCTTCCTTCCAGTCATGGGATCATGCTGGGTGTGCAAGTAGCGACACAGCATGGCTAAGATGCTGACTTTCTCCTCGAGCAGAGTGACTTAAGGTGCGAGGGCGGGCCTCGCAGTGTTCCAAGCACAGTGTTCTCTCATGGCAGCTCACACAAGGGTCATGACAGAGTCTTCCTGGGCACTTCGCACTCACCAGCCATGTTGTCCCGAGGGCGTTCGAGGGCTCTGGAGATGTAGCGCACCTCAAGGAACACGCAGTGTGTTGCTGCCCAGCACTCGGCAGGCACAGAGGTCCTCCGGGGGATCAACCAATGGACCTGGACGTTGCTCCGCTGGCCCACAGGTGTCTGGAGGCACTCAGTGACCTCGGAGGGAAAACGATGCACACCCGTGGGGCCTAGGAGTCCCCGGACGTGTACTTCCTTTAAAATAAAGCACATAAGCGACTGAGAACTTGTGGAAACAGCTGCATGCCTCCCTTTCTGCACGGCTACTCAGGGCCTAACCTGGAGGCGAGTTCTCACGTCGCGGTTCCCTTTCGCTCTAGAGCCTGTCATGCGGACTGCCGCCGCGGCCACGGAAGCCCCTGGTTTAGAGAGAGCAAACTCATAATTTTCCCTGAAGCATTCTTCCAGGGCTCACTGGCCTGTCGGGAGCCGGGAATGTCAGGTAGCTTCAAGGCAGGCATGAATGCCGCCCTCAAAATGGGAAAGCAGGGCTTGTTCCAGCAGGCCCCCGTTTTCATGGGCACACTCAGCGTACATCCCTGTGGCTTCTAACGAGTCCCAAGAGACACCGGTTACCCTGCGTTTCCTTCCCTGAATCAACTTATCGAAGTAGGGAGTTCCGCATCCGGCGAACTGTCTCAACCGAGGAACGCCGTAGCTGCTCCTCTGGGCCTGGGGCTGCCTGCAGTGCCGCAGAAGGAACAGGACTTGAAGTGCAGTAAGAACCCAAGCCGCCGTCCTCTAGGAGGCACGGTGACTTCAGTCAGGAGGTACTGGATGGAACGCGAAGACGAGGGCTCCTCAGACGGCAGCTCCGACTAGGGCACCGCGTAAGACCTCCGCGCCACGTGGGACGTGCCAGAACGGCGTTCGCGAACGTGTGCGAGTGCCGAGGAAACTAAGCTCCTCCGAAGGAGAGGGCAGTGCGTTTCCCTACACTCGGCCTGCACACAGGGGGCTCTGAAGGGCTACGGGCCTGGATGTTGCTTAGCAGACCCAGGTGCACCTGCGGGTACTCAGTGTTCCTGCCGGGAGCAGGGTGCCCCGGCTAGCCTCCCAGGTGTCTAGAAAGCTGTGCTGCCGTTAAAGGCATGCAGAGCAGAGGCAACCGCCTCCTGGAAGCTGCAGCACGCCTCCGCTTCTGCACGGCGAATCAGGGCCTTCCTTCCAGGCATGGGTTCATGCTGGGTGTGCCGGTAGCGACACAGCGTGCTAAGATGCTGACTTTCTCCTCGAGCAGAGTGACTTCGGGTACGAGGGTGGGTCTCGCAGTGTTCCAAGCACAGTGTTCTATCATGGCAGCTCACACAAGGGCCATGACAGAGTCTTCCTGGGCACTTCGCACTCACCAGCCATGTTGTCCCGAGGGCGTTCGAGGGCTCTGGAGATGTAGCGCTCCTCAAGGAACGCGCAGTGTGTTGCTGCCCAGCACTCGGCAGGCACAGAGGTCCTCCGGGGGATCAACCAATGGAGCTCGACATTGCTCCGCCAGCCCACAGGTGTCTGGAGGCACTCAGTGACCTCGGAGGGAAAACGATGCACACCCGTGGGGCCTAGGAGTCCCCGGACGCGTACTTCCTTTAAAATAAAGCACATAAGCGACTGAGAACTTGTGGAAAGAGCTGCATGCCTCCCTTTCTGCACGGCTACTCAGGGCCTAACCTGGAGGCGAGTTCTCACGTCGCGGTTCCCTTTCGCTCTAGAGCCTGTCATGCGGACCGCCGCCGCGGCCACGGAAGCCCCTGGTTTAGAGAGAGCAAACTCATAATTTTCCCCGAAGCATTCTTCCAGGGCTCACTGGCCTGTCGGGAGCCGGGAATGTCAGGTAGCTTCAAGGCAGGCATGAATGCCGCCCTCAAAATGGGAAAGCAGGGCTTGTTCCAGCAGGCCCCCGTTTTCATGGGCACACTCAGCGTACATCCCTGTGGCTTCTAACGAGTCCCAAGAGACACCGGTTACCCTGCGTTTCCTTCCCTGAATCAACTTATCGAAGTAGGGAGTCCCGCATCCGGCGAACTGTCTCAACCGAGGAACGCCGTAGCTGCTCCTCTGGGCCTGGGGCTGCCTGCAGTGCCGCAGAAGGAACAGGACTTGAAGTGCAGTAAGAATCCAAGCCGCCGTCCTCTAGGAGGCACGGTGACTTCAGTCAGGAGGTACTGGATGGAACGCGAAGACGAGGGCTCCTCAGAGGGCAGCTCCGATTAGGGCACCGCGTAAGACCTCCGCGCCACGTGGGACGTGCCAGAACGGCGTTCGCGAACGTGTGCGAGTGCCGAGGAAACTAAGCTGCTCCGAAGGAGAGGGCAGTGCGTTTCCCTACACTCGGCCTGCACACAGGGGGCTCTGAAGGGCTACGGGCCTGGATGTTGCTTAGCAGACCCAGGTGCACCTGGGGGTACTCAGTGTTCCTGCCGGGAGCAGGGTGCCCCGGCTAGTCTCCCAGGTGTCCAGAAAGCTGTGCTGCCGTTAAAGGCATGCAGAGCAGAGGCCACCGCCTCCTGGAAGCTGCAGCACGCCTCCGCTTCTGCACGGCGAATCAGGGCCTTCCTTCCAGGCATGGGTTCATGCTGGGTGTGCCGGTAGCGACACAGCGTGCTAAGATGCTGACTTTCTCCTCGAGCAGAGTGACTTCGGGTACGAGGGTGGGTCTCGCAGTGTTCCAAGCACAGTGTTCTATCATGGCAGCTCACATAAGGGCCATGACAGAGTCTTCCTGGGCACTTCGCACTCACCAGCCATGTTGTCCCGAGGGCGTTCGAGGGCTCTGGAGATGTAGCGCTCCTCAAGGAACGCGCAGTGTGTTGCTGCCCAGCACTCGGCAGGCACCGAGGTCCTCCGGGTGATCAACCAATGGAGCTCGACATTGCTCCACCGGCCCACATGTGTCTGGAGGCACTCAGGGACTTCGGAAGGAGAACGATGCACACCCGTGGGGCCTAGGAGTCCCCGGACGCGTACTTCCTTTAAAATAAAGCACATAAGCGACTGAGAACTTGTGGAAACAGCTGCATGCCTCCCTTTCTGCACAGCTACTCAGGGCCTAACCTGGAGGCGAGTTCTCACGTCGCGGTTCCCTTTCGCTCTAGAGCCTGTCATGCGGACCGCCGCCGCGGCCACGGAAGCCCCTGGTTTAGAGAGAGCAAACTCATAATTTTCCCCGAAGCATTCTTCCAGGGCTCACTGGCCTGTCGGGAGCCGGGAATGTCAGGTAGCTTCAAGGCAGGCATGAATGCCGCCCTCAAAATGGGAAAGCAGGGCTTGTTCCAGCAGGCCCCCGTTTTCATGGGCACACTCAGCGTACATCCCTGTGGCTTCTAACGAGTCCCAAGAGACACCGGTTACCCTGCGTTTCCTTCCCTGAATCAACTTATCGAAGTAGGGAGTCCCGCATCCGGCGAACTGTCTCAACCGAGGAACGCCGTAGCTGCTCCTCTGGGCCTGGGGCTGCCTGCAGTGCCGCAGAAGGAACAGGACTTGAAGTGCAGTAAGAACCCAAGCCGCCGTCCTCTAGGAGGCACGGTGACTTCAGTCAGGAGGTCCTGGATGGAACGCGAAGACGAGGGCTCCTCTGAGGGCAGCTCCGACTAGGGCACCGCGTCAGACCTCCGCGCCACGTGGGACGTGCCAGAACGGCGTTCGCGAACGTGTGCGAGTGCCGAGGAAACTAAGCTGCTCCGAAGGAGAGGGCAGTGCGTTTCCCTACACTCGGCCTGCACACAGGGGGCTCTGAAGGGCTACGGGCCTGGATGTTGCTTAGCAGACCCAGGTGCACCTGGGGGTACTCAGTGTTCCTGCCGGGAGCAGGGTGCCCCGGCTAGCCTCCCAGGTGTCCAGAAAGCTGTGCTGCCGTTAAAGGCATGCAGAGAAGAGGTCACCGCCTCCTGGAAGCTGCAGCACGCCTCCGCTTCTGCACGGCGAATCAGGGCCTTCCTTCCAGGCATGGGTTCATGCTGGGTGTGCCAGTAGCGACACAGCGTGCTAAGATGCTGACTTTCTCCTTGAGCAGAGTGATTTCGGGTACGAGGGTGGGTCTCGCAGTGTTCCAAGCACAGTGTTCTATCATGGCAGCTCACACAAGGGCCATGACAGAGTCTTCCTGGGCACTTCGCATTCACCAGCCATGTTGTCCCGAGGGCGTTCGAGGGCTCTGGAGATGTAGCGCTCCTAAAGGAACGCGCAGTGTGTTGCTGCCCAGCACTCGGCAGGCACAGAGGTCCACCGGGGGATCAACCAATGGAGCTCGACATTGCTCCGCCGGCCCACAGGTGTCTGGAGGCACTCAGTGACCTCGGAGGGAAAACGATGCACACCCGTGGGGCCTAGGAGTCCCCGGACGTGTACTTCCTTTAAAATAAAGCACATAAGCGACTGAGAACTTGTGGAAACAGTTGCATGCCTCCCTTTCTGCACGGCTACTCAGGGCCTAACCTGGAGGCGAGTTCTCACGTCGCGGTTCCCTTTCGCTCTAGAGCCTGTCATGCGGACCGCCGCCGCGGCCACGGAAGCCCCTGGTTTAGAGAGAGCAAACTCATAATTTTCCCCGAAGCATTCTTCCAGGGCTCACTGGCCTGTCGGGAGCCGGGAATGTCAGGTAGCTTCAAGGCAGGCATGAATGCCGCCCTCAAAATGGGAAAGCAGGGCTTGTTCCAGCAGGCCCCCGTTTTCATGGGCACACTCAGCGTACATCCCTGTGGCTTCTAACGAGTCCCAAGAGACACCGGTTACCCTGCGTTTCCTTCCCTGAATCAACTTATCGAAGTAGGGAGTCCCGCATCCGGCGAACTGTCTCAACCGAGGAACGCCGTAGCTGCTCCTCTGGGCCTGGGGCTGCCTGCAGTGCCGCAGAAGGAACAGGACTTGAAGTGCAGTAAGAACCCAAGCCGCCGTCCTCTAGGAGGCACGGTGACTTCAGTCAGGAGGTCCTGGATGGAACGCGAAGACGAGGGCTCCTCTGAGGGCAGCTCCGACTAGGGCACCGCGTCAGACCTCCGCGCCACGTGGGACGTGCCAGAACGGCGTTCGCGAACGTGTGCGAGTGCCGAGGAAACTAAGCTGCTCCGAAGGAGAGGGCAGTGCGTTTCCCTACACTCGGCCTGCACACAGGGGGCTCTGAAGGGCTACGGGCCTGGATGTTGCTTAGCAGACCCAGGTGCACCTGGGGGTACTCAGTGTTCCTGCCGGGAGCAGGGTGCCCCGGCTAGCCTCCCAGGTGTCCAGAAAGCTGTGCTGCCGTTAAAGGCATGCAGAGAAGAGGTCACCGCCTCCTGGAAGCTGCAGCACGCCTCCGCTTCTGCACGGCGAATCAGGGCCTTCCTTCCAGGCATGGGTTCATGCTGGGTGTGCCAGTAGCGACACAGCGTGCTAAGATGCTGACTTTCTCCTTGAGCAGAGTGATTTCGGGTACGAGGGTGGGTCTCGCAGTGTTCCAAGCACAGTGTTCTATCATGGCAGCTCACACAAGGGCCATGACAGAGTCTTCCTGGGCACTTCGCATTCACCAGCCATGTTGTCCCGAGGGCGTTCGAGGGCTCTGGAGATGTAGCGCTCCTAAAGGAACGCGCAGTGTGTTGCTGCCCAGCACTCGGCAGGCACAGAGGTCCACCGGGGGATCAACCAATGGAGCTCGACATTGCTCCGCCGGCCCACAGGTGTCTGGAGGCACTCAGTGACCTCGGAGGGAAAACGATGCACACCCGTGGGGCCTAGGAGTCCCCGGACGTGTACTTCCTTTAAAATAAAGCACATAAGCGACTGAGAACTTGTGGAAACAGTTGCATGCCTCCCTTTCTGCACGGCTACTCAGGGCCTAACCTGGAGGCGAGTTCTCACGTCGCGGTTCCCTTTCGCTCTAGAGCCTGTCATGCGGACCGCCGCCGCGGCCACGGAAGCCCCTGGTTTAGAGAGAGCAAACTCATAATTTTCCCCGAAGCATTCTTCCAGGGCTCACTGGCCTGTCGGGAGCCGGGAATGTCAGGTAGCTTCAAGGCAGGCATGAATGCCGCCCTCAAAATGGGAAAGCAGGGCTTGTTCCAGCAGGCCCCCGTTTTCATGGGCACACTCAGCGTACATCCCTGTGGCTTCTAACGAGTCCCAAGAGACACCGGTTACCCTGCGTTTCCTTCCCTGAATCAACTTATCGAAGTAGGGAGTCCCGCATCCGGCGAACTGTCTCAACCGAGGAACGCCGTAGCTGCTCCTCTGGGCCTGGGGCTGCCTGCAGTGCCGCAGAAGGAACAGGACTTGAAGTGCAGTAAGAACCCAAGCCGCCGTCCTCTAGGAGGCACGGTGACTTCAGTCAGGAGGTACTGGATGGAACGCGAAGACGAGGGCTCCTCAGAGGGCAGCTCCGATTAGGGCACCGCGTAAGACCTCCGCGCCACGTGGGACGTGCCAGAACGGCGTTCGCGAACGTGTGCGAGTGCCGAGGAAACTAAGCTGCTCCGAAGGAGAGGGCAGTGCGTTTCCCTACACTCGGCCTGCACACAGGGGGCTCTGAAGGGCTACGGGCCTGGATGTTGCTTAGCAGACCCAGGTGCACCTGGGGGTACTCAGTGTTCCTGCCGGGAGCAGGGTGCCCCGGCTAGCCTCCCAGGTGTCCAGAAAGCTGTGCTGCCGTTAAAGGCATGCAGAGCAGAGGCCACCGCCTCCTGGAAGCTGCAGCACACCTCCGCTTCTGCACGGCGAATCAGGGCCTTCCTTCCAGGCATGGGTTCATGCTGGGTGTGCCGGTAGCGACACAGCGTGCTAAGATGCTGACTTTCTCCTCGAGCAGAGTGACTTCGGGTACGAGGGTGGGTCTCGCAGTGTTCCAAGCACAGTGTTCTCTCATGGCAACTCACACAAGGGCCATGACAGAGTCTTCCTGGGCACTTCGCACTCACCAGCCATGTTGTCCCGAGGGCGTTCGCGGGCTCTGGAGATGTAGCGCTCCTCAAGGAACGCTCAGTGTGTTGCTGCCCAGCACTCGGCAGGCACAGAGGTCCTCTGGGGGATCAACCAATGGAGCTCGACATTGCTCCGCCGGCCCACATGTGTCTGGAGGCACTCAGTGAACTCGGAGGGAAAACGATGCACACCCGTGGGGCCTAGGAGTCCCCGGACGTGTACTTCCTTTAAAATAAAACACATAATGACTGAGAACTTGTGGAAACAGCTGCATGCCTCCCTTTCTGCACGGCTACTCAGGGCCTAACCTGGAGGCGAGTTCTCACGTCGCGGTTCCCTTTCGCTCTAGAGCCTGTCATGCGGACCGCCGCCGCGGCCACGGAAGCCCCTGATTTAGAGAGAGCAAACTCATAATTTTCCCCGAAGCATTCTTCCAGGGCTCACTGGCCTGTCGGGAGCCGGGAATGTCAGGTAGCTTCAAGGCAGGCATGAATGCCGCCCTCAAAATGGGAAAGCAGGGCTTGTTCCAGCAAGCCCCCGTTTTCATGCGCACACTCAGCGTACATCCCTGTGGCTTCTAACGAGTCCCAAGAGACACCGGTTACCCTGCGTTTCCTTCCCTGAATCAACTTATCGAAGTAGGGAGTCCCGCATCCGGCGAACTGTCTCAACCGAGGAACGCCGTAGCTGCTCCTCTGGGCCTGGGGCTGCCTGCAGTGCCGCAGAAGGAACAGGACTTGAAGTGCAGTAAGAACCCAAGCCGCCGTCCTCTAGGAGGCACGGTGACTTCAGTCAGGAGGTCCTGGATGGAACGCGAAGACGAGGGCTCCTCTGAGGGCAGCTCCGACTAGGGCACCGCGTAAGACTTCCGTGCCACGTGGGACGTGCCAGAACGGCGTTCGCGAACGTGTGCGAGTGCCGAGGAAACTAAGCTGCTCCAAAGGAGAGGGCAGTGCGTTTCCCTACACTCGGTCTGCACACAGGGGGCTCTGAAGGGCTACGGGCCTGGATGTTGCTTAGCAGACCCAGGTGCACCTGGGGGTACTCAGTGTTCCTGCCGGGAGCAGGGTGCCCCGGCTAGCCTCCCAGGTGTCCAGAAAGCTGTGCTGCCGTTAAAGGCATGCAGAGCAGAGGCCACCGCCTCCTGGAAGCTGCAGCACGCCTCCGCTTCTGCACGGCGAATCAGGGCCTTCCTTCCAGGCATGGGTTCATGCTGGGTGTGCCGGTAGCGACACAGCATGCTAAGATGCTGACTTTCTCCTAGAGCAGAGTGACTTCGGGTACGAGGGTGGGTCTCGCAGTGTTCCAAGCACAGTGTTCTATCATGGCAGCTCACACAAGGGCCATGACAGAGTCTTCCTGGGCACTTCGCACTCACCAGCCATGTTGTCCCGAGGGCGTTCGAGGGCTCTGGAGATGTAGCGCTCCTCAAGGAACGCGCAGTGTGTTGCTGCCCAGCACTCGGCAGGCACAGAGGTCCTCCGGGGGATCAACCAATGGAGCTCGACATTGCTCCGCCGGCCCACAGGTGTCTGGAGGCACTCAGTGACCTCGGAGGGAAAACGATGCACACCCGTGGGGCCTAGGAGTCCCCGGACGTGTACTTCCTTTAAAATAAAGCACATAAGTGACTGAGAACTTGTGGAAACAGCTGCATGCCTCCCTTTCTGCACGGCTACTCAGGGCCTAACCTGGAGGCGAGTTCTCACGTCGTGGTTCCCTTTCGCTCTAGAGCCTGTCATGCGGACCACCTCCGCGGCCACGGAAGCCCCTGGTTTAGAGAGAGCAAACTCATAATTTTCCCCGAAGCATTCTTCCAGGGCTCACTGGCCTGTCGGGAGCCGGGAATGTCAGGTAGCTTCAAGGCAGGCATGAATGCCGCCCTCAAAATGGGAAAGCAGGGCTTGTTCCAGCAGGCCCCCGTTTTCATGGGCACACTCAGCGTACATCCCTGTGGCTTCTAACGAGTCCCAAGAGACACCGGTTACCCTGCGTTTCCTTCCCTGAATCAACTTATCGAAGTAGGGAGTCCCGCATCCGGCGAACTGTCTCAACCGAGGAACGCCGTAGCTGCTCCTCTGGGCCTGGGGCTGCCTGCAGTGCCGCAGAAGGAACAGGACTTGAAGTGCAGTAAGAACCCAAACCGCCGTCCTCTAGGAGGCACGGTGACTTCAGTCAGGAGGTACTGGATGGAACGCGAAGACGAGGGCTCCTCAGAGGGCAGCTCCGATTAGGGCACGCATAAGACCTCCGCGCCACGTGGGACGTGCCAGAACGGTGTTCGCGAACGTGTGCGAGTGCGGAGGAAACTACGCTGCTCCAAAGGAGAGGGCAGTGCATTTCCCTACGCTCGGCCTGCACACAGGGGGCTCTGAAGGGCTACGGGCCTGGATGTTGCTTAGCAGACCCAGGTGCACCTGGGGGTACTCAGTGTTCCTGCCGGGAGCAGGGTGCCCCGGCTAGCCTCCCAGGTGTCCAGAAAGCTGTGCTGCCGTTAAAGGCATGCAGAGCAGAGGCCACCGCCTCCTGGAAGCTGCAGCACACCTCCGCTTCTGCACGGCGAATCAGGGCCTTCCTTCCAGGCATGGGTTCATGCTGGGTGTGCCGGGAGCGACACAGCATGCTAAGATGCTGACTTTCTCCTCGAGCAGAGAGACTTCAGGTGCGAGGGCGGGCCTCGCAGTGTTCCAAGCACAGTGTTCTCTCATGGCAGCTCACACAAGGGCCATGACAGAGTCTTCCTGGGCACTTCGCACTCACTAGCCATGTTGTCCCGAGGGCGTTCGAGGGCTCTGGAGATGTAGCGCTCCTCAAGGAACGCGCAGTGTGTTGCTGCCCAGCACTCGGCAGGCACAGAGGTCCTCCGGGGGATCAACCAATGGAGCTCGACATTGCTCCGCCGGCCCACAGGTGTCTGGAGGCACTCAGTGACCTCGGAGGTAAAACGATGCACACCCGTGGGGCCTAGGAGTCCCCGGACGTGTACTTCCTTTAAAATAAAGCACATAAGCGACTGAGAACTTGTGGAAAGAGCTGCATGCCTCCCTTTCTGCACGGCTACTCAGGGCCTAACCTGGAGGCGAGTTCTCACGTCGCGGTTCCCTTTCGCTCTAGAGCCTGTCATGCGGACCGCCGCCGCGGCCACGGAAGCCCCTGGTTTAGAGAGAGCAAACTCATAATTTTCCCCAAAGCATTCTTCCAGGGCTCACTGGCCTGTCGGGAGCCGGGAATGTCAGGTACCTTCAAGGCAGGCATGAATGCCGCCCTCAAAATGGGAAAGCAGGTCTTGTTCCAGCAGGCCCCCGTTTTCATGGGCACACTCAGCGTACATCCCTGTGGCTTCTAACGAGTCCCAAGAGACACCGGTTACCCTGCGTTTCCTTCCCTGAATCAACTTATCGAAGTAGGGAGTCCCGCATCCGGCGAACTGTCTCAACCGAGGAACGCCGTAGCTGCTCCTCTGGGCCTGGGGCTGCCTGCAGTGCCGCAGAAGGAACAGGACTTGAAGTGCAGTAAGAACCCAAGCCGCCGTCCTCTAGGAGGCACGGTGACTTCAGTCAGGAGGTACTGGATGGAACGCGAAGACGAGGGCTCCTCAGACGGCAGCTCCGACTAGGGCACCGCGTAAGACCTCCGCGCCACGTGGGACGTGCCAGAACGGCGTTCGCGAACGTGTGCGAGTGCCGAGGAAACTAAGCTGCTCCGAAGGAGAGGGCAGTGCGTTTCCCTACGCTCGGCCTGCACACAGGGGGCTCTGAAGGGCTACGGGCCTGGATGTTGCTTAGCAGACCCAGGTGCACCTGGGGGTACTCAGTGTTCCTGCTGGGAGCAGGGTGCCCCGGCTAGCCTCCCAGGTGTCCAGAAAGCTGTGCTGCCGTTAAAGGCATGCAGAGCAGAGGCCACCGCCTCCTGGAAGCTGCAGCACGCCTCCGCTTCTGCACAGCGAATCAGGGCCTTCCTTCCAGGCATGGGTTCATGCTGGGTGTGCCGGTAGCGACACAGCATGCTAAGATGCTGACTTTCTCCTCGAGCAGAGAGACTTCAGGTGCGAGGGCGGGCCTCGCAGTGTTCCAAGCACAGTGTTCTCTCATGGCAGCTCACACAAGGGCCATGACAGAGTCTTCCTGGGCACTTCGCACTCACTAGCCATGTTGTCCCGAGGGCGTTCGAGGGCTCTGGAGATGTAGCGCTCCTCAAGGAACGCGCAGTGTGTTGCTGCCCAGCACTCGGCAGGCACAGAGGTCCTCCGGGGGATCAACCAATGGAGCTCGACATTGCTCCGCCGGCCCACAGGTGTCTGGAGGCACTCAGTGACCTCGGAGGGAAAACGATGCACACCCGTGGGGCCTAGGAGTCCCCGGACGTGTACTTCCTTTAAAATAAAGCACATAAGCGACTGAGAACTTGTGGAAACAGCTGCATGCCTCCCTTTCTGCACGGCTACTCAGGGCCTAACCTGGAGGCGAGTTCTCATGTCGCGGTTCCCTTTCGCTCTAGAGCCTGTCATGCGGACCGCCGCCGCGGCCACGGAAGCCCCTGGTTTAGAGAGAGCAAACTCATAATTTTCCCCGAAGCATTCTTCCAGGGCTCACTGGCCTGTCGGGAGCCGGGAATGTCAGGTAGCTTCAAGGCAGGCATGAATGCCGCCCTCAAAATGGGAAAGCAGGGCTTGTTTCAGCAGGCTCCTGTTTTCATGGGCACACTCAGCGTACATCCCTGTGGCTTCTAACGAGTCCCAAGAGACACCGGTTACCCTGCGTTTCCTTCCCTGAATCAACTTATCGAAGTAGGGAGTCCCGCATCCGGCGAACTGTCTCAACCGAGGAACGCCGTAGCTGCTCCTCTGGGCCTGGGGCTGCCTGCAGTGCCGCAGAAGGAACAGGACTTGAAGTGCAGTAAGAACCCAAGCCGCCGTCCTCTAGGAGGCATGGTGACTTCAGTCAGGAGGTCCTGGATGGAACGCGAAGACGAGGGCTCCTCTGAGGGCAGCTCCGACTAGGGCACCGCGTAAGACCTCCGCGCCACGTGGGACGTGCCAGAACGGCGTTCGCGAACGTGTGCGAGTGCCGAGGAAACTAAGCTGCTCCGAAGGAGAGGGCAGTGCGTTTCCCTACACTCGGCCTGCACACAGGGGGCTCTGAAGGGCTACGGGCCTGGATGTTGCTTAGCAGACCCAGGTGCACCTGGGGGTACTCAGTGTTCCTGCCGGGAGCAGGGTGCCCCGGCTAGCCTCCCAGGTGTCCAGAAAGCTGTGCTGCCGTTAAAGGCATGCAGAGCAGAGGCCACCGCCTCCTGGAAGCTGCAGCACACCTCCGCTTCTGCACGGCGAATCAGGGCCTTCCTTCCAGGCATGGGTTCATGCTGGGTGTGCCGGGAGCGACACAGCATGCTAAGATGCTGACTTTCTCCTCGAGCAGAGAGACTTCAGGTTCGAGGGCGGGCCTCGCAGTGTTCCAAGCACAGTGTTCTCTCATGGCAGCTCACACAAGGGCCATGACAGAGTCTTCCTGGGCACTTCGCACTCACTAGCCATGTTGTCCCGAGGGCGTTCGAGGGCTCTGGAGATGTAGCGCTCCTCAAGGAACGCGCAGTGTGTTGCTGCCCAGCACTCGGCAGGCACAGAGGTCCTCCGGGGGATCAACCAATGGAGCTCGACATTGCTCCGCCGGCCCACAGGTGTCTGGAGGCACTCAGTGACCTCGGAGGTAAAACGATGCACACCCGTGGGGCCTAGGAGTCCCCGGACGTGTACTTCCTTTAAAATAAAGCACATAAGCGACTGAGAACTTGTGGAAAGAGCTGCATGCCTCCCTTTCTGCACGGCTACTCAGGGCCTAACCTGGAGGCGAGTTCTCACGTCGCGGTTCCCTTTCGCTCTAGAGCCTGTCATGCGGACCGCCGCCGCGGCCACGGAAGCCCCTGGTTTAGAGAGAGCAAACTCATAATTTTCCCCGAAGCATTCTTCCAGGGCTCACTGGCCTGTCGGGAGCCGGGAATGTCAGGTAGCTTCAAGGCAGGCATGAATGCCGCCCTCAAAATGGGAAAGCAGGGCTTGTTCCAGCAGGCCCCCGTTTTCATGGGCACACTCAGCGTACATCCCTGTGGCTTCTAACGAGTCCCAAGAGACACCGGTTACCCTGCGTTTCCTTCCCTGAATCAACTTATCGAAGTAGGGAGTCCCGCATCCGGCGAACTGTCTCAACCGAGGAACGCCGTAGCTGCTCCTCTGGGCCTGGGGCTGCCTGCAGTGCCGCAGAAGGAACAGGACTTGAAGTGCAGTAAGAATCCAAGCCGCCGTCCTCTAGGAGGCACGGTGACTTCAGTCAGGAGGTACTGGATGGAACGCGAAGACGAGGGCTCCTCAGAGGGCAGCTCCGATTAGGGCACCGCGTAAGACCTCCGCGCCACGTGGGACGTGCCAGAACGGCGTTCGCGAACGTGTGCGAGTGCCGAGGAAACTAAGCTGCTCCGAAGGAGAGGGCAGTGCGTTTCCCTACACTCGGCCTGCACACAGGGGGCTCTGAAGGGCTACGGGCCTGGATGTTGCTTAGCAGACCCAGGTGCACCTGGGGGTACTCAGTGTTCCTGCCGGGAGCAGGGTGCCCCGGCTAGCCTCCCAGGTGTCCAGAAAGCTGTGCTGCCGTTAAAGGCATGCAGAGCAGAGGCCACCGCCTCCTGGAAGCTGCAGCACGCCTCCGCTTCTGCACGGCGAATCAGGGCCTTCCTTCCAGGCATGGGTTCATGCTGGGTGTGCCGGTAGCGACACAGCGTGCTAAGATGCTGACTTTCTCCTCGAGCAGAGTGACTTCGGGTACGAGGGTGGGTCTCGCAGTGTTCCAAGCACAGTGTTCTATCATGGCAGCTCACATAAGGGCCATGACAGAGTCTTCCTGGGCACTTCGCACTCACCAGCCATGTTGTCCCGAGGGCGTTCGAGGGCTCTGGAGATGTAGCGCTCCTCAAGGAACGCGCAGTGTGTTGCTGCCCAGCACTCGGCAGGCACCGAGGTCCTCCGGGTGATCAACCAATGGAGCTCGACATTGCTCCACCGGCCCACATGTGTCTGGAGGCACTCAGGGACTTCGGAAGGAAAACGATGCACACCCGTGGGGCCTAGGAGTCCCCGGACGCGTACTTCCTTTAAAATAAAGCACATAAGCGACTGAGAACTTGTGGAAACAGCTGCATGCCTCCCTTTCTGCACAGCTACTCAGGGCCTAACCTGGAGGCGAGTTCTCACGTCGCGGTTCCCTTTCGCTCTAGAGCCTGTCATGCGGACCGCCGCCGCGGCCACGGAAGCCCCTGGTTTAGAGAGAGCAAACTCATAATTTTCCCCGAAGCATTCTTCCAGGGCTCACTGGCCTGTCGGGAGCCGGGAATGTCAGGTAGCTTCAAGGCAGGCATGAATGCCGCCCTCAAAATGGGAAAGCAGGGCTTGTTCCAGCAGGCCCCCGTTTTCATGGGCACACTCAGCGTACATCCCTGTGGCTTCTAACGAGTCCCAAGAGACACCGGTTACCCTGCGTTTCCTTCCCTGAATCAACTTATCGAAGTAGGGAGTCCCGCATCCGGCGAACTGTCTCAACCGAGGAACGCCGTAGCTGCTCCTCTGGGCCTGGGGCTGCCTGCAGTGCCGCAGAAGGAACAGGACTTGAAGTGCAGTAAGAACCCAAGCCGCCGTCCTCTAGGAGGCACGGTGACTTCAGTCAGGAGGTCCTGGATGGAACGCGAAGACGAGGGCTCCTCTGAGGGCAGCTCCGACTAGGGCACCGCGTCAGACCTCCGCGCCACGTGGGACGTGCCAGAACGGCGTTCGCGAACGTGTGCGAGTGCCGAGGAAACTAAGCTGCTCCGAAGGAGAGGGCAGTGCGTTTCCCTACACTCGGCCTGCACACAGGGGGCTCTGAAGGGCTACGGGCCTGGATGTTGCTTAGCAGACCCAGGTGCACCTGGGGGTACTCAGTGTTCCTGCCGGGAGCAGGGTGCCCCGGCTAGCCTCCCAGGTGTCCAGAAAGCTGTGCTGCCGTTAAAGGCATGCAGAGAAGAGGTCACCGCCTCCTGGAAGCTGCAGCACGCCTCCGCTTCTGCACGGCGAATCAGGGCCTTCCTTCCAGGCATGGGTTCATGCTGGGTGTGCCAGTAGCGACACAGCGTGCTAAGATGCTGACTTTCTCCTTGAGCAGAGTGATTTCGGGTACGAGGGTGGGTCTCGCAGTGTTCCAAGCACAGTGTTCTATCATGGCAGCTCACACAAGGGCCATGACAGAGTCTTCCTGGGCACTTCGCATTCACCAGCCATGTTGTCCCGAGGGCGTTCGAGGGCTCTGGAGATGTAGCGCTCCTAAAGGAACGCGCAGTGTGTTGCTGCCCAGCACTCGGCAGTCACAGAGGTCCACCGGGGGATCAACCAATGGAGCTCGACATTGCTCCGCCGGCCCACAGGTGTCTGGAGGCACTCAGTGACCTCGGAGGGAAAACGATGCACACCCGTGGGGCCTAGGAGTCCCCGGACGTGTACTTCCTTTAAAATAAAGCACATAAGCGACTGAGAACTTGTGGAAACAGTTGCATGCCTCCCTTTCTGCACGGCTACTCAGGGCCTAACCTGGAGGCGAGTTCTCACGTCGCGGTTCCCTTTCGCTCTAGAGCCTGTCATGCGGACCGCCGCCGCGGCCACGGAAGCCCCTGGTTTAGAGAGAGCAAACTCATAATTTTCCCCGAAGCATTCTTCCAGGGCTCACTGGCCTGTCGGGAGCCGGGAATGTCAGGTAGCTTCAAGGCAGGCATGAATGCCGCCCTCAAAATGGGAAAGCAGGGCTTGTTCCAGCAGGCCCCCGTTTTCATGGGCACACTCAGCGTACATCCCTGTGGCTTCTAACGAGTCCCAAGAGACACCGGTTACCCTGCGTTTCCTTCCCTGAATCAACTTATCGAAGTAGGGAGTCCCGCATCCGGCGAACTGTCTCAACCGAGGAACGCCGTAGCTGCTCCTCTGGGCCTGGGGCTGCCTGCAGTGCCGCAGAAGGAACAGGACTTGAAGTGCAGTAAGAACCCAAGCCGCCGTCCTCTAGGAGGCACGGTGACTTCAGTCAGGAGGTACTGGATGGAACGCGAAGACGAGGGCTCCTCAGAGGGCAGCTCCGATTAGGGCACCGCGTAAGACCTCCGCGCCACGTGGGACGTGCCAGAACGGCGTTCGCGAACGTGTGCGAGTGCCGAGGAAACTAAGCTGCTCCGAAGGAGAGGGCAGTGCGTTTCCCTACACTCGGCCTGCACACAGGGGGCTCTGAAGGGCTACGGGCCTGGATGTTGCTTAGCAGACCCAGGTGCACCTGGGGGTACTCAGTGTTCCTGCCGGGAGCAGGGTGCCCCGGCTAGCCTCCCAGGTGTCCAGAAAGCTGTGCTGCCGTTAAAGGCATGCAGAGCAGAGGCCACCGCCTCCTGGAAGCTGCAGCACACCTCCGCTTCTGCACGGCGAATCAGGGCCTTCCTTCCAGGCATGGGTTCATGCTGGGTGTGCCGGTAGCGACACAGCGTGCTAAGATGCTGACTTTCTCCTCGAGCAGAGTGACTTCGGGTACGAGGGTGGGTCTCGCAGTGTTCCAAGCACAGTGTTCTCTCATGGCAACTCACACAAGGGCCATGACAGAGTCTTCCTGGGCACTTCGCACTCACCAGCCATGTTGTCCCGAGGGCGTTCGAGGGCTCTGGAGATGTAGCGCTCCTCAAGGAACGCTCAGTGTGTTGCTGCCCAGCACTCGGCAGGCACAGAGGTCCTCCGGGGGATCAACCAATGGAGCTCGACATTGCTCCGCCGGCCCACATGTGTCTGGAGGCACTCAGTGAACTCGGAGGGAAAACGATGCACACCCGTGGGGCCTAGGAGTCCCCGGACGTGTACTTCCTTTAAAATAAAACACATAATGACTGAGAACTTGTGGAAACAGCTGCATGCCTCCCTTTCTGCACGGCTACTCAGGGCCTAACCTGGAGGCGAGTTCTCACGTCGCGGTTCCCTTTCGCTCTAGAGCCTGTCATGCGGACCGCCGCCGCGGCCACGGAAGCCCCTGATTTAGAGAGAGCAAACTCATAATTTTCCCCGAAGCATTCTTCCAGGGCTCACTGGCCTGTCGGGAGCCGGGAATGTCAGGTAGCTTCAAGGCAGGCATGAATGCCGCCCTCAAAATGGGAAAGCAGGGCTTGTTCCAGCAAGCCCCCGTTTTCATGCGCACACTCAGCGTACATCCCTGTGGCTTCTAACGAGTCCCAAGAGACACCGGTTACCCTGCGTTTCCTTCCCTGAATCAACTTATCGAAGTAGGGAGTCCCGCATCCGGCGAACTGTCTCAACCGAGGAACGCCGTAGCTGCTCCTCTGGGCCTGGGGCTGCCTGCAGTGCCGCAGAAGGAACAGGACTTGAAGTGCAGTAAGAACCCAAGCCGCCGTCCTCTAGGAGGCACGGTGACTTCAGTCAGGAGGTCCTGGATGGAACGCGAAGACGAGGGCTCCTCTGAGGGCAGCTCCGACTAGGGCACCGCGTAAGACTTCCGTGCCACGTGGGACGTGCCAGAACGGCGTTCGCGAACGTGTGCGAGTGCCGAGGAAACTAAGCTGCTCCAAAGGAGAGGGCAGTGCGTTTCCCTACACTCGGTCTGCACACAGGGGGCTCTGAAGGGCTACGGGCCTGGATGTTGCTTAGCAGACCCAGGTGCACCTGGGGGTACTCAGTGTTCCTGCCGGGAGCAGGGTGCCCCGGCTAGCCTCCCAGGTGTCCAGAAAGCTGTGCTGCCGTTAAAGGCATGCAGAGCAGAGGCCACCGCCTCCTGGAAGCTGCAGCACGCCTCCGCTTCTGCACGGCGAATCAGGGCCTTCCTTCCAGGCATGGGTTCATGCTGGGTGTGCCGGTAGCGACACAGCATGCTAAGATGCTGACTTTCTCCTAGAGCAGAGTGACTTCGGGTACGAGGGTGGGTCTCGCAGTGTTCCAAGCACAGTGTTCTATCATGGCAGCTCACACAAGGGCCATGACAGAGTCTTCCTGGGCACTTCGCACTCACCAGCCATGTTGTCCCGAGGGCGTTCGAGGGCTCTGGAGATGTAGCGCTCCTCAAGGAACGCGCAGTGTGTTGCTGCCCAGCACTCGGCAGGCACAGAGGTCCTCCGGGGGATCAACCAATGGAGCTCGACATTGCTCCGCCGGCCCACAGGTGTCTGGAGGCACTCAGTGACCTCGGAGGGAAAACGATGCACACCCGTGGGGCCTAGGAGTCCCCGGACGTGTACTTCCTTTAAAATAAAGCACATAAGTGACTGAGAACTTGTGGAAACAGCTGCATGCCTCCCTTTCTGCACGGCTACTCAGGGCCTAACCTGGAGGCGAGTTCTCACGTCGTGGTTCCCTTTCGCTCTAGAGCCTGTCATGCGGACCACCTCCGCGGCCACGGAAGCCCCTGGTTTAGAGAGAGCAAACTCATAATTTTCCCCGAAGCATTCTTCCAGGGCTCACTGGCCTGTCGGGAGCCGGGAATGTCAGGTAGCTTCAAGGCAGGCATGAATGCCGCCCTCAAAATGGGAAAGCAGGGCTTGTTCCAGCAGGCCCCCGTTTTCATGGGCACACTCAGCGTACATCCCTGTGGCTTCTAACGAGTCCCAAGAGACACCGGTTACCCTGCGTTTCCTTCCCTGAATCAACTTATCGAAGTAGGGAGTCCCGCATCCGGCGAACTGTCTCAACCGAGGAACGCCGTAGCTGCTCCTCTGGGCCTGGGGCTGCCTGCAGTGCCGCAGAAGGAACAGGACTTGAAGTGCAGTAAGAACCCAAACCGCCGTCCTCTAGGAGGCACGGTGACTTCAGTCAGGAGGTACTGGATGGAACGCGAAGACGAGGGCTCCTCAGAGGGCAGCTCCGATTAGGGCACGCATAAGACCTCCGCGCCACGTGGGACGTGCCAGAACGGTGTTCGCGAACGTGTGCGAGTGCGGAGGAAACTACGCTGCTCCAAAGGAGAGGGCAGTGCATTTCCCTACGCTCGGCCTGCACACAGGGGGCTCTGAAGGGCTACGGGCCTGGATGTTGCTTAGCAGACCCAGGTGCACCTGGGGGTACTCAGTGTTCCTGCCGGGAGCAGGGTGCCCCGGCTAGCCTCCCAGGTGTCCAGAAAGCTGTGCTGCCGTTAAAGGCATGCAGAGCAGAGGCCACCGCCTCCTGGAAGCTGCAGCACACCTCCGCTTCTGCACGGCGAATCAGGGCCTTCCTTCCAGGCATGGGTTCATGCTGGGTGTGCCGGTAGCGACACAGCATGCTAAGATGCTGACTTTCTCCTCGAGCAGAGAGACTTCAGGTGCGAGGGCGGGCCTCGCAGTGTTCCAAGCACAGTGTTCTCTCATGGCAGCTCACACAAGGGCCATGACAGAGTCTTCCTGGGCACTTCGCACTCACTAGCCATGTTGTCCCGAGGGCGTTCGAGGGCTCTGGAGATGTAGCGCTCCTCAAGGAACGCGCAGTGTGTTGCTGCCCAGCACTCGGCAGGCACAGAGGTCCTCCGGGGGATCAACCAATGGAGCTCGACATTGCTCCGCCGGCCCACAGGTGTCTGGAGGCACTCAGTGACCTCGGAGGTAAAACGATGCACACCCGTGGGGCCTAGGAGTCCCCGGACGTGTACTTCCTTTAAAATAAAGCACATAAGCGACTGAGAACTTGTGGAAAGAGCTGCATGCCTCCCTTTCTGCACGGCTACTCAGGGCCTAACCTGGAGGCGAGTTCTCACGTCGCGGTTCCCTTTCGCTCTAGAGCCTGTCATGCGGACCGCCGCCGCGGCCACGGAAGCCCCTGGTTTAGAGAGAGCAAACTCATAATTTTCCCCAAAGCATTCTTCCAGGGCTCACTGGCCTGTCGGGAGCCGGGAATGTCAGGTACCTTCAAGGCAGGCATGAATGCCGCCCTCAAAATGGGAAAGCAGGGCTTGTTCCAGCAGGCCCCCGTTTTCATGGGCACACTCAGCGTACATCCCTGTGGCTTCTAACGAGTCCCAAGAGACACCGGTTACCCTGCGTTTCCTTCCCTGAATCAACTTATCGAAGTAGGGAGTCCCGCATCCGGCGAACTGTCTCAACCGAGGAACGCCGTAGCTGCTCCTCTGGGCCTGGGGCTGCCTGCAGTGCCGCAGAAGGAACAGGACTTGAAGTGCAGTAAGAACCCAAGCCGCCGTCCTCTAGGAGGCACGGTGACTTCAGTCAGGAGGTACTGGATGGAACGCGAAGACGAGGGCTCCTCAGACGGCAGCTCCGACTAGGGCACCGCGTAAGACCTCCGCGCCACGTGGGACGTGCCAGAACGGCGTTCGCGAACGTGTGCGAGTGCCGAGGAAACTAAGCTGCTCCGAAGGAGAGGGCAGTGCGTTTCCCTACGCTCGGCCTGCACACAGGGGGCTCTGAAGGGCTACGGGCCTGGATGTTGCTTAGCAGACCCAGGTGCACTTGGGGGTACTCAGTGTTCCTGCTGGGAGCAGGGTGCCCCGGCTAGCCTCCCAGGTGTCCAGAAAGCTGTGCTGCCGTTAAAGGCATGCAGAGCAGAGGCCACCGCCTCCTGGAAGCTGCAGCACGCCTCCGCTTCTGCACAGCGAATCAGGGCCTTCCTTCCAGGCATGGGTTCATGCTGGGTGTGCCGGTAGCGACACAGCATGCTAAGATGCTGACTTTCTCCTCGAGCAGAGAGACTTCAGGTGCGAGGGCGGGCCTCGCAGTGTTCCAAGCACAGTGTTCTCTCATGGCAGCTCACACAAGGGCCATGACAGAGTCTTCCTGGGCACTTCGCACTCACTAGCCATGTTGTCCCGAGGGCGTTCGAGGGCTCTGGAGATGTAGCGCTCCTCAAGGAACGCGCAGTGTGTTGCTGCCCAGCACTCGGCAGGCACAGAGGTCCTCCGGGGGATCAACCAATGGAGCTCGACATTGCTCCGCCGGCCCACATGTGTCTGGAGGCACTCAGTGACCTCGGAGGGAAAACGATGCACACCCGTGGGGCCTAGGAGTCCCCGGACGTGTACTTCCTTTAAAATAAAGCACATAAGCGACTGAGAACTTGTGGAAAGAGCTGCATGCCTCCCTTTCTGCACGGCTACTCAGGGCCTAACCTGGAGGCGAGTTCTCACGTCGCGGTTCCCTTTCGCTCTAGAGCCTGTCATGCGGACCGCCGCCGCGGCCACGGAAGCCCCTGGTTTAGAGAGAGCAAACTCATAATTTTCCCCAAAGCATTCTTCCAGGGCTCACTGGCCTGTCGGGAGCCGGGAATGTCAGGTACCTTCAAGGCAGGCATGAATGCCGCCCTCAAAATGGGAAAGCAGGGCTTGTTCCAGCAGGCCCCCGTTTTCATGGGCACACTCAGCGTACATCCCTGTGGCTTCTAACGAGTCCCAAGAGACACCGGTTACCCTGCATTTCCTTCCCTGAATCAACTTATCGAAGTAGGGAGTCCCGCATCCGGCGAACTGTCTCAACCGAGGAACGCCGTAGCTGCTCCTCTGGGCCTGGGGCTGCCTGCAGTGCCGCAGAAGGAACAGGACTTGAAGTGCAGTAAGAACCCAAGCCGCCGTCCTCTAGGAGGCACGGTGACTTCAGTCAGGAGGTACTGGATGGAACGCGAAGACGAGGGCTCCTCAGACGGCAGCTCCGACTAGGGCACCGCGTAAGACCTCCGCGCCACGTGGGACGTGCCAGAACGGCGTTCGCGAACGTGTGCGAGTGCCGAGGAAACTAAGCTGCTCCGAAGGAGAGGGCAGTGCGTTTCCCTACGCTCGGCCTGCACACAGGGGGCTCTGAAGGGCTACGGGCCTGGATGTTGCTTAGCAGACCCAGGTGCACCTGGGGGTACTCAGTGTTCCTGCCGGGAGCAGGGTGCCCCGGCTAGCCTCCCAGGTGTCCAGAAAGCTGTGCTGCCGTTAAAGGCATGCAGAGCAGAGGCCACCGCCTCCTGGAAGCTGCAGCACACCTCCGCTTCTGCACGGCGAATCAGGGCCTTCCTTCCAGGCATGGGTTCATGCTGGGTGTGCCGGTAGCGACACAGCATGCTAAGATGCTGACTTTCTCCTCGAGCAGAGAGACTTCAGGTGCGAGGGCGGGCCTCGCAGTGTTCCAAGCACAGTGTTCTCTCATGGCAGCTCACACAAGGGCCATGACAGAGTCTTCCTCGGCACTTCGCACTCACTAGCCATGTTGTCCCGAGGGCGTTCGAGTGCTCTGGAGATGTAGCGCTCCTCAAGGAACACGCAGTGTGTTGCTGCCCAGCACTCGGCAGGCACAGAGGTCCTCCGGGGGATCAACCAATGGACCTCGACGTTGCTCCGCCGGCCCACAGGTGTCTGGAGGCACTCAGTGACCTCGGAGGGAAAACGATGCACACCCGTGGGGCCTAGGAGTCCCCGGACGTGTACTTCCTTTAAAATAAACACATAAGCGACTGAGAACTTGTGGAAACAGCTGCATGCCTCCCTTTCTGCACGGCTACTCAGGGCCTAACCTGGAGGCGAGTTCTCACGTCGCGGTTCCCTTTCGCTCTAGAGCCTGTCATGCGGACCGCCGCCGCGGCCACGGAAGCCCCTGGTTTAGAGAGAGCAAACTCATAATTTTCCCCGAAGCATTCTTCTAGGGCTCACTGGCCTGTCGGGAGCCGGGAATGTCAGGTAGCTTCAAGGCAGGCATGAATGCCGCCCTCAAAATGGGAAAGCAGGGCTTGTTCCAGCAGGCCCCCGTTTTCATGGGCACACTCAGCGTACATCCCTGTGGCTTCTAACGAGTCCCAAGAGACACCGGTTACCCTGCGTTTCCTTCCCTGAATCAACTTATCGAAGTAGGGAGTCCCGCATCCGGCGAACTGTCTCAACCGAGGAACGCCGTAGCTGCTCCTCTGGGCCTGGGGCTGCCTGCAGTGCCGCAGAAGGAACAGGACTTGAAATGCAGTAAGAACCCAAGCCGCAGTCCTCTAGGAGGCACGGTGACTTCAGTCAGGAGGTACTGGATGGAACGCGAAGACGAGGGCTCCTCAGATGGCAGCTCCGACTAGGGCACCGCGTAAGACCTCCGTGCCACATGGGACGTGCCAGAACGGCGTTCGCGAACGTGTGCGAGTGCCGAGGAAACTAAGCTGCTCCGAAGGAGAGGGCAGTGCGTTTCCCTACACTCGGCCTGCACACAGGGGGCTCTGAAGGGCTACGGGCCTGGATGTTGCTTAGCAGACCCAGGTGCACCTGCGGGTACTCAGTGTTCCTGCCGGGAGCAGGGTGCCCCGGCTAGCCTCCCAGGTGTGCAGAAAGCTGTGCTGCCGTTAAAGGCATGCAGAGCAGAGGCCACCGCCTCCTGGAAGCTGCAGCACACCTCCGCTTCTGCACGGCGAATCAGGGCCTTCCTTCCAGGCATGGGTTCATGCTGGGTGTGCCGGTAGCGACACAGCGTGCTAAGATGCTGACTTTCTCCTCGAGCAGAGTGACTTCGGGTACGAGGGTGGGTCTCGCAGTGTTCCAAGCACAGTGTTCTATCATGGCAGCTCACACAAGGGCCATGACAGAGTCTTCCTGGGCACTTCGCACTCACCAGCCATGTTGTCCCGAGGGCGTTCGAGGGCTCTGGAGATGTAGCGCTCCTCAAGGAACGCGCAGTGTGTTGCTGCCCAGCACTCGGCAGGCACAGAGGTCCTCCGGGGGATCAACCAATGGAGCTCGACATTGCTCCACCGGCCCACATGTGTCTGGAGGCACTCAGTGACCTCGGAGGGAAAACGATGCACACCCGTGGGGCCTAGGAGTCCCCGGACGTGTACTTCCTTTAAAATAAAGCACATAAGCGACTGAGAACTTGTGGAAACAGCTGCATGCCTCCCTTTCTGCACGGCTACTCAGGGCCTAACCTGGAGGCGAGTTCTCACGTCGCGGTTCCCTTTCGCTCTAGAGCCTGTCATGCGGACCGCCGCTGCGGCCACGGAAGCCCCTGGTTTAGAGAGAGCAAACTCATAATTTTCCCCGAAGCATTCTTCCAGGGCTCACTGGCCTGTCGGGAGCCGGGAATGTCAGGTAGCTTCAAGGCAGGCATGAATGCCGCCCTCAAAATGGGAAAGCAGGGCTTGTTTCAGCAGGCTCCCGTTTTCATGGGCACACTCAGCGTACATCCCTGTGGCTTCTAACGAGTCCCAAGAGACACCGGTTACCCTGCGTTTCCTTCCCTGAATCAACTTATCGAAGTAGGGAGTCCCGCATCCGGCGAACTGTCTCAACCGAGGAACGCCGTAGCTGCTCCTCTGGGCCTGGGGCTGCCTGCAGTGCCGCAGAAGGAACAGGACTTGAAGTGCAGTAAGAACCCAAGCCGCCGTCCTCTAGGAGGCACGGTGACTTCAGTCAGGAGGTCCTGGATGGAACGCGAAGACGAGGGCTCCTCTGAGGGCAGCTCCGACTAGGGCACCGCGTAAGACCTCCGCGCAACGTGGGACGTGCCAGAACGGCGTTTGCGAACGTGTGCGAGTGCCGAGGAAACTAAGCTGCTCCGAAGGAGAGGGCAGTGCGTTTCCCTACACTCGGCCTGCACACAGGGGGCTCTGAAGGGCTACGGGCCTGGATGTTGCTTAGCAGACCCAGGTGCACCTGGGGGTACTCAGTGTTCCTGCTGGGAGCAGGGTGCCCCGGCTAGCCTCCCAGGTGTCCAGAAAGCTGTGCTGCCGTTAAAGGCATGCAGAGCAGAGGCCACCGCCTCCTGGAAGCTGCAGCACGCCTCCGCTTCTGCACAGCGAATCAGGGCCTTCCTTCCAGGCATGGGTTCATGCTGGGTGTGCCGGTAGCGACACAGCATGCTAAGATGCTGACTTTCTCCTCGAGCAGAGAGACTTCAGGTGCGAGGGCGGGCCTCGCAGTGTTCCAAGCACAGTGTTCTCTCATGGCAGCTCACACAAGGGCCATGACAGAGTCTTCCTGGGCACTTCGCACTCACTAGCCATGTTGTCCCGAGGGCGTTCGAGGGCTCTGGAGATGTAGCGCTCCTCAAGGAACGCGCAGTGTGTTGCTGCCCAGCACTCGGCAGGCACAGAGGTCCTCCGGGGGATCAACCAATGGAGCTCGACATTGCTCCGCCGGCCCACAGGTGTCTGGAGGCACTCAGTGACCTCGGAGGGAAAACGATGCACACCCGTGGGGCCTAGGAGTCCCCGGACGTGTACTTCCTTTTAAATAAAGCACATAAGCGACTGAGAACTTGTGGAAACAGCTGCATGCCTCCCTTTCTGCACGGCTACTCAGGGCCTAACCTGGAGGCGAGTTCTCATGTCGCGGTTCCCTTTCGCTCTAGAGCCTGTCATGCGGACCACCGCCGCGGCCACGGAAACCCCTGGTTTAGAGAGAGCAAACTCATAATTTTCCCCGAAGCATTCTTCCAGGGCTCACTGGCCTGTCGGGAGCCGGGAATGTCAGGTAGCTTCAAGGCAGGCATGAATGCCGCCCTCAAAATGGGAAAGCAGGGCTTGTTTCAGCAGGCTCCTATTTTCATGGGCACACTCAGCGTACATCCCTGTGGCTTCTAACGAGTCCCAAGAGACACCGGTTACCCTGCGTTTCCTTCCCTGAATCAACTTATCGAAGTAGGGAGTCCCGCATCCGGCGAACTGTCTCAACCGAGGAACGCCGTAGCTGCTCCTCTGGGCCTGGGGCTGCCTGCAGTGCCGCAGAAGGAACAGGACTTGAAGTGCAGTAAGAACCCAAGCCGCCGTCCTCTAGGAGGCACGGTGACTTCAGTCAGGAGGTACTGGATGGAACGTGAAGACGAGGGCTCCTCAGACGGCAGCTCCGACTAGGGCACCGCGTAAGACCTCCGCGCCACGTGGGACGTGCCAGAACGGCGTTCGCGAACGTGTGCGAGTGCCGAGGAAACTAAGCTGCTCCGAAGGAGAGGGCAGTGCGTTTCCCTACACTCGGCCTGCACACAGGGGGCTCTGAAGGGCTACGGGCCTGGATGTTGCTTAGCAGACCCAGGTGCACCTGGGGGTACTCAGTGTTCCTGCCGGGAGCAGGGTGCCCCGGCTAGCCTCCCAGGTGTCCAGAAAGCTGTGCTGCCGTTAAAGGCATGCAGAGCAGAGGCCACCGCCTCCTGGAAGCTGCAGCACACCTCCGCTTCTGCACGGCGAATCAGGGCCTTCCTTCCAGGCATGGGTTCATGCTGGGTGTGCCGGTAGCGACACAGCATGCTAAGATGCTGACTTTCTCCTCGAGCAGAGAGACTTCAGGTGCGAGGGAGGGCCTCGCAGTGTTCCAAGCACAGTGTTCTCTCATGGCAGCTCACACAAGGGCCATGACAGAGTCTTCCTGGGCACTTCGCACTCACTAGCCATGTTGTCCCGAGGGCGTTCGAGGGCTCTGGAGATGTAGCGCTCCTCAAGGAACACGCAGTGTGTTGCTGCCCAGCACTCGGCAGGCACAGAGGTCCTCCGGGGGATCAACCAATGGACCTCGACGTTGCTCCGCCGGCCCACAGGTGTCTGGAGGCACTCCGTGACCTCGGAGGGAAAACGATGCACACCCGTGGGGCCTAGGAGTCCCGGGACGCGTACTTCCTTTAAAATAAAGCACATAAGCGACTGAGAACTTGTGGAAACAGCTGCATGCCTCCCTTTCTGCACGGCTACTCAGGGCCTAACCTGGAGGCGAGTTCTCACGTCGCGGTTCCCTTTCGCTCTAGAGCCTGTCATGCGGACCGCCGCCGCGGCCACGGAAGCCCCTGGTTTAGAGAGAGCAAACTCATAATTTTCCCTGAAGCATTCTTCCAGGGCTCACTGGCCTGTCGGGAGCCGGGAATGTCAGGTAACTTCAAGGCAGGCATGAATGCCGCCCTCAAAATGGGAAAGCAGGGCTTGTTCCAGCAGGCCCCCGTTTTCATGGGCACACTCAGCGTACATCCCTGTGGCTTCTAACGAGTCCCAAGAGACACCGGTTACCCTGCGTTTCCTTCCCTGAATCAACTTATCGAAGTAGGGAGTCCCGCATCCGGCGAACTGTCTCAACCGAGGAACGCCGTAGCTGCTCCTCTGGGCCTGGGGCTGCCTGCAGTGCCGCAGAAGGAACAGGACTTGAAGTGCAGTAAGAATCCAAGCCGCCGTCCTCTAGGAGGCACGGTGACTTCAGTCAGGAGGTACTGGATGGAACGCGAAGACGAGGGCTCCTCTGAGGGCAGCTCCGACTAGGGCACCGCGTAAGACCTCCGCGCCACGTGGGACGTGCCAGAACGGCGTTCGCGAACGTGTGCGAGTGCCGAGGAAACTAAGCTGCTCCGAAGGAGAGGGCAGTGCGTTTCCCTACACTCGGCCTGCACACAGGGGGCTCTGAAGGGCTACGGGCCTGGATGTTGCTTAGCAGACCCAGGTGCACCTGGGGGTACTCAGTGTTCCTGCTGGGAGCAGGGTGCCCCGGCTAGCCTCCCAGGTGTCCAGAAAGCTGTGCTGCCGTTAAAGGCATGCAGAGCAGAGGCCACCGCCTCCTAGAAGCTGCAGCACGCCTCCGATTCTGCACAGCGAATCAGGGCCTTCCTTCCAGGCATGGGTTCATGCTGGGTGTGCCGGTAGCGACACAGCATGCTAAGATGCTGACTTTCTCCTCGAGCAGAGAGACTTCAGGTGCGAGGGCGGGCCTCGCAGTGTTCCAAGCACAGTGTTCTCTCATGGCAGCTCACACAAGGGCCATGACAGAGTCTTCCTGGGCACTTCGCACTCACTAGCCATGTTGTCCCGAGGGCGTTCGAGGGCTCTGGAGATGTAGCGCTCCTCAAGGAACGCGCAGTGTGTTGCTGCCCAGCACTCGGCAGGCACAGAGGTCCTCCGGGGGATCAACCAATGGAGCTCGACATTGCTCCGCCGGCCCACAGGTGTCTGGAGGCACTCAGTGACCTCGGAGGGAAAACGATGCACACCCGTGGGGCCTAGGAGTCCCCGGACGTGTACTTCCTTTAAAATAAAGCACATAAGCGACTGAGAACTTGTGGAAACAGCTGCATGCCTCCCTTTCTGCACGGCTACTCAGGGCCTAACCTGGAGGCGAGTTCTCACGTCGCGGTTCCCTTTCGCTCTAGAGCCTGTCATGCGGACCGCCGCCGCGGCCACGGAAGCCCCTGGTTTAGAGAGAGCAAACTCATAATTTTCCCCGAAGCATTCTTCCAGGGCTCACTGGCCTGTCGGGTGCCGGGAATATCAGGTACCTTCAAGGCAGGCATGAATGCCGCCCTCAAAATGGGAAAGCAGGGCTTGTTCCAGCAGGCCCCCGTTTTCATGGGCACACTCAGCGTACATCCCTGTGGCTTCTAACGAGTCCCAAGAGACACCGGTTACCCTGCGTTTCCTTCCCTGAATCAACTTATCGAAGTAGGGAGTCCCGCATCCGGCGAACTGTCTCAACCGAGGAACGCCGTAGCTGCTCCTCTGGGCCTGGGGCTGCCTGCAGTGCCGCAGAAGGAACAGGACTTGAAGTGCAGTAAGAACCCAAGCCGCCGTCCTCTAGGAGGCACGGTGACTTCAGTCAGGAGGTACTGGATGGAACGCGAAGACGAGGGCTCCTCAGACGGCAGCTCCGACTAGGGCACCGCGTAAGACCTCCGCGCCACGTGGGACGTGCCAGAACGGCGTTCGCGAACGTGTGCGAGTGCCGAGGAAACTAAGCTGCTCCGAAGGAGAGGGCAGTGCGTTTCCCTACACTCGGCCTGCACACAGGGGGCTCTGAAGGGCTACGGGCCTGGATGTTGCTTAGCAGACCCAGGTGCACCTGGGGGTACTCAGTGTTCCTGCCGGGAGCAGGGTGCCCCGGCTAGCCTCCCAGGTGTCCAGAAAGCTGTGCTGCCGTTAAAGGCATGCAGAGCAGAGGCCACCGCCTCCTGGAAGCTGCAGCACACCTCCGCTTCTGCACGGCGAATCAGGGCCTTCCTTCCAGGCATGGGTTCATGCTGGGTGTGCCGGTAGCGACACAGCATGCTAAGATGCTGACTTTCTCCTCGAGCAGAGAGACTTCAGGTGAGAGGGCGGGCCTCGCAGTGTTCCAAGCACAGTGTTCTCTCATGGCAGCTCACACAAGGGCCATGACAGAGTCTTCCTGGGCACTTCGCACTCACTAGCCATGTTGTCCCGAGGGCGTTCGAGGGCTCTGGAGATGTAGCGCTCCTCAAGGAACACGCAGTGTGTTGCTGCCCAGCACTCGGCAGGCACAGAGGTCCTCCGGGGGATCAACCAATGGACCTCGACGTTGCTCCGCCGGCCCACAGGTGTCTGGAGGCACTCCGTGACCTCGGAGGGAAAACGATGCACACCCGTGGGGCCTAGGAGTCCCCGGACGCGTACTTCCTTTAAAATAAAGCACATAAGCGACTGAGAATTTGTGGAAACAGCTGCATGCCTCCCTTTCTGCACGGCTACTCAGGGCCTAACCTGGAGGCGAGTTCTCACGTCGCGGTTCCCTTTCGCTCTAGAGCCTGTCATGCGGACCGCCGCCGCGGCCACGGAAGCCCCTGGTTTAGAGAGAGCAAACTCATAATTTTCCCCGAAGCATTCTTCCAGGGCTCACTGGCCTGTCGGGAGCCGGGAATGTCAGGTACCTTCAAGGCAGGCATGAATGCCGCCCTCAAAATGGGAAAGCAGGGCTTGTTCCAGCAGGCCCCCGTTTTCATGGGCACACTCAGCGTACATCCCTGTGGCTTCTAACGAGTCCCAAGAGACACCGGTTACCCTGCGTTTCCTTCCCTGAATCAACTTATCGAAGTAGGGAGTCCCGCATCCGGCGAACTGTCTCAACCGAGGAACGCCGTAGCTGCTCCTCTGGGCCTGGGGCTGCCTGCAGTGCCGCAGAAGGAACAGGACTTAAAGTGCAGTAAGAACCCAAGCCGCCGTCCTCTAGGAGGCACGGTGACTTCAGTCAGGAGGCCCTGGATGGAACGCAAAGACGAGGGCTCCCCTGAGGGCAGCTCCGACTAGGGCACCGCGTAAGACCTCCGCGCCACGTGGGACGTGCCAGAACGGCGTTCGTGAACGTGTGCGAGTGCCGAGGAAACTAAGCTGCTCCGAAGGAGAGGGCAGTGCGTTTCCCTACACTCGGCCTGCACACAGGGGGCTCTGAAGGGCTACGGGCCTGGATGTTGCTTAGCAGACCCAGGTGCACCTGGGGGTACTCAGTGTTCCTGCCGGGAGCAGGGTGCCCCGGCTAGCCTCCCAGGTGTCCAGAAAGCTGTGCTGCCGTTAAAGGCATGCAGAGCAGAGGCCACCGCCTCCTGGAAGCTGCAGCACACCTCCGCTTCTACACGGCGAATCAGGGCCTTCCTTCCAGGCATGGGTTCATGCTGGGTGTGCCGGTAGCGACACAGCGTGATAAGATGCTGACTTTCTCCTTGAGCAGAGTGACTTCGGGTACGAGGGTGGGTCTCGCAGTGTTCCAAGCACAGTGTTCTATCATGGCAGCTCACACAAGGGCCATGACAGAGTCTTCCTGGGCACTTCGCACTCACCAGCCATGTTGTCCCGAGGGCGTTCGAGGGCTCTGGAGATGTAGCGCTCCTCAAGGAACACGCAGTGTGTTGCTGCCCAGCACTCGGCAGGCACAGAGGTCCTCCGGGGGATCAACCAATGGAGCTCGACATTGCTCCGCCGGCCCACAGGTGTCTGGAGGCACTCAGTGACCTCGGAGGGAAAACGATGCACACCCGTGGGGCCTAGGAGTCCCCGGACGTGTACTTCCTTTAAAATAAACACATAAGCGACTGAGAACTTGTGGAAACAGCTGCATGCCTCCCTTTCTGCACGGCTACTCAGGGCCTAACCTGGAGGCGAGTTCTCACGTCGCGGTTCCCTTTCGCTCTAGAGCCTGTCATGCGGACCGCCGCCGCGGCCACGGAAGCCCCTGGTTTAGAGAGAGCAAACTCATAATTTTCCCCGAAGCATTCTTCCAGGGCTCACTGGCCTGTCGGGAGCCGGGAATGTCAGGTAGCTTCAAGGCAGGCATGAATGCCGCCCTCAAAATGGGAAAGCAGGGCTTGTTCCAGCAAGCCCCCGTTTTCATGCGCACACTCAGCGTACATCCCTGTGGCTTCTAACGAGTCCCAAGAGACACCGGTTACCCTGCGTTTCCTTCCCTGAATCAACTTATCGAAGTAGGGAGTCCCGCATCCGGCGAACTGTCTCAACCGAGGAACGCCGTAGCTGCTCCTCTGGGCCTGGGGCTGCCTGCAGTGCCGCAGAAGGAACAGGACTTGAAGTGCAGTAAGAACCCAAGCCGCCGTCCTCTAGGAGGCACGGTGACTTCAGTCAGGAGGTACTGGATGGAACGCGAAGACGAGGGCTCCTCAGACGGCAGCTCCGACTAGGGCACCGCGTAAGACCTCCGCGCCACGTGGGACGTGCCAGAACGGCGTTCACGAACGTGTGCGAGTGCCGAGGAAACTAAGCTGCTCCGAAGGAGAGGGCAGTGCGTTTCCCTACACTCGGCCTGCACACAGGGGGCTCTGAAGGGCTACGGGCCTGGATGTTGCTTAGCAGACCCAGGTGCACCTGCGGGTACTCAGTGTTCCTGCCGGGAGCAGGGTGCCCCGGCTAGCCTCCCAGGTGTCCAGAAAGCTGTGCTGCCGTTAAAGGCATGCAGAGCAGAGGCCACCGCCTCCTGGAAGCTGCAGCACACCTCCGCTTCTGCACGGCGAATCAGGGCCTTCCTTCCAGGCATGGGTTCATGCTGGGTGTGCCGGTAGCGACACAGCGTGCTAAGATGCTGACTTTCTCCTAGAGCAGAGTGACTTCGGGTATGAGGGTGGGTCTCGCAGTGTTCCAAGCACAGTGTTCTATCATGGCAGCTCACACAAGGGCCATGACAGAGTCTTCCTGGGCACTTCGCACTCACCAGCCATGTTGTCCCGAGGGCGTTCGAGGGCTCTGGAGATGTAGCGCTCCTCAAGGAACGCGCAGTGTGTTGCTGCCCAGCACTCGGCAGGCACAGAGGTCCTCCGGGGGATCAACCAATGGAGCTCGACATTGCTCCACCGGCCCACATGTGTCTGGAGGCACTCAGTGACCTCGGAGGGAAAACGATGCACACCCGTGGGGCCTAGGAGTCCCCGGACATGTACTTCCTTTAAAATAAAGCACATAATGACTGAGAACTTGTGGAAACAGCTGCATGCCTCCCTTTCTGCACGGCTACTCAGGGCCTAACCTGGAGGCGAGTTCTCACGTCGCGGTTCCCTTTCGCTCTAGAGCCTGTCATGCGGACCGCCGCCGCGGCCACGGAAGCCCCTGGTTTAGAGAGAGCAAACTCATAATTTTCCCGGAAGCATTCTTCCAGGGCTCACTGGCCTGTCGGGAGCCGGGAATGTCAGGTAGCTTCAAGGCAGGCATGAATGCCGCCCTCAAAATGCGAAAGCAGGGCTTGTTCCAGCAGGCCCCCGTTTTCATGGGCACACTCAGCGTACATCCCTGTGGCTTCTAATGAGTCCCAAGAGACACCGGTTACCCTGCGTTTCCTTCCCTGAATCAACTTATCGAAGTAGGGAGTCCCGCATCCGGCGAACTGTCTCAACCGAGGAACGCCGTAGCTGCTCCTCTGGGCCTGGGGCTGCCTGCAGTGCCGCAGAAGGAACAGGACTTGAAGTGCAGTAAGAACCCAAGCCGCCGTCCTCTAGGAGGCACGGTGACTTCAGTCAGGAGGTACTGGATGGAACGCGAAGACGAGGGCTCCTCAGACGGCAGCTCCGACTAGGGCACCGCGTAAGACCTCCGCGCCACGTGGGACGTGCCACAACGGCGTTCGCGAACGTGTGCGAGTGCCGAGGAAACTAAGCTGCTCCAAAGGAGAGGGCAGTGCGTTTCCCTACACTCGGCCTGCACACAGGGGGCTCTGAAGGGCTACGGGCCTGGATGTTGCTTAGCAGACCCAGGTGCACCTGGGGCTACTCAGTGTTCCTGCTGGGAGCAGGGTGCCCCGGCTAGCCTCCCAGGTGTCCAGAAAGCTGTGCTGCCGTTAAAGGCATGCAGAGCAGAGGCCACCGCCTCCTGGAAGCTGCAGCACGCCTCCGCTACTGCACGGCGAATCAGGGCCTTCCTTCCAGGCATGGGTTCATGCTGGGTGTGCCGGTAGCGACACAGCATGCTAAGATGCTGACTTTCTCCTCGAGCAGAGTGACTTCGGGTACGAGGGTGGGTCTCGCAGTGTTCCAAGCACAGTGTTCTATCATGGCAGCTCACACAAGGGCCATGACAGAGTCTTCCTGGGCACTTCGCACTCACCAGCCATGTTGTCCCGAGGGCGTTCGAGGGCTCTGGAGATGTAGCGCTCCTCAAGGAACACGCAGTGTGTTGCTGCCCAGCACTCGGCAGGCACAGAGGTCCTCCGGGGGATCAGCCAATGGACCTCGACGTTGCTCCGCCGGCCCACAGGTGTCTGGAGGCACTCAGTGACCTCGGAGGGAAAACGATGCACACCCGTGGGGCCTACGAGTCCCCGGACGTGTACTTCCTTTAAAATAAAGCACATAAGCGACTGAGAACTTGTGGAAACAGCTGCATGCCTCCCTTTCTGCACGGCTACTCAGGGCCTAACCTGGAGGCGAGTTCTCACGTCGTGGTTCCCTTTCGCTCTAGAGCCTGTCATGCGGACCGCCGCCGCGGCCACGGAAGCCCCTGGTTTAGAGAGAGCAAACTCATAATTTTCCCCGAAGCATTCTTCCAGGGCTCACTGGCCTGTCGGGAGCCGGGAATGTCAGGTAGCTTCAAGGCAGGCATGAATGCCGCCCTCAAAATGGGAAAGCAGGGCTTGTTCCAGCAGGCCCCCTTTTTCATGGGCACACTCAGCGTACATCCCTGTGGCTTCTAACGAGTCCCAAGAGACACCGGTTACCCTGCGTTTCCTTCCCTGAATCAACTTATCGAAGTAGGGAGTCCCGCATCCGGCGAACTGTCTCAACCGAGGAACGCCGTAGCTGCTCCTCTGGGCCTGGGGCTGCCTGCAGTGCCGCAGAAGGAACAGGACTTGAAGTGCAGTAAGAACCCAAGCCGCCGTCCTCTAGGAGGCACGGTGACTTCAGTCAGGAGGTACTGGATGGAACGCGAAGACGAGGGCTCCTCAGAGGGCAGCTCCGATTAGGGCACCGCGTAAGACCTCCGCGCCACGTGGGACGTGCCAGAACGGCGTTCGTGAACGTGTGCGAGTGCCGAGGAAACTAAGCTGCTCCGAAGGAGAGGGCAGTGCGTTTCCCTACACTCGGCCTGCACACAGGGGGCTCTGAAGGGCTACGGGCCTGGATGTTGCTTAGCAGACCCAGGTGCACCTGCGGGTACTCAGTGTTCCTGCCGGGAGCAGGGTGCCCCGGCTAGCCTCCCAGGTGTCCAGAAAGCTGTGCTGCCGTTAAAGGCATGCAGAGCAGAGGCCACCGCCTCCTGGAAGCTGCAGCACACCTCCGCTTCTGCACGGCGAATCAGGGCCTTCCTTCCAGGCATGGGTTCATGCTGGGTGTGCCGGTAGCGACACAGCGTGCTAAGATGCTGACTTTCTCCTCGAGCAGAGTGACTTCGGGTACGAGGGTGGGTCTCGCAGTGTTCCAAGCACAGTGTTCTATCATGGCAGCTCACACAAGGGCCATGACAGAGTCTTCCTGGGCACTTCGCACTCACCAGCCATGTTGTCCCGAGGGCGTTCGAGGGCTCTGGAGATGTAGCGCTCCTCAAGGAACGCGCAGTGTGTTGCTGCCCAGCACTCGGCAGGCACAGAGGTCCTCCGGGGGATCAACCAATGGAGCTCGACATTGCTCCGCCGGCCCACATGTGTCTGGAGGCACTCAGTGACCTCGGAGGGAAAACGATGCACACCCGTGGGGCCTAGGAGTCCCCGGACGTGTACTTCCTTTAAAATAAAGCACATAATGACTGAGAACTTGTGGAAACAGCTGCATGCCTCCCTTTCTGCACGGCTACTCAGGGCCTAACCTGGAGGCGAGTTCTCACGTCGCGGTTCCCTTTCGCTCTAGAGCCTGTCATGCGGACCGCCGCCGCGGCCACGGAAGCCCCTGGTTTAGAGAGAGCAAACTCATAATTTTCCCCGAAGCATTCTTCCAGGGCTCACTGGCCTGTCGGCAGCCGGGAATGTCAGGTACCTTCAAGGCAGGCATGAATGCCGCCCTCAAAATGGGAAAGCAGGGCTTGTTCCAGCAGGCCCCCGTTTTCATGGGCACACTCAGCGTACATCCCTGTGGCTTCTAACGAGTCCCAAGAGACACCGGTTACCCTGCGTTTCCTTCCCTGAATCAACTTATCGAAGTAGGGAGTCCCGCATCCGGCGAACTGTCTCAACCGAGGAACGCCGTAGCTGCTCCTCTGGGCCTGGGGCTGCCTGCAGTGCCGCAGAAGGAACAGGACTTGAAGTGCAGTAAGAACCCAAGCCGCCGTCCTCTAGGAGGCACGGTGACTTCAGTCAGGAGGTCCTGGATGGAACGCGAAGACGAGGGCTCCTCTGAGGGTAGCTCCGACTAGGGCACCGCGTAAGACCTCCGCGCCACGTGGGACGTGCCAGAACGGTGTTTGCGAACGTGTGCGAGTGCGGAGGAAACTACGCTGCTCCAAAGGAGAGGGCAGTGCATTTCCCTACGCTCGGCCTGCACACAGGGGGCTCTGAAGGGCTACGGGCCTGGATGTTGCTTAGCAGACCCAGGTGCACCTGGGGGTACTCAGTGTTCCTGCCGGGAGCAGGGTGCCCCGGCTAGCCTCCCAGGTGTCCAGAAAGCTGTGCTGCCGTTAAAGGCATGCAGAGCAGAGGCCACCGCCTCCTGGAAGCTGCAGCACACCTCCGCTTCTGCACGGCTAATCAGGGCCTTCCTTCCAGGTATGGGTTCATGCTGGCTGTGCCGGTAGCGACACAGCATGCTAAGATGCTGACTTTCTCCTCGAGCAGAGTGACTTCAGGTGCGAGGGCGGGCCTCGTAGTGTTCCAAGCACAGTGTTCTCTCATGGCAGCTCACACAAGGGCCATGACAGAGTCTTCCTGGGCACTTCGCACTCACCAGCCATGTTGTCCCGAGGGCGTTCGAGGGCTCTGGAGATGTAGCGCTCCTCAAGGAACACGCAGTGTGTTGCTGCCCAGCACTCGGCAGGCACAGAGGTCCTCCGGGGGATCAGCCAATGGACCTCGACATTGCTCCGCCGGCCCACAGGTGTCTGGAGGCACTCAGTGACCTCGGAGGGAAAACGATGCACACCCGTGGGGCCTAGGAGTCCCCGGACGTGTACTTCCTTTAAAATAAAGCACATAAGCGACTGAGAACTTGTGGAAACAGCTGCATGCCTCCCTTTCTGCACGGCTACTCAGGGCCTAACCTGGAGGCGAGTTCTCACGTCGCGGTTCCCTTTCGCTCTAGAGCCTGTCATGCGGACCGCCGCCGCGGCCACGGAAGCCCCTGGTTTAGAGAGAGCAAACTCACAATTTTCCCCGAAGCATTCTTCCAGGGCTCACTGGCCTGTCGGGAGCCGGGAATGTCAGGTACCTTCAAGGCAGGCATGAATGCCACCTTCAAAATGGGAAAGCAGGGCTTGTTCCAGCAGGCCCCCGTTTTCATGGGCACACTCAGCGTACATCCCTGTGGCTTCTAACGAGTCCCAAGAGACACCGGTTACCCTGCGTTTCCTTCCCTGAATCAACTTATCGAAGTAGGGAGTCCCGCATCCGGCGAACTGTCTCAACCGAGGAACGCCGTAGCTGCTCCTCTGGGCCTGGGGCTGCCTGCAGTGCCGCAGAAGGAACAGGACTTGAAGTGCAGTAAGAACCCAAGCCGCCGTCCTCTAGGAGGCACGGTGACTTCAGTCAGGAGGTACTGGATGGAACGCGAAGACGAGGGCTCCTCTGAGGGCAGCTCCGACTAGGGCACCGCGTAAGACCTCCGCGCCACGTGGGACGTGCCAGAACTGCGTTCGCGAACGTGTGCGAGTGCCGAGGAAACTAAGCTGCTCCGAAGGAGAGGGCAGTGCGTTTCCCTACACTCGGCCTGCACACAGGGGGCTCTGAAGGGCTACGGGCCTGGATGTTGCTTAGCAGACCCAGGTGCACCTGGGGGTACTCAGTGTTCCTGCCGGGAGCAGGGTGCCCCGGCTAGCCTCCCAGGTGTCCAGAAAGCTGTGCTGCCGTTAAAGGCATGCAGAGCAGAGGCCACCGCCTCCTGGAAGCTGCAGCACACCTCCGCTTCTGCACGGCGAATCAGGGCCTTCCTTCCAGGCATGGGTTCATGCTGGGTGTGCCGGTAGCGACACAGCATGCTAAGATGCTGACTTTCTCCTCGAGCAGAGTGACTTCAGGTGCGAGGGCGGGCCTCGCAGTGTTCCAAGCACAGTGTTCTCTCATGGCAGCTCACACAAGGGCCATGACAGAGTCTTCCTGGGCACTTCGCACTCACCAGCCATGTTGTCCCGAGGGCGTTCGAGGGCTCTGGAGATGTAGCGCTCCTCAAGGAACACGCAGTGTGTTGCTGCCCAGCACTCGGCAGGCACAGAGGTCCTCCGGGGGATCAACCAATGGACCTCGACGTTGCTCCGCCGGCCCACAGGTGTCTGGAGGCACTCAGTGACCTCGGAGGGAAAACGATGCACACCCGTGGGGCCTAGGAGTCCCCGGACGTGTACTTCCTTTAAAATAAAGCACATAAGCGACTGAGAACTTGTGGAAACAGCTGCATGCCTCCCTTTCTGCACGGCTACTCAGGGCCTAACCTGGAGGCGAGTTCTCACGTCGCGGTTCCCTTTCGCTCTAGAGCCTGTCATGCGGACCGCCGCCGCGGCCACGGAAGCCCCTGGTTTAGAGAGAGCAAACTCACAATTTTCCCCGAAGCATTCTTCCAGGGCTCACTGGCCTGTCGGGAGCCGGGAATGTCAGGTAGCTTCAAGGCAGGCATGAATGCCGCCCTCAAAATGGGAAAGCAGGGCTTGTTCCAGCAGGCCCCCGTTTTCATGGGCACACTCAGCGTACATCCCTGTGGCTTCTAACGAGTCCCAAGAGACACCGGTTACCCTGCGTTTCCTTCCCTGAATCAACTTATCGAAGTAGGGAGTCCCGCATCCGGCGAACTGTCTCAACCGAGGAACGCCGTAGCTGCTCCTCTGGGCCTGGGGCTGCCTGCAGTGCCGCAGAAGGAACAGGACTTGAAGTGCAGTAAGAACCCAAGCCGCCGTCCTCTAGGAGGCACGGTGACTTCAGTCAGGAGGTCCTGGATGGAACGCGAAGACGAGGGCTCCTCTGAGGACAGCTCCGACTAGGGCACCGCGTAAGACCTCCGCGCCACGTGGGGCGTGCCAGAACGGCGTTCGCGAACGTGTGCGAGTGCCGAGGAAACTAAGCTGCTCCGAAGGAGAGGGCAGTGCGTTTCCCTACACTCGGCCTGCACACAGGGGGCTCTGAAGGGCTACGGGCCTGGATGTTGCTTAGCAGACCCAGGTGCACCTGGGGGTACTCAGTGTTTCTGCTGGGAGCAGGGTGCCCCGGCTAGCCTCCCAGGTGTCCAGAAAGCTGTGCTGCCGTTAAAGGCATGCAGAGCAGAGGCCACCGCCTCCTGGAAGCTGCAGCACACCTCCGCTTCTGCACGGCGAATCAGGGCCTTCCTTCCAGGCATGGGTTCATGCTGGGTGTGCCGGTAGCGACACAGCATGCTAAGATGCTGACTTTCTCCTCGAGCAGAGAGACTTCAGGTGCGAGGGCGGGCCTCGCAGTGTTCCAAGCACAGTGTTCTCTCATGGCAGCTCACACAAGGGCCATGACAGAGTCTTCCTGGGCACTTCGCACTCACTAGCCATGTTGTCCCGAGGGCGTTCGAGGGCTCTGGAGATGTAGCGCTCCTCAAGGAACACGCAGTGTGTTGCTGCCCAGCACTCGGCAGGCACAGAGGTCCTCCCGGGGATCAACCAATGGACCTCGACGTTGCTCCGCCGGCCCACAGGTGTCTGGAGGCACTCAGTGACCTCGGAGGGAAAACGATGCACACCCGTGGGGCCTAGGAGTCCCCGGACGTGTACTTCCTTTAAAATAAACACATAAGCGACTGAGAACTTGTGGAAACAGCTGCATGCCTCCCTTTCTGCACGGCTACTCAGGGCCTAACCTGGAGGCGAGTTCTCACGTCGCGGTTCCCTTTCGCTCTAGAGCCTGTCATGCGGACCGCCGCCGCGGCCACGGAAGCCCCTGGTTTAGAGAGAGCAAACTCATAATTTTCCCCGAAGCATTCTTCCAGGGCTCACTGGCCTGTCGGGAGCCGGGAATGTCAGGTAGCTTCAAGGCAGGCATGAATGCCGCCCTCAAAATGGGAAAGCAGGGCTTGTTCCAGCAGGCCCCCGTTTTCATGGGCACACTCAGCGTACATCCCTGTGGCTTCTAACGAGTCCCAAGAGACACCGGTTACCCTGCGTTTCCTTCCCTGAATCAACTTATCGAAGTAGGGAGTCCCGCATCCGGCGAACTGTCTCAACCGAGGAACGCCGTAGCTGCTCCTCTGGGCCTGGGGCTGCCTGCAGTGCCGCGGAAGGAACAGGACTTAAAGTGCAGTAAGAACCCAAGCCGCCGTCCTCTAGGAGGCACGGTGACTTCAGTCAGGAGGTCCTGGATGGAACGCGAAGACGAGGGCTCCTCTGAGGGCAGCTCCGACTAGGGCACCGCGTAAGACCTCCGCGCCACGTGAGACGTGCCAGAACGGTGTTCGCGAACGTGTGCGAGTGCGGAGGAAACTACGCTGCTCCAAAGGAGAGGGCAGTGCATTTCCCTACGCTCGGCCTGCACACAGGGTTCTCTGAAGGGCTACGGGCCTGGATGTTGCTTAGCAGACCCAGGTGCACCTGGGGGTACTCAGTGTTTCTGCTGGGAGCAGGGTGCCCCGGCTAGCCTCCCAGGTGTCCAGAAAGCTGTGCTGCCGTTAAAGGCATGCAGAGAAGAGGTCACCGCCTCCTGGAAGCTGCAGCACGCCTCCGCTTCTGCACGGCGAATCAGGGCCTTCCTTCCAGGCATGGGTTCATGCTGGGTGTGCCGGTAGCGACACAGCGTGCTAAGATGCTGACTTTCTCCTCGAGCAGAGTGACTTCGGGTACGAGGGTGGGTCTCGCAGTGTTCCAAGCACAGTGTTCTATCATGGCAGCTCACACAAGGGCCATGACAGAGTCTTCCTGGGCACTTCGCACTCACCAGCCATGTTGTCCCGAGGGCGTTCGAGGGCTCTGGAGATGTAGCGCTCCTCAAGGAACGCGCAGTGTGTTGCTGCCCAGCACTCGGCAGGCACAGAGGTCCTCCGGGGGATCAACCAATGGAGCTCGACATTGCTCCGCCGGCCCACAGGTTTCTGGAGGCACTCAGTGACCTCGGAGGGAAAACGATGCACACCCGTGGGGCCTAGGAGTCCCCGGACGTGTACTTCCTTTAAAATAAGCACATAAGCGACTGAGAACTTGTGGAAAGAGCTGCATGCCTCCCTTTCTGCACGGCTACTCAGGGCCTAACCTGGAGGCGAGTTCTCACGTCGCGGTTCCCTTTCGCTCTAGAGCCTGTCATGCGGACCGCCGCCGCGGCCACGGAAGCCCCTGGTTTAGAGAGAGCAAACTCATAATTTTCCCCGAAGCATTCTTCCAGGGCTCACTGGTCTGTCGGGAGCCGGGAATGTCAGGTAGCTTCAAGGCAGGCATGAATGCCGCCCTCAAAATGGGAAAGCAGGGCTTGTTCCAGCAGGCCCCCGTTTTCATGGGCACACTCAGCGTACATCCCTGTGGCTTCTAACGAGTCCCAAGAGACACCGGTTACCCTGCGTTTCCTTCCCTGAATCAACTTATCGAAGTAGGGAGTCCCGCATCCGGCGAACTGTCTCAACCGAGGAACGCCGTAGCTGCTCCTCTGGGCCTGGGGCTGCCTGCAGTGCCGCAGAAGGAACAGGACTTGAAGTGCAGTAAGAACCCAAGCCGCCGTCCTCTAGGAGGCACGGTGACTTCAGTCAGGAGGTACTGGATGGAACGCGAAGACGAGGGCTCCTCTGAGGGCAGCTCCGACTAGGGCACCGCGTAAGACCTCCGCGCCACGTGGGACGTGCCAGAACGGCGTTCGCGAACGTGTGCGAGTGCCGAGGAAACTAAGCTGCTCCGAAGGAGAGGGCAGTGCGTTTCCCTACACTCGGCCTGCACACAGGGGGCTCTGAAGGGCTACGGGCCTGGATGTTGCTTAGCAGACCCAGGTGCACCTGGGGGTACTCAGTGTTCCTGCCGGGAGCAGGGTGCCCCGGCTAGCCTCCCAGGTGTCCAGAAAGCTGTGCTGCCGTTAAAGGCATGCAGAGCAGAGGCCACCGCCTCCTGGAAGCTGCAGCACGCCTCCGCTTCTGCACGGCGAATCAGGGCCTTCCTTCCAGGCATGGGTTCATGCTGGGTGTGCCGGTAGCGACACAGCGTGCTAAGATGCTGACTTTCTCCTTGAGCAGAGTGACTTCGGGTACGAGGGTGGGTCTCGCAGTGTTCCAAGCACAGTGTTCTATCATGGCAGCTCACACAAGGGCCATGACAGAGTCTTCCTGGGCACTTCGCACTCACCAGCCATGTTGTCCCGAGGGCGTTCGAGGGCTCTGGAGATGTAGCGCTCCTCAAGGAACGCGCAGTGTGTTGCTGCCCAGCACTCGGCAGGCACAGAGGTCCTCCGGGGGATCAACCAATGGAGCTCGACATTGCTCCGCCGGCCCACAGGTGTCTGGAGGCACTCAGTGACCTCGGAGGGAAAACGATGCACACCCGTGGGGCCTAGGAGTCCCCGGACGTGTACTTCCTTTAAAATAAAGCACATAAGCGACTGAGAACTTGTGGAAACAGCTGCATGCCTCCCTTTCTGCACGGCTACTCAGGGCCTAACCTGGAGGCGAGTTCTCACGTCGCGGTTCCCTTTCGCTCTAGAGCCTGTCATGCGGACCGCCGCCGCGGCCACGGAAGCCCCTGGTTTAGAGAGAGCAAACTCATAATTTTCCCCGAAGCATTCTTCCAGGGCTCACTGGCCTGTCGGGAGCCGGGAATGTCAGGTAGCTTCAAGGCAGGCATGAATGCCGCCCTCAAAATGGGAAAGCAGGGCTTGCTTCAGCAGGCTCCCGTTTTCATGGGCACACTCAGCGTACATCCCTGTGGCTTCTAACGAGTCCCAAGAGACACCGGTTACCCTGCGTTTCCTTCCCTGAATCAACTTATCGAAGTAGGGAGTCCCGCATCCGGCGAACTATCTCAACCGAGGAACGCCGTAGCTGCTCCTCTGGGCCTGGGGCTGCCTGCAGTGCCGCAGAAGGAACAGGACTTGAAGTGCAGTAAGAACCCAAGCCGCCGTCCTCTAGGAGGCACGGTGACTTCAGTCAGGAGGTCCTGGATGGAACGCGAAGACGAGGGCTCCTCTGAGGGCAGCTCCGACTAGGGCACCGCGTAAGACCTCCGCGCCACGTGGGACGTGCCAGAACGGCGTTCGCGAACGTGTGCGAGTGCCGAGAAAACTAAGCAGCTCCGAAGGAGAGGGCAGTGCGTTTCCCTACGCTCGGCCTGCACACAGGGGGCTCTGAAGGGCTACGGGCCTGGATGTTGCTTAGCAGACCCAGGTGCACCTGGGGGTACTCAGTGTTCCTGCTGGGAGCAGGGTGCCCCGGCTAGCCTCCCAGGTGTCCAGAAAGTTGTGCTGCCGTTAAAGGCATGCAGAGCAGAGGCCACCGCCTCCTGGAAGCTGCAGCACGCCTCCACTTCTGCACGGCGAATCAGGGCCTTCCTTCCAGGCATGGGTTCATGCTGGGTGTGCCGGTAGCGACACAGCGTGCTAAGATGCTGACTTTCTCCTCGAGCAGAGTGACTTCGGGTACGAGGGTGGGTCTCGCAGTGTTCCAAGCACAGTGTTCTATCATGGCAGCTCACACAAGGGCCATGACAGAGTCTTCCTGGGCACTTCGCACTCACCAGCCATGTTGTCCCGAGGGCGTTCGAGGGCTCTGGAGATGTAGCGCTCCTCAAGGAACGCGCAGTGTGTTGCTGCCCAGCACTCGGCAGGCACAGAGGTCCTCCGGGGGATCAACCAATGGAGCTCGACATTGCTCCGCCGGCCCACATGTGTCTGGAGGCACTCAGTGACCTCGGAGGGAAAACGATGCACACCCGTGGGGCCTAGGAGTCCCCGGACGTGTACTTCCTTTAAAATAAACACATAAGCGACTGAGAACTTGTGGAAACAGCTGCATGCCTCCCTTTCTGCACGGCTACTCAGGGCCTAACCTGGAGGCGAGTTCTCACGTCGCGGTTCCCTTTCGCTCTAGAGCCTGTCATGCGGACCGCCGCCGCGGCCACGGAAGCCCCTGGTTTAGAGAGAGCAAACTCATAATTTTCCCCGAAGCATTCTTCCAGGGCTCACTGGCCTGTCGGGAGCCGGGAATGTCAGGTAGCTTCAAGGCAGGCATGAATGCCGCCCTCAAAATGGGAAAGCAGGGCTTGTTCCAGCAGGCCCCCGTTTTCATGGGCACACTCAGCGTACATCCCTGTGGCTTCTAACGAGTCCCAAGAGACACCGGTTAACCTGCGTTTCCTTCCCTGAATCAACTTATCGAAGTAGGGAGTCCCGCATCCGGCGAACTGTCTCAACCGAGGAACGCCGTAGCTGCTCCTCTGGGCCTGGGGCTGCCTGCAGTGCCGCAGAAGGAACAGGACTTGAAGTGCAGTAAGAACCCAAGCCGCCGTCCTCTAGGAGGCACGGTGACTTCAGTCAGGAGGTCCTGGATGGAACGCGAAGACGAGGGCTCCTCTGAGGGCAGCTCCGACTAGGGCACCGCGTAAGACCTCCGCGCCACGTGAGACGTGCCAGAACGGTGTTCGCGAACGTGTGCGAGTGCGGAGGAAACTACGCTGCTCCAAAGGAGAGGGCAGTGCATTTCCCTACGCTCGGCCTGCACACAGGGGGCTCTGAAGGGCTACGGGCCTGGATGTTGCTTAGCAGACCCAGGTGCACCTGGGGGTACTCAGTGTTCCTGCTGGGAGCAGGGTGCCCCGGCTAGCCTCCCAGGTGTCCAGAAAGCTGTGCTGCCGTTAAAGGCATGCAGAGCAGAGGCCACCGCCTCCTGGAAGCTGCAGCACGCCTCCGCTTCTGCACGGCGAATCAGGGCCTTCCTTCCAGGCATGGGTTCATGCTGGGTGTGCCGGTAGCGACACAGCGTGCTAAGATGCTGACTTTCTCCTTGAGCAGAGTGACTTCGGGTACGAGGGTGGGTCTCGCAGTGTTCCAAGCACAGTGTTCTATCATGGCAGCTCACACAAGGGCCATGACAGAGTCTTCCTGGGCACTTCGCACTCACCAGCCATGTTGTCCCGAGGGCGTTCGAGGGCTCTGGAGATGTAGCGCTCCTCAAGGAACGCGCAGTGTGTTGCTGCCCAGCACTCGGCAGGCACAGAGGTCCTCCGGGGGATCAACCAATGGAGCTCGACATTGCTCCGCCGGCCCACAGGTGTCTGGAGGCACTCAGTGACCTCGGAGGGAAAACGATGCACACCCGTGGGGCCTAGGAGTCCCCGGACGTGTACTTCCTTTAAAATAAAGCACATAAGCGACTGAGAACTTGTGGAAACAGCTGCATGCCTCCCTTTCTGCACGGCTACTCAGGGCCTAACCTGGAGGCGAGTTCTCACGTCGCGGTTCCCTTTCGCTCTAGAGCCTGTCATGCGGACCGCCGCCGCGGCCACGGAAGCCCCTGGTTTAGAGAGAGCAAACTCATAATTTTCCCCGAAGCATTCTTCCAGGGCTCACTGGCCTGTCGGGAGCCGGGAATGTCAGGTAGCTTCAAGGCAGGCATGAATGCCGCCCTCAAAATGGGAAAGCAGGGCTTGCTTCAGCAGGCTCCCGTTTTCATGGGCACACTCAGCGTACATCCCTGTGGCTTCTAACGAGTCCCAAGAGACACCGGTTACCCTGCGTTTCCTTCCCTGAATCAACTTATCGAAGTAGGGAGTCCCGCATCCGGCGAACTATCTCAACCGAGGAACGCCGTAGCTGCTCCTCTGGGCCTGGGGCTGCCTGCAGTGCCGCAGAAGGAACAGGACTTGAAGTGCAGTAAGAACCCAAGCCGCCGTCCTCTAGGAGGCACGGTGACTTCAGTCAGGAGGTCCTGGATGGAACGCGAAGACGAGGGCTCCTCTGAGGGCAGCTCCGACTAGGGCACCGCGTAAGACCTCCGCGCCACGTGGGACGTGCCAGAACGGCGTTCGCGAACGTGTGCGAGTGCCGAGAAAACTAAGCAGCTCCGAAGGAGAGGGCAGTGCGTTTCCCTACGCTCGGCCTGCACACAGGGGGCTCTGAAGGGCTACGGGCCTGGATGTTGCTTAGCAGACCCAGGTGCACCTGGGGGTACTCAGTGTTCCTGCTGGGAGCAGGGTGCCCCGGCTAGCCTCCCAGGTGTCCAGAAAGTTGTGCTGCCGTTAAAGGCATGCAGAGCAGAGGCCACCGCCTCCTGGAAGCTGCAGCACGCCTCCACTTCTGCACGGCGAATCAGGGCCTTCCTTCCAGGCATGGGTTCATGCTGGGTGTGCCGGTAGCGACACAGCGTGCTAAGATGCTGACTTTCTCCTCGAGCAGAGTGACTTCGGGTACGAGGGTGGGTCTCGCAGTGTTCCAAGCACAGTGTTCTATCATGGCAGCTCACACAAGGGCCATGACAGAGTCTTCCTGGGCACTTCGCACTCACCAGCCATGTTGTCCCGAGGGCGTTCGAGGGCTCTGGAGATGTAGCGCTCCTCAAGGAACGCGCAGTGTGTTGCTGCCCAGCACTCGGCAGGCACAGAGGTCCTCCGGGGGATCAACCAATGGAGCTCGACATTGCTCCGCCGGCCCACATGTGTCTGGAGGCACTCAGTGACCTCGGAGGGAAAACGATGCACACCCGTGGGGCCTAGGAGTCCCCGGACGTGTACTTCCTTTAAAATAAAGCACATAAGCGACTGAGAACTTGTGGAAACAGCTGCATGCCTCCCTTTCTGCACGGCTACTCAGGGCCTAACCTGGAGGCGAGTTCTCATGTCGCGGTTCCCTTTCGCTCTAGAGCCTGTCATGCGGACCGCCGCCGCGGCCACGGAAGCCCCTGGTTTAGAGAGAGCAAACTCATAATTTTCCCCGAAGCATTCTTCCAGGGCTCACTGGCCTGTCGGGAGCCGGGAATGTCAGGTAGCTTCAAGGCAGGCATGAATGCCGCCCTCAAAATGGGAAAGCAGGGCTTGTTCCAGCAGGCCCCCGTTTTCATGGGCACACTCAGCGTACATCCCTGTGGCTTCTAACGAGTCCCAAGAGACACCGGTTAACCTGCGTTTCCTTCCCTGAATCAACTTATCGAAGTAGGGAGTCCCGCATCCGGCGAACTGTCTCAACCGAGGAACGCCGTAGCTGCTCCTCTGGGCCTGGGGCTGCCTGCAGTGCCGCAGAAGGAACAGGACTTGAAGTGCAGTAAGAACCCAAGCCGCCGTCCTCTAGGAGGCACGGTGACTTCAGTCAGGAGGTCCTGGATGGAACGCGAAGACGAGGGCTCCTCTGAGGGCAGCTCCGACTAGGGCACCGCGTAAGACCTCCGCGCCACGTGGGACGTGCCAGAACGGCGTTCGCGAACGTGTGCGAGTGCCGAGGAAACTAAGCTGCTCCAAAGGAGAGAGCAGTGCGTTTCCCTACACTCGGCCTGCACACAGGGGGCTCTGAAGGGCTACTGGACTGGATGTTGCTTAGCAGACCCAGGTGCACCTGGGGGTACTCAGTGTTCCTGCCGGGAGCAGGGTGCCCCGGCTAGCCTCCCAGGTGTCCAGAAAGCTGTGCTGCCGTTAAAGGCATGCAGAGCAGAGGCCACCGCCTCCTGGAAGCTGCAGCACGCCTCCGCTTCTGCACGGCGAATCAGGGCCTTCCTTCCAGGCATGGGTTCATGCTGGGTGTGCCGGTAGCGACACAGCATGCTAAGATGCTGACTTTCTCCTCGAGCAGAGTGACTTCGGGTATGAGGGTGGGTCTCGCAGTGTTCCAAGCACAGTGTTCTATCATGGCAGCTCACACAAGGGCCATGACAGAGTCTTCCTGGGCACTTCGCACTCACCAGCCATGTTGTCCCGAGGGCGTTCGAGGGCTCTGGAGATGTAGCGCTCCTCAAGGAACGCGCAGTGTGTTGCTGCCCAGCACTCGGCAGGCACAGAGGTCCTCCGGGGGATCAACCAATGGAGCTCGACATTGCTCCGCCGGCCCACATGTGTCTGGAGGCACTCAGTGACCTCGGAGGGAAAACGATGCACACCCGTGGGGCCTAGGAGTCCCCGGACGTGTACTTCCTTTAAAATAAAGCACATAAGCGACTGAACTTGTGGAAACAGCTGCATGCCTCCCTTTCTGCACGGCTACTCAGGGCCTAACCTGGAGGCGAGTTCTCACGTCGCGGTTCCCTTTCGTTCTAGAGCCTGTCATGCGGACCGCCGCCGCGGCCACGGAAGCCCCTGGTTTAGAGAGAGCAAACTCATAATTTTCCCCGAAGCATTCTTCCAGGGCTCACTGGCCTGTCGGGAGCCGGGAATGTCAGGTAGCTTCAAGGCAGGCATGAATGCCGCCCTCAAAATGGGAAAGCAGGGCTTGTTCCAGCAGGCCCCCGTTTTCTTGGGCACACTCAGCGTACATCCCTGTGGCTTCTAACGAGTCCCAAGAGACACCGGTTACCCTGCGTTTCCTTCCCTGAATCAACTTATCGAAGTAGGGAGTCCCGCATCCGGCGAACTGTCTCAACCGAGGAACGCCGTAGCTGCTCCTCTGGGCCTGGGGCTGCCTGCAGTGCCGCAGAAGGAACAGGACTTGAAGTGCAGTAAGAACCCAAGCCGCCGTCCTCTAGGAGGCACGGTGACTTCAGTCAGGAGGTACTGGATGGAACGCGAAGACGAGGGCTCCTCTGAGGGCAGCTCCGACTAGGGCACCGCGTAAGACCTCCGCGCCACGTGGGACGTGCCAGAACGGCGTTCGCGAACGTGTGCGAGTGCCGAGGAAACTAAGCTGCTCCGAAGGAGAGGGCAGTGCGTTTCCCTACACTCGGCCTGCACACAGGGGGCTCTGAAGGGCTACGGGCCTGGATGTTGCTTAGCAGACCCAGGTGCACCTGGGGGTACTCAGTGTTCCTGCCGGGAGCAGGGTGCCCCGGCTAGCCTCCCAGGTGTCCAGAAAGCTGTGCTGCCGTTAAAGGCATGCAGAGCAGAGGCCACCGCCTCCTGGAAGCTGCAGCACACCTCCGCTTCTGCACGGCGAATCAGGGCCTTCCTTCCAGGCATGGGTTCATGCTGGGTGTGCCGGTAGCGACACAGCATGCTAAGATGCTGACTTTCTCCTCGAGCAGAGAGACTTCAGGTGCGAGGGCGGGCCTCGCAGTGTTCCAAGCACAGTGTTCTCTCACGGCAGCTCACACAAGGGCCATGACAGAGTCTTCCTGGGCACTTCGCACTCACTAGCCATGTTGTCCCGAGGGCGTTCGAGGGCTCTGGAGATGTAGCGCTCCTCAAGGAACACGCAGTGTGTTGCTGCCCAGCACTCGGCAGGCACAGAGGTCCTCCCGGGGATCAACCAATGGACCTCGACGTTGCTCCGCCGGCCCACAGGTGTCTGGAGGCACTCAGTGACCTCGGAGGGAAAACGATGCACACCCGTGGGGCCTAGGAGTCCCCGGACGTGTACTTCCTTTAAAATAAACACATAAGCGACTGAGAACTTGTGGAAACAGCTGCATGCCTCCCTTTCTGCACGGCTACTCAGGGCCTAACCTGGAGGCGAGTTCTCACGTCGCGGTTCCCTTTCGCTCTAGAGCCTGTCATGCGGACCGCCGCCGCGGCCACGGAAGCCCCTGGTTTAGAGAGAGCAAACTCATAATTTTCCCCGAAGCATTCTTCCAGGGCTCACTGGCCTGTCGGGAGCCGGGAATGTCAGGTAGCTTCAAGGCAGGCATGAATGCCGCCCTCAAAATGGGAAAGCAGGGCTTGTTCCAGCAGGCCCCCGTTTTCATGGGCACACTCAGCGTACATCCCTGTGGCTTCTAACGAGTCCCAAGAGACACCGGTTACCCTGCGTTTCCTTCCCTGAATCAACTTATCGAAGTAGGGAGTCCCGCATCCGGCGAACTGTCTCAACCGAGGAACGCCGTAGCTGCTCCTCTGGGCCTGGGGCTGCCTGCAGTGCCGCGGAAGGAACAGGACTTAAAGTGCAGTAAGAACCCAAGCCGCCGTCCTCTAGGAGGCACGGTGACTTCAGTCAGGAGGTCCTGGATGGAACGCGAAGACGAGGGCTCCTCTGAGGGCAGCTCCGACTAGGGCACCGCGTAAGACCTCCGCGCCACGTGAGACGTGCCAGAACGGTGTTCGCGAACGTGTGCGAGTGCGGAGGAAACTACGCTGCTCCAAAGGAGAGGGCAGTGCATTTCCCTACGCTCGGCCTGCACACAGGGGGCTCTGAAGGGCTACGGGCCTGGATGTTGCTTAGCAGACCCAGGTGCACCTGGGGGTACTCAGTGTTCCTGCCGGGAGCAGGGTGCCCCGGCTAGCCTCCCAGGTGTCCAGAAAGCTGTGCTGCCGTTAAAGGCATGCAGAGCAGAGGCCACCGCCTCCTGGAAGCTGCAGCACGCCTCCGCTTCTGCACGGCGAATCAGGGCCTTCCTTCCAGGCATGGGTTCATGCTGGGTGTGCCGGTAGCGACACAGCGTGCTAAGATGCTGACTTTCTCCTTGAGCAGAGTGACTTCGGGTACGAGGGTGGGTCTCGCAGTGTTCCAAGCACAGTGTTCTATCATGGCAGCTCACACAAGGGCCATGACAGAGTCTTCCTGGGCACTTCGCACTCACCAGCCATGTTGTCCCGAGGGCGTTCGAGGGCTCTGGAGATGTAGCGCTCCTCAAGGAACGCGCAGTGTGTTGCTGCCCAGCACTCGGCAGGCACAGAGGTCCTCCGGGGGATCAACCAATGGAGCTCGACATTGCTCCGCCGGCCCACAGGTGTCTGGAGGCACTCAGTGACCTCGGAGGGAAAACGATGCACACCCGTGGGGCCTAGGAGTCCCCGGACGTGTACTTCCTTTAAAATAAAGCACATAAGCGACTGAGAACTTGTGGAAACAGCTGCATGCCTCCCTTTCTGCACGGCTACTCAGGGCCTAACCTGGAGGCGAGTTCTCACGTCGCGGTTCCCTTTCGCTCTAGAGCCTGTCATGCGGACCGCCGCCGCGGCCACGGAAGCCCCTGGTTTAGAGAGAGCAAACTCATAATTTTCCCCGAAGCATTCTTCCAGGGCTCACTGGCCTGTCGGGAGCCGGGAATGTCAGGTAGCTTCAAGGCAGGCATGAATGCCGCCCTCAAAATGGGAAAGCAGGGCTTGCTTCAGCAGGCTCCCGTTTTCATGGGCACACTCAGCGTACATCCCTGTGGCTTCTAACGAGTCCCAAGAGACACCGGTTACCCTGCGTTTCCTTCCCTGAATCAACTTATCGAAGTAGGGAGTCCCGCATCCGGCGAACTATCTCAACCGAGGAACGCCGTAGCTGCTCCTCTGGGCCTGGGGCTGCCTGCAGTGCCGCAGAAGGAACAGGACTTGAAGTGCAGTAAGAACCCAAGCCGCCGTCCTCTAGGAGGCACGGTGACTTCAGTCAGGAGGTCCTGGATGGAACGCGAAGACGAGGGCTCCTCTGAGGGCAGCTCCGACTAGGGCACCGCGTAAGACCTCCGCGCCACGTGGGACGTGCCAGAACGGCGTTCGCGAACGTGTGCGAGTGCCGAGAAAACTAAGCAGCTCCGAAGGAGAGGGCAGTGCGTTTCCCTACGCTCGGCCTGCACACAGGGGGCTCTGAAGGGCTACGGGCCTGGATGTTGCTTAGCAGACCCAGGTGCACCTGGGGGTACTCAGTGTTCCTGCTGGGAGCAGGGTGCCCCGGCTAGCCTCCCAGGTGTCCAGAAAGTTGTGCTGCCGTTAAAGGCATGCAGAGCAGAGGCCACCGCCTCCTGGAAGCTGCAGCACGCCTCCACTTCTGCACGGCGAATCAGGGCCTTCCTTCCAGGCATGGGTTCATGCTGGGTGTGCCGGTAGCGACACAGCGTGCTAAGATGCTGACTTTCTCCTCGAGCAGAGTGACTTCGGGTACGAGGGTGGGTCTCGCAGTGTTCCAAGCACAGTGTTCTATCATGGCAGCTCACACAAGGGCCATGACAGAGTCTTCCTGGGCACTTCGCACTCACCAGCCATGTTGTCCCGAGGGCGTTCGAGGGCTCTGGAGATGTAGCGCTCCTCAAGGAACGCGCAGTGTGTTGCTGCCCAGCACTCGGCAGGCACAGAGGTCCTCCGGGGGATCAACCAATGGAGCTCGACATTGCTCCGCCGGCCCACATGTGTCTGGAGGCACTCAGTGACCTCGGAGGGAAAACGATGCACACCCGTGGGGCCTAGGAGTCCCCGGACGTGTACTTCCTTTAAAATAAAGCACATAAGCGACTGAGAACTTGTGGAAACAGCTGCATGCCTCCCTTTCTGCACGGCTACTCAGGGCCTAACCTGGAGGCGAGTTCTCATGTCGCGGTTCCCTTTCGCTCTAGAGCCTGTCATGCGGACCGCCGCCGCGGCCACGGAAGCCCCTGGTTTAGAGAGAGCAAACTCATAATTTTCCCCGAAGCATTCTTCCAGGGCTCACTGGCCTGTCGGGAGCCGGGAATGTCAGGTAGCTTCAAGGCAGGCATGAATGCCGCCCTCAAAATGGGAAAGCAGGGCTTGTTCCAGCAGGCCCCCGTTTTCATGGGCACACTCAGCGTACATCCCTGTGGCTTCTAACGAGTCCCAAGAGACACCGGTTAACCTGCGTTTCCTTCCCTGAATCAACTTATCGAAGTAGGGAGTCCCGCATCCGGCGAACTGTCTCAACCGAGGAACGCCGTAGCTGCTCCTCTGGGCCTGGGGCTGCCTGCAGTGCCGCAGAAGGAACAGGACTTGAAGTGCAGTAAGAACCCAAGCCGCCGTCCTCTAGGAGGCACGGTGACTTCAGTCAGGAGGTCCTGGATGGAACGCGAAGACGAGGGCTCCTCTGAGGGCAGCTCCGACTAGGGCACCGCGTAAGACCTCCGCGCCACGTGGGACGTGCCAGAACGGCGTTCGCGAACGTGTGCGAGTGCCGAGGAAACTAAGCTGCTCCAAAGGAGAGAGCAGTGCGTTTCCCTACACTCGGCCTGCACACAGGGGGCTCTGAAGGGCTACTGGACTGGATGTTGCTTAGCAGACCCAGGTGCACCTGGGGGTACTCAGTGTTCCTGCCGGGAGCAGGGTGCCCCGGCTAGCCTCCCAGGTGTCCAGAAAGCTGTGCTGCCGTTAAAGGCATGCAGAGCAGAGGCCACCGCCTCCTGGAAGCTGCAGCACGCCTCCGCTTCTGCACGGCGAATCAGGGCCTTCCTTCCAGGCATGGGTTCATGCTGGGTGTGCCGGTAGCGACACAGCATGCTAAGATGCTGACTTTCTCCTCGAGCAGAGTGACTTCGGGTATGAGGGTGGGTCTCGCAGTGTTCCAAGCACAGTGTTCTATCATGGCAGCTCACACAAGGGCCATGACAGAGTCTTCCTGGGCACTTCGCACTCACCAGCCATGTTGTCCCGAGGGCGTTCGAGGGCTCTGGAGATGTAGCGCTCCTCAAGGAACGCGCAGTGTGTTGCTGCCCAGCACTCGGCAGGCACAGAGGTCCTCCGGGGGATCAACCAATGGAGCTCGACATTGCTCCGCCGGCCCACATGTGTCTGGAGGCACTCAGTGACCTCGGAGGGAAAACGATGCACACCCGTGGGGCCTAGGAGTCCCCGGACGTGTACTTCCTTTAAAATAAAGCACATAAGCGACTGAACTTGTGGAAACAGCTGCATGCCTCCCTTTCTGCACGGCTACTCAGGGCCTAACCTGGAGGCGAGTTCTCACGTCGCGGTTCCCTTTCGTTCTAGAGCCTGTCATGCGGACCGCCGCCGCGGCCACGGAAGCCCCTGGTTTAGAGAGAGCAAACTCATAATTTTCCCCGAAGCATTCTTCCAGGGCTCACTGGCCTGTCGGGAGCCGGGAATGTCAGGTAGCTTCAAGGCAGGCATGAATGCCGCCCTCAAAATGGGAAAGCAGGGCTTGTTCCAGCAGGCCCCCGTTTTCTTGGGCACACTCAGCGTACATCCCTGTGGCTTCTAACGAGTCCCAAGAGACACCGGTTACCCTGCGTTTCCTTCCCTGAATCAACTTATCGAAGTAGGGAGTCCCGCATCCGGCGAACTGTCTCAACCGAGGAACGCCGTAGCTGCTTCTCTGGGCCTGGGGCTGCCTGCAGTGCCGCAGAAGGAACAGGACTTGAAGTGCAGTAAGAACCCAAGCCGCCGTCCTCTAGGAGGCACGGTGACTTCAGTCAGGAGGTACTGGATGGAACGCGAAGACGAGGGCTCCTCTGAGGGCAGCTCCGACTAGGGCACCGCGTAAGACCTCCGCGCCACGTGGGACGTGCCAGAACGGCGTTCGCGAACGTGTGCGAGTGCCGAGGAAACTAAGCTGCTCCGAAGGAGAGGGCAGTGCGTTTCCCTACACTCGGCCTGCACACAGGGGGCTCTGAAGGGCTACGGGCCTGGATGTTGCTTAGCAGACCCAGGTGCACCTGGGGGTACTCAGTGTTCCTGCCGGGAGCAGGGTGCCCCGGCTAGCCTCCCAGGTGTCCAGAAAGCTGTGCTGCCGTTAAAGGCATGCAGAGCAGAGGCCACCGCCTCCTGGAAGCTGCAGCACACCTCCGCTTCTGCACGGCGAATCAGGGCCTTCCTTCCAGGCATGGGTTCATGCTGGGTGTGCCGGTAGCGACACAGCATGCTAAGATGCTGACTTTCTCCTCGAGCAGAGAGACTTCAGGTGCGAGGGCGGGCCTCGCAGTGTTCCAAGCACAGTGTTCTCTCACGGCAGCTCACACAAGGGCCATGACAGAGTCTTCCTGGGCACTTCGCACTCACTAGCCATGTTGTCCCGAGGGCGTTCGAGGGCTCTGGAGATGTAGCGCTCCTCAAGGAACACGCAGTGTGTTGCTGCCCAGCACTCGGCAGGCACAGAGGTCCTCCCGGGGATCAACCAATGGACCTCGACGTTGCTCCGCCGGCCCACAGGTGTCTGGAGGCACTCAGTGACCTCGGAGGGAAAACGATGCACACCCGTGGGGCCTAGGAGTCCCCGGACGTGTACTTCCTTTAAAATAAACACATAAGCGACTGAGAACTTGTGGAAACAGCTGCATGCCTCCCTTTCTGCACGGCTACTCAGGGCCTAACCTGGAGGCGAGTTCTCACGTCGCGGTTCCCTTTCGCTCTAGAGCCTGTCATGCGGACCGCCGCCGCGGCCACGGAAGCCCCTGGTTTAGAGAGAGCAAACTCATAATTTTCCCCGAAGCATTCTTCCAGGGCTCACTGGCCTGTCGGGAGCCGGGAATGTCAGGTAGCTTCAAGGCAGGCATGAATGCCGCCCTCAAAATGGGAAAGCAGGGCTTGTTCCAGCAGGCCCCCGTTTTCATGGGCACACTCAGCGTACATCCCTGTGGCTTCTAACGAGTCCCAAGAGACACCGGTTACCCTGCGTTTCCTTCCCTGAATCAACTTATCGAAGTAGGGAGTCCCGCATCCGGCGAACTGTCTCAACCGAGGAACGCCGTAGCTGCTCCTCTGGGCCTGGGGCTGCCTGCAGTGCCGCGGAAGGAACAGGACTTAAAGTGCAGTAAGAACCCAAGCCGCCGTCCTCTAGGAGGCATGGTGACTTCAGTCAGGAGGTCCTGGATGGAACGCGAAGACGAGGGCTCCTCTGAGGGCAGCTCCGACTAGGGCACCGCGTAAGACCTCCGCGCCACGTGAGACGTGCCAGAACGGTGTTCGCGAACGTGTGCGAGTGCGGAGGAAACTACGCTGCTCCAAAGGAGAGGGCAGTGCATTTCCCTACGCTCGGCCTGCACACAGGGGGCTCTGAAGGGCTACGGGCCTGGATGTTGCTTAGCAGACCCAGGTGCACCTGGGGGTACTCAGTGTTCCTGCCGGGAGCAGGGTGCCCCGGCTAGCCTCCCAGGTGTCCAGAAAGCTGTGCTGCCGTTAAAGGCATGCAGAGCAGAGGCCACCGCCTCCTGGAAGCTGCAGCACGCCTCCGCTTCTGCACGGCGAATCAGGGCCTTCCTTCCAGGCATGGGTTCATGCTGGGTGTGCCGGTAGCGACACAGCGTGCTAAGATGCTGACTTTCTCCTCGAGCAGAGTGACTTCGGGTACGAGGGTGGGTCTCGCAGTGTTCCAAGCACAGTGTTCTATCATGGCAGCTCACACAAGGGCCATGACAGAGTCTTCCTGGGAACTTCGCACTCACCAGCCATGTTGTCCCGAGGGCGTTCGAGGGCTCTGGAGATGTAGCGCTCCTCAAGGAACGCGCAGTGTGTTGCTGCCCAGCACTCGGCAGGCACAGAGGTCCTCCGGGGGATCAACCAATGGAGCTCGACATTGCTCCGCCGGCCCACATGTGTCTGGAGGCACTCAGTGACCTCGGAGGGAAAACGATGCACACCCGTGGGGCCTAGGAGTCCCCGGACGTGTACTTCCTTTAAAATAAAGCACATAAGCGACTGAGAACTTGTGGAAACAGCTGCATGCCTCCCTTTCTGCACGGCTACTCAGGGCCTAACCTGGAGGCGAATACTCACGTCGCGGTTCCCTTTCGCTCTAGAGCCTGTCATGCGGACCGCCGCCGCGGCCACGGAAGCCCCTGGTTTAGAGAGAGCAAACTCATAATTTTCCCCGAAGCATTCTTCCAGGGCTCACTGGCCTGTCGGGAGCCGGGAATGTCAGGTAGCTTCAAGGCAGGCATGAATGCCGCCCTCAAAATGGGAAAGCAGGGCTTGTTCCAGCAGGCCCCCGTTTTCATGGGCACACACAGCGTACATCCCTGTGGCTTCTAACGAGTCCCAAGAGACACCGGTTACCCTGCGTTTCCTTCCCTGAATCAACTTATCGAAGTAGGGTGTCCCGCATCCGGCGAACTGTCTCAACCGAGGAACGCCGTAGCTGCTCCTCTGGGCCTGGGGCTGCCTGCAGTGCCGCAGAAGGAACAGGACTTGAAGTGCAGTAAGAACCCAAGCAGCCGTCCTCTAGGAGGCACGGTGACTTCAGTCAGGAGGTACTGGATGGAACGCGAAGACAAGGGCTCCTCAGAGGGCAGCTCCGATTAGGGCACCGCGTAAGACCACCGCGCCATGTGGGACGTGCCAGAACGGCGTTCGCGAACGTGTGCGAGTGCCGAGGAAACTAAGCTGCTCCGAAGGAGAGGGCAGTGCGTTTCCCTACACTCGGCCTGCACACAGGGGGCTCTGAAGGGCTACGGGCCTGGATGTTGCTTAGCAGACCCAGGTGCACCTGCGGGTACTCAGTGTTCCTGCCGGGTGCAGGGTGCCCCGGCTAGCCTCCCAGGTGTCCAGAAAGCTGTGCTGCCGTTAAAGGCATGCAGAGCAGAGGCCACCGCCTCCTGGAAGCTGCAGCACACCTCCGCTTCTGCACGGCTAATCAGGGCCTTCCTTCCAGGCATGGGTTCATGCTGGGTGTGCCGGTAGCAACACAGCGTGCTAAGATGCTGACTTTCTCCTCGAGCAGAGTGACTTCGGGTACGAGGGTGGGTCTCGCAGTGTTCCAAGCACAGTGTTCTATCATGGCAGCTCACACAAGGGCCATGACAGAGTCTTCCTGGGCACTTCGCACTCACCAGCCATGTTGTCCCGAGGGCGTTCGAGGGCTCTGGAGATGTAGCGCTCCTCAAGGAACGCGCAGTGTGTTGCTGCCCAGCACTCGGCAGGCACAGAGGTCCTCCGGGGGATCAACCAATGGAGCGCGACATTGCTCCGCTGGCCCACATGTGTCTGGAGGCACTCAGTGACCTCGGAGGGAAAACGATGCACACCCGTGGGGCCTAGGAGTCCCCGGACGTGTACTTCCTTTAAAATAAAGCACATAAGCGACTGAGAACTTGTGGAAACAGCTGCATGCCTCCCTTTCTGCACGGCTACTCAGGGCCTAACCTGGAGGCGAGTTCTCACGTCGCGGTTCCCTTTCGCTCTAGAGCCTGTCATGCGGACCGCCGCCGCGGCCACGGAAGCCCCTGGTTTAGAGAGAGCAAACTCATAATTTTCCCCGAAGCATTCTTCCAGGGCTCACTGGCCTGTCGGGAGCCGGGAATGTCAGGTAGCTTCAAGGCAGGCATGAATGCCGCCCTCAAAATGGGAAAGCAGGGCTTGTTCCAGCAGGCCCCCGTTTTCATGGGCACACTCAGCGTACATCCCTGTGGCTTCTAACGAGTCCCAAGAGACACCGGTTACCCTGCGTTTCCTTCCCTGAATCAACTTATCGAAGTAGGGAGTCCCGCATCCGGCGAACTGTCTCAACCGAGGAACGCCGTAGCTGCTCCTCTGGGCCTGGGGCTGCCTGCAGTGCCGCAGAAGGAACAGGACTTGAAGTGCAGTAAGAACCCAAGCCGCCGTCCTCTAGGAGGCACGGTGACTTCAGTCAGGAGGTCCTGGATGGAACGCGAAGACGAGGGCTCCTCTGAGGGCAGCTCAGACTAGGGCACCGCGTAAGACCTCCGCGCCACGTGGGACGTGCCAGAACGGCGTTCGCGAACGTGTGCGAGTGCCGAGGAAACTAAGCTGCTCCGAAGTAGAGGGCAGTGCGTTTCCCTACACTCGGCCTGCACACAGGGGGCTCTGAAGGGCTACGGGCCTGGATGTTGCTTAGCAGACCCAGGTGCACCTGCGGGTACTCAGTGTTCCTGCCGGGAGCAGGGTGCCCCGGCTAGCCTCCCAGGTGTCCAGAAAGCTGTGCTGCCGTTAAAGGCATGCAGAGCAGAGGCCACCGCCTCCTGGAAGCTGCAGCACACCTCCGCTTCTGCACGGCGAATCAGGGCCTTCCTTCCAGGCATGGGTTCATGCTAGGTGTGTCGGTAGCGACACAGCGTGCTTAGATGCTGACTTTCTCCTCGAGCAGAGTGACTTCGGGTACGAGGGTGGGTCTCGCAGTGTTCCAAGCACAGTGTTCTATCATGGCAGCTCACACAAGGGCCATGACAGAGTCTTCCTGGGCACTTCGCACTCACCAGCCATGTTGTCCCGAGGGCGTTCGAGGGCTCTGGAGATGTAGCACTCCTAAAGGAACGCGCAGTGTGTTGCTGCCCAGCACTCGGCAGGCACAGAGGTCCTCCGGGGGATCAACCAATGGAGCTCGACATTGTTCCGCCGGCCCACAGGTGTCTGGAGGCACTCAGTGACCTCGGAGGGAAAACGATGCACACCCGTGGGGCCTAGGAGTCCCCGGACGTGTACTTCCTTTAAAATAAAGCACATAAGCGACTGAGAACTTGTGGAAACAGCTGCATGCCTCCCTTTCTGCACGGCTACTCAGGGCCTAACCTGGAGGCGAATTCTCACGTCGCGGTTCCCTTTCGCTCTAGAGCCTGTCATGCGGACAGCCGCCGCGGCCACGGAAGCCCCTGGTTTAGAGAGAGCAAACTCATAATTTTCCCCGAAGCATTCTTCCAGGGCTCACTGGCCTGTCGGGAGCCGGGAATGTCAGGTAGCTTCAAGGCAGGCATGAATGCCGCCCTCAAAATGGGAAAGCAGGGCTTGTTCCAGCAGGCCCCCGTTTTCATGGGCACACTCAGCGTACATCCCTGTGGCTTCTAACGAGTCCCAAGAGACACCGGTTACCCTGCGTTTCCTTCCCTGAATCAACTTATCGAAGTAGGGAGTCCCGCATCCGGCGAACTGTCTCAACCGAGGAACGCCGTAGCTGCTCCTCTGGGCCTGGGGCTGCCTGCAGTGCCGCGGAAGGAACAGGACTTAAAGTGCAGTAAGAACCCAAGCCGCCGTCCTCTAGGAGGCACGGTGACTTCAGTCAGGAGGTCCTGGATGGAACGCGAAGACGAGGGCTCCTCTGAGGGCAGCTCCGACTAGGGCACCGCGTAAGACCTCCGCGCCACGTGGGACGTGCCAGAACGGCGTTCGCGAACGTGTGCGAGTGCCGAGGAAACTAAGCTGCTCCGAAGTAGAGGGCAGTGCGTTTCCCTACACTCGGCCTGCACACAGGGGGCTCTGAAGGGCTACGGGCCTGGATGTTGCTTAGCAGACCCAGGTGCACCTGCGGGTACTCAGTGTTCCTGCCGGGAGCAGGGTGCCCCGGCTAGCCTCCCAGGTGTCCAGAAAGCTGTGCTGCCGTTAAAGGCATGCAGAGCAGAGGCCACCGCCTCCTGGAAGCTGCAGCACACCTCCGCTTCTGCACGGCGAATCAGGGCCTTCCTTCCAGGCATGGGTTCATGCTAGGTGTGTCGGTAGCGACACAGCGTGCTTAGATGCTGACTTTCTCCTCGAGCAGAGTGACTTCGGGTACGAGGGTGGGTCTCGCAGTGTTCCAAGCACAGTGTTCTATCATGGCAGCTCACACAAGGGCCATGACAGAGTCTTCCTGGGCACTTCGCACTCACCAGCCATGTTGTCCCGAGGGCGTTCGAGGGCTCTGGAGATGTAGCACTCCTAAAGGAACGCGCAGTGTGTTGCTGCCCAGCACTCGGCAGGCACAGAGGTCCTCCGGGGGATCAACCAATGGAGCTCGACATTGTTCCGCCGGCCCACAGGTGTCTGGAGGCACTCAGTGACCTCGGAGGGAAAACGATGCACACCCGTGGGGCCTAGGAGTCCCCGGACGTGTACTTCCTTTAAAATAAAGCACATAAGCGACTGAGAACTTGTGGAAACAGCTGCATGCCTCCCTTTCTGCACGGCTACTCAGGGCCTAACCTGGAGGCGAATTCTCACGTCGCGGTTCCCTTTCGCTCTAGAGCCTGTCATGCGGACAGCCGCCGCGGCCACGGAAGCCCCTGGTTTAGAGAGAGCAAACTCATAATTTTCCCCGAAGCATTCTTCCAGGGCTCACTGGCCTGTCGGGAGCCGGGAATGTCAGGTAGCTTCAAGGCAGGCATGAATGCCGCCCTCAAAATGGGAAAGCAGGGCTTGTTCCAGCAGGCCCCCGTTTTCATGGGCACACTCAGCGTACATCCCTGTGGCTTCTAACGAGTCCCAAGAGACACCGGTTACCCTGCGTTTCCTTCCCTGAATCAACTTATCGAAGTAGGGAGTCCCGCATCCGGCGAACTGTCTCAACCGAGGAACGCCGTAGCTGCTCCTCTGGGCCTGGGGCTGCCTGCAGTGCCGCGGAAGGAACAGGACTTAAAGTGCAGTAAGAACCCAAGCCGCCGTCCTCTAGGAGGCACGGTGACTTCAGTCAGGAGGTCCTGGATGGAACGCGAAGACGAGGGCTCCTCTGAGGGCAGCTCCGACTAGGGCACCGCGTAAGACCTCCGCGCCACGTGGGACGTGCCTGAACGGCGTTCGCGAACGTGTGCGAGTGCCGAGGAAACTAAGCTGCTCCGAAGGAGAGGGCAGTGCGTTTCCCTACACTCGGCCTGCACACAGGGGGCTCTGAAGGGCTACGGGCCTGGATGTTGCTTAGCAGACCCAGGTGCACCTGGGGGTACTCAGTGTTCCTGCCGGGAGCAGGGTGCCCCGGCTAGCCTCCCAGGTGTCCAGAAAGCTGTGCTGCCGTTAAAGGCATGCAGAGCAGAGGCCACCGCCTCCTGGAAGCTGCAGCACACCTCCGCTTCTGCACGGCGAATCAGGGCCTTCCTTCCAGGCATGGGGTCATGCTGGGTGTGCCGGTAGCGACACAGCGTGCTAAGATGCTGACTTTCTCCTTGAGCAGAGTGACTTCGGGTACGAGGGTGGGTCTCGCAGTGTTCCAAGCACTGTGTTCTCTCATGGCAGCTCACACAAGGGCCATGACAGAGTCTTCCTGGGCACTTCGCACTCACCAGCCATGTTGTCCCGAGGGCGTTCGAGGGCTCTGGAGATGTAGCGCTCCTCAAGGAACGCGCAGTGTGTTGCTGCCCAGCACTCGGCAGGCACAGAGGTCCTCCGGGGGATCAACCAATGGAGCTCGACATTGCTCCGCCGGCCCACAGGTGTCTGGAGGCACTCAGTGACCTCGGAGGGAAAACGATGCACACCCGTGGGGCCTAGGATTCCCTGGACGTGTACTTCCTTTAAAATAAAGCACATAAGCGACTGAGAACTTGTGGAAAGAGCTGCATGCCTCCCTTTCTGCACGGCTACTCAGGGCCTAACCTGGAGGCGAGTTCTCACGTCGCGGTTCCCTTTCGCTCTAGAGCCTGTCATGCGGACCACCGCCGCGGCCACGGAAGCCCCTGGTTTAGAGAGAGCAAACTCATAATTTTCCCCGAAGCATTCTTCCAGGGCTCACTGGCCTGTCGGGAGCCGGGAATGTCAGGTAGCTTCAAGGCAGGCATGAATGCCGCCCTCAAAATGGGAAAGCAGGGCTTGTTCCAGCAGGCCCCCGTTTTCATGGGCACACTCAGCGTACATCCCTGTGGCTTCTAACGAGTCCCAAGAGACACCGGTTACCCTGCGTTTCCTTCCCTGAATCAACTTATCGAAGTAGGGAGTCCCGCATCCGGCGAACTGTCTCAACCGAGGAACGCCGTAGCTGCTCCTCTGGGCCTGGGGCTGCCTGCAGTGCCGCGGAAGGAACAGGACTTAAAGTGCAGTAAGAACCCAAGCCGCCGTCCTCTAGGAGGCACGGTGACTTCAGTCAGGAGGTCCTGGATGGAACGCGAAGACGAGGGCTCCTCTGAGGGCAGCTCCGACTAGGGCACCGCGTAAGACCTCCGCGCCACGTGGGACGTGCCAGAACGGTGTTCGCGAACGTGTGCGAGTGCGGAGGAAACTACGCTGCTCCAAAGGAGAGGGCAGTGCATTTCCCTACGCTCGGCCTGCACACAGGGGGCTCTGAAGGGCTACGGGCCTGGATGTTGCTTAGCAGACCCAGGTGCACCTGGGGGTACTCAGTGTTCCTGCCGGGAGCAGGGTGCCCCGGCTAGCCTCCCAGGTGTCCAGAAAGCTGTGCTGCCGTTAAAGGCATGCAGAGCAGAGCCCACCGCCTCCTGGAAGCTGCAGCACACCTCCGCTTCTGCACGGCTAATCAGGGCCTTCCTTCCAGGCATAGGATCATGCTGGGTGTGCAAGTAGCGACACAGCATGGCTAAGATGCTGACTTTCTCCTCGAGCAGAGTGACTTCAGGTACGAGGGCGGGCCTCGCAGTGTTCCAAGCACAGTGTTCTCTCATGGCAGCTCACACAAGGGCCATGACAGAGTCTTCCTGGGCACTTCGCACTCACCAGCCATGTTGTCCCGAGGGCGTTCGAGGGCTCTGGAGATGTAGCGCTCCTCAAGGAACACGCAGTGTGTTGCTGCCCAGCACTCGGCAGGCACAGAGGTCCTCCGGGGGATCAACCAATGGACCTGGACGTTGCTCCGCCGGCCCACAGGTGTCTGGAGGCACTCAGTGACCTCGGAGGGAAAACGATGCACACCCCTGGGGCCTAGGAGTCCCCGGACGTGTACTTCCTTTAAAATAAAGCACATAAGCGACTGAGAACTTGTGGAAAGAGCTGCATGCCTCCCTTTCTGCACGGCTACTCAGGGCCTAACCTGGAGGCGAGTTCTCACGTCGCGGTTCCCTTTCGCTCTAGAGCCTGTCATGCGGACCACCGCCGCGGCCACGGAAGCCCCTGGTTTAGAGAGAGCAAACTCACAATTTTCCCCGAAGCATTCTTCCAGGGCTCACTGGCCTGTCGGGAGCCGGGAATGTCAGGTAGCTTCAAGGCAGGCATGAATGCCACCTTCAAAATGGGAAAGCAGGGCTTGTTCCACCAGACCCCCGTTTTCATGGGCACACTCAGCGTACATCCGTGTGGCTTCTAACGAGTCCCAAGAGACACCGGTTACCCTGCGTTTCCTTCCCTGAATCAACTTATCGAAGTAGGGAGTCCCGCATCCGGCGAACTGTTTCCACCGAGGAACGCCGTAGCTGCTCCTCTGGGCCTGGGGCTGCCTGCAGTGCCGCAGAAGGAACAGGACTTGAAGTGCAGTAAGAACCCAAGCCGCCGTCCTCTAGGAGGCATGGTGACTTCAGTCAGGAGGTACTGGATGGAACGCGAAGACGAGGGCTCCTCAGACGGCAGCTCCGACTAGGGCACCGCGTAAGACCTCCGCGCCACGTGGGACGTGCCAGAACGGCGTTCGCGAACGTGTGCGAGTGCCGAGGAAACTAAGCTGCTCCGAAGGAGAGGGCAGTGCGTTTCCCTACACTCGGCCTGCACACAGGGGGCTCTGAAGGGCTACGGGCCTGGATGTTGCTTAGCAGACCCAGGTGCACCTGGGGGTACTCAGTGTTCCTGCCGGGAGCAGGGTGCCCCGGCTAGCCTCCCAGGTGTCCAGAAAGCTGTGCTGCCGTTAAAGGCATGCAGAGCAGAGGCCACCGCCTCCTGGAAGCTGCAGCACGCCTCCGCTTCTGCACGGCGAATCAGGGCCTTCCTTCCAGGCATGGGTTCATGCTGGGTGTGCCGGTAGCGACACAGCGTGCTAAGATGCTGACTTTCTCCTCGAGCAGAGTGACTTCGGGTACGAGGGTGGGTCTCGCAGTGTTCCAAGCACAGTGTTCTATCATGGCAGCTCACACAAGGGCCATGACAGAGTCTTCCTGGGCACTTCGCACTCACCAGCCATGTTGTCCCGAGGGCGTTCGAGGGCTCTGGAGATGTAGCGCTCCTCAAGGAACGCGCAGTGTGTTGCTGCCCAGCACTCGGCAGGCACAGAGGTCCTCCGGGGGATCAACCAATGGAGCTCGACATTGCTCCGCCGGCCCACAGGTGTCTGGAGGCACTCAGTGACCTCGGAGGGAAAACGATGCACACCCGTGGGGCCTAGGAGTCCCCGGACTTGTACTTCCTTTAAAATAAACACATAAGCGACTGAGAACTTGTGGAAACAGCTGCATGCCTCCCTTTCTGCACGGCTACTCAGGGCCTAACCTGGAGGCGAATTCTCACGTCGCGGTTCCCTTTCGCTCTAGAGCCTGTCATGCGGACCGCCGCCGCGGCCACGGAAGCCCCTGGTTTAGAGAGAGCAAACTCATAATTTTCCCCGAAGCATTCTTCCAGGGCTCACTGGCCTGTCGGGAGCCGGGAATGTCAGGTACCTTCAAGGCAGGCATGAATGCCGCCCTCAAAATGGGAAAGCAGGGCTTGTTCCAGCAAGCCCCCGTTTTCATGGGCACACTCAGCGTACATCCCTGTGGCTTCTAACGAGTCCCAAGAGACACCGGTTACAATGCGTTTCCTTCCCAGAATCAACTTATCGAAGTAGGGAGTCCCGCATCCGGCGAACTGTCTCAACCGAGGAACGCCGTAGCTGCTCCTCTGTGCCTGGGGCTGCCTGCAGTGCCGCGGAAGGAACAGGACTTAAAGTGCAGTAAGAACCCAAGCCGCCGTCCTCTAGGAGGCACGGTGACTTCAGTCAGGAGGTCCTGGATGGAACGCGAAGACGAGGGCTCCTCTGAGGGCAGCTCCGACTAGGGCACCGCGTAAGACCTCCGCGCCACGTGGGACGTGCCAGAACGGTGTTCGCGAACGTGTGCGAGTGCGGAGGAAACTACGCTGCTCCAAAGGAGAGGGCAGTGCATTTCCCTACGCTCGGCCTGCACACAGGGGGCTCTGAAGGTCTACGGGCCTGGATGTTGCTTAGCAGACCCAGGTGCACCTGGGGGTACTCAGTGTTCCTGCCGGGAGCAGGGTGCCCCGGCTAGCCTCCCAGGTGTCCAGAAAGCTGTGCTGCCGTTAAAGGCATGCAGAGCAGAGGCCACCGCCTCCTGGAAGCTGCAGCACACCTCCGCTTCTGCACGGCTAATCAGGGCCTTCCTTCCAGTCATGGGATCATGCTGGGTGTGCAAGTAGCGACACAGCATGGCTAAGATGCTGACTTTCTCCTCGAGCAGAGTGACTTCAGGTGCGAGGGCGGGCCTCGCAGTGTTCCAAGCACAGTGTTCTCTCATGGCAGCTCACACAAGGGTCATGACAGAGTCTTCCTGGGCACTTCGCACTCACTAGCCATGTTGTCCCGAGGGCGTTCGAGGGCTCTGGAGATGTAGCGCTCCTCAAGGAACACGCAGTGTGTTGCTGCCCAGCACTCGGCAGGCACAGAGGTCCTCCGGGGGATCAACCAATGGACCTGGACGTTGCTCCGCTGGCCCACAGGTGTCTGGAGGCACTCAGTGACCTCGGAGGGAAAACGATGCACACCCGTGGGGCCTAGGAGTCCCCGGACGTGTACTTCCTTTAAAATAAAGCACATAAGCGACTGAGAACTTGTGGAAACAGCTGCATGCCTCCCTTTCTGCACGGCTACTCAGGGCCTAACCTGGAGGCGAGTTCTCACGTCGCGGTTCCCTTTCGCTCTAGAGCCTGTCATGCGGACCACCGCCGCGGCCACGGAAGCCCCTGGTTTAGAGAGAGCAAACTCACAATTTTCCCCGAAGCATTCTTCCAGGGCTCACTGGCCTGTCGGGAGCCGGGAATGTCAGGTAGCTTCAAGGCAGGCATGAATGCCACCTTCAAAATGGGAAAGCAGGGCTTGTTCCAGCAGGCCCCCGTTTTCATGGGCACACTCAGCGTACATCCCTGTGGCTTCTAACGAGTCCCAAGAGACACCGGTTACCCTGCGTTTCCTTCCCTGAATCAACTTATCGAAGTAGGGAGTCCCGCATCCGGCGAACTGTCTCAACCGAGGAACGCCGTAGCTGCTCCTCTGGGCCTGGGGCTGCCTGCAGTGCCGCAGAAGGAACAGGACTTGAAGTGCAGTAAGAACCCAAGCCGCCGTCCTCTAGGAGGCACGGTGACTTCAGTCAGGAGGTCCTGGATGGAACGCGAAGACGAGGGCTCCTCTGAGGGCAGCTCCGACTAGGGCACCGCGTAAGACCTCCGCGCCACGTGGGACGTGCCAGAACGGCGTTCGCGAACGTGTGCGAGTGCCGAGGAAACTAAGCTGCTCCGAAGGAGAGGGCAGTGCGTTTCCCTACACTCGGCCTGCACACAGGGGGCTCTGAAGGGCTACGGGCCTGGATGTTGCTTAGCAGACCCAGGTGCACCTGGGGGTACTCAGTGTTCCTGCTGGGAGCAGGGTGCCCCGGCTAGCCTCCCAGGTGTCCAGAAAGCTGTGCTGCCGTTAAAGGCATGCAGAGAAGAGGTCACCGCCTCCTGGAAGCTGCAGCACGCCTCCGCTTCTGCACGGCGAATCAGGGCCTTCCTTCCAGGCATGGGTTCATGCTGGGTGTGCCGGTAGCGACACAGCGTGCTAAGATGCTGACTTTCTCCTTGAGCAGAGTGACTTCGGGTACGAGGGTGGGTCTCGCAGTGTTCCAAGCACAGTGTTCTATCACGGCAGCTCACACAAGGGCCATGACAGAGTCTTCCTGGGCACTTCGCACTCACCAGCCATGTTGTCCCGAGGGCGTTCGAGGGCTCTGGAGATGTAGCGCTCCTCAAGGAACGCGCAGTGTGTTGCTGCCCAGCACTCGGCAGGCACAGAGGTCCTCCGGGGGATCAACCAATGGAGCTCGACATTGCTCCGCCGGCCCACAGGTGTCTGGAGGCACTCAGTGACCTCGGAGGGAAAACGATGCACACCCGTGGGGCCTAGGAGTCCCCGGACGTGTACTTCCTTTAAAATAAAGCACATAAGCGACTGAGAACTTGTGGAAAGAGCTGCATGCCTCCCTTTCTGCACGGCTACTCAGGGCCTAACCTGGAGGCGAGTTCTCACGTCGCGGTTCCCTTTCGCTCTAGAGCCTGTCATGCGGACCGCCGCCGCGGCCACGGAAGCCCCTGGTTTAGAGAGAGCAAACTCATAATTTTCCCCGAAGCATTCTTCCAGGGCTCACTGGCCTGTCGGGAGCCGGGAATGTCAGGTAGCTTCAAGGAAGGCATGAATGCCGCCCTCAAAATGGGAAAGCAGGGCTTGTTCCAGCAGGCCCCCGTTTTCATGGGCACACTCAGCGTACATCCCTGTGGCTTCTAACGAGTCCCAAGAGACACCGGTTACCCTGCGTTTCCTTCCCTAAATCAACTTATCGAAGTAGGGAGTCCCGCATCCGGCGAACTGTCTCAACCGAGGAACGCCGTAGCTGCTCCTCTGGGCCTGGGGCTGCCTGCAGTGCCGCAGAAGGAACAGGACTTGAAGTGCAGTAAGAACCCAAGCCGCCGTCCTCTAGGAGGCACGGTGACTTCAGTCAGGAGGTACTGGATGGAACGCGAAGACGAGGGCTCCTCAGACGGCAGCTCCGACTAGGGCACCGCGTAAGACCTCCGCGCCACGTGGGACGTGCCAGAACGGCGTTCGCGAACGTGTGCGAGTGCCGAGGAAACTAAGCTGCTCCGAAGGAGAGGGCAGTGCGTTTCCCTACACTCGGCCTGCACACAGGGGGCTCTGAAGGGCTACGGGCCTGGATGTTGCTTAGCAGACCCAGGTGCACCTGGGGGTACTCAGTGTTCCTGCCGGGAGCAGGGTGCCCCGGCTAGCCTCCCAGGTGTCCAGAAAGCTGTGCTGCCGTTAAAGGCATGCAGAGCAGAGGCCACCGCCTCCTGGAAGCTGCAGCACGCCTCCGCTTCTGCACGGCGAATCAGGGCCTTCCTTCCAGGCATGGGTTCATGCTGGGTGTGCCGGTAGCGACACAGCGTGCTAAGATGCTGACTTTCTCCTCGAGCAGAGTGACTTCGGGTACGAGGGTGGGTCTCGCAGTGTTCCAAGCAGTGTTCTATCATGGCAGCTCACACAAGGGCCATGACAGAGTCTTCCTGGGCACTTCGCACTCACCAGCCATGTTGTCCCGAGGGCGTTCGAGGGCTCTGGAGATGTAGCGCTCCTAAAGGAACGCGCAGTGTGTTGCTGCCCAGCACTCGGCAGGCACAGAGGTCCTCCGGGGGATCAACCAATGGAGCTCGACAGTGCTCCGCCGGCCCACAGGTGTCTGGAGGCACTCAGTGACCTCGGAGGGAAAACGATGCACACCCGTGGGGCCTAGGAGTCCCCGGACGTGTACTTCCTTTAAAATAAACACATAAGCGACTGAGAACTTGTGGAAACAGCTGCATGCCTCCCTTTCTGCACGGCTACTCAGGGCCTAACCTGGAGGCGAATTCTCACGTCGCGGTTCCCTTTCGCTCTAGAGCCTGTCATGCGGACCGCCGCCGCGGCCACGGAAGCCCCTGGTTTAGAGAGAGCAAACTCATAATTTTCCCCGAAGCATTCTTCCAGGGCTCACTGGCCTGTCGGGAGCCGGGAATGTCAGGTACCTTCAAGGCAGGCATGAATGCCGCCCTCAAAATGGGAAAGCAGGGCTTGTTCCAGCAAGCCCCCGTTTTCATGGGCACACTCAGCGTACATCCCTGTGGCTTCTAACGAGTCCCAAGAGACACCGGTTACCCTGCGTTTCCTTCCCTGAATCAACTTATCGAAGTAGGGAGTCCCGCATCCGGCGAACTGTCTCAACCGAGGAACGCCGTAGCTGCTCCTCTGGGCCTGGGGATGCCTGCAGTGCCGCAGAAGGAACAGGACTTAAAGTGCAGTAAGAACCCAAGCCGCCGTCCTCTAGGAGGCACGGTGACTTCAGTCAGGAGGCCCTGGATAGAACGCAAAGACGAGGGCTCCTCTGAGGGCAGCTCCGACTAGGGCACCGCGTAAGACCTCCGCGCCACGTGGGACGTGCCAGAACGGCGTTCGCGAACGTGTGCGAGTGCCGAGGAAACTAAGCTGCTCCGAAGGAGAGGGCAGTGCGTTTCCCTACACTCGGCCTGCACACAGGGGGCTCTGAAGGGCTACGGGCCTGGGTGTTTCTTAGCAGACCCAGGTGCACCTGGGGGCACTCAGTGTTCCTGCTGGAAGCAGGGTGCCCCGGCTACCCTCCCAGGTGTCCAGAAAGCTGTGCTGCCGTTAAAGGCATGCAGAGCAGAGGCCACCGCCTCCTGGAAGCTACAGCACGCCTCCGCTTCTGCACGGCGAATCAGGGCCTTCCTTCCAGGCATGGGTTCATGCTGGGTGTGCCGGTAGCGACACAGCGTGCTAAGATGCTGACTTTCTCCTTGAGCAGAGTGACTTCGGGTACGAGGGTGGGTCTCGCAGTGTTCCAAGCACAGTGTTCTATCATGGCAGCTCACACAAGGGCCATGACAGAGTCTTCCTGGGCACTTCACACTCACCAGCCATGTTGTCCCGAGGGCGTTCGAGGGCTCTGGAGATGTAGCGCTCCTCAAGGAACGCGCAGTGTGTTGCTGCCCAGCACTCGGCAGGCACAGAGGTCCTCCAGGGGATCAACCAATGGAGCTCGACATTGCTCCGCCGGCCCACAGGTGTCTGGAGGCACTCAGTGACCTCGGAGGGAAAACGATGCACACCCGTGGGGCCTAGGATTCCCCGGACGTGTACTTCCTTTAAAATAAAGCACATAAGCGACTGAGAACTTGTGGAAAGAGCTGCATGCCTCCCTTTCTGCACGGCTACTCAGGGCCTAACCTGGAGGCGAGTTCTCACGTCGCGGTTCCCTTTCGCTCTAGAGCCTGTCATGCGGACCGCCGCCGCGGCCACGGAAGCCCCTGGTTTAGAGAGAGCAAACTCATAATTTTCCCCGAAGCATTCTTCCAGGGCTCACTGGCCTGTCGGGAGCCGGGAATGTCAGGTAGCTTCAAGGCAGGCATGAATGCCGCCCTCAAAATGGGAAAGCAGGGCTTGTTCCAGCAGGCCCCCGTTTTCATGGGCACACTCAGCGTACATCCCTGTGGCTTCTAACGAGTCCCAAGAGACACCGGTTACAATGCGTTTCCTTCCCAGAATCAACTTATCGAAGTAGGGAGTCCCGCATCCGGCGAACTGTCTCAACCGAGGAACGCCGTAGCTGCTCCTCTGTGCCTGGGGCTGCCTGCAGTGCCGCGGAAGGAACAGGACTTAAAGTGCAGTAAGAACCCAAGCCGCCGTCCTCTAGGAGGCACGGTGACTTCAGTCAGGAGGTCCTGGATGGAACGCGAAGACGAGGGCTCCTCTGAGGGCAGCTCCGACTAGGGCACCGCGTAAGACCTCCGCGCCACGTGGGACGTGCCAGAACGGTGTTCGCGAACGTGTGCGAGTGCGGAGGAAACTACGCTGCTCCAAAGGAGAGGGCAGTGCATTTCCCTACGCTCGGCCTGCACACAGGGGGCTGTGAAGGGCTACGGGCCTGGATGTTGCTTAGCAGACCCAGGTGCACCTGGGGGTACTCAGTGTTCCTGCCGGGAGCAGGGTGCCCCGGCTAGCCTCCCAGGTGTCCAGAAAGCTGTGCTGCCGTTAAAGGCATGCAGAGCAGAGGCCACCGCCTCCTGGAAGCTGCAGCACACCTCCGCTTCTGCACGGCTAATCAGGGCCTTCCTTCCAGTCATGGGATCATGCTGGGTGTGCAAGTAGCGACACAGCATGGCTAAGATGCTGACTTTCTCCTCGAGCAGAGTGACTTCAGGTGCGAGGGCGGGCCTCGCAGTGTTCCAAGCACAGTGTTCTCTCATGGCAGCTCACACAAGGGTCATGACAGAGTCTTCCTGGGCACTTCGCACTCACCAGCCATGTTGTCCCGAGGGCGTTCGAGGGCTCTGGAGATGTAGCGCTCCTCAAGGAACACGCAGTGTGTTGCTGCCCAGCACTCGGCAGGCACAGAGGTCCTCCGGGGGATCAACCAATGGACCTGGACGTTGCTCCGCTGGCCCACAGGTGTCTGGAGGCACTCAGTGACCTCGGAGGGAAAACGATGCACACCCGTGGGGCCTAGGAGTCCCCGGACGTGTACTTCCTTTAAAATAAAGCACATAAGCGACTGAGAACTTGTGGAAACAGCTGCATGCCTCCCTTTCTGCACGGCTACTCAGGGCCTAACCTGGAGGCGAGTTCTCACGTCGCGGTTCCCTTTCGCTCTAGAGCCTGTCATGCGGACCGCCGCCGCGGCCACGGAAGCCCCTGATTTAGAGAGAGCAAACTCATAATTTTCCCCGAAGCATTCTTCCAGGGCTCACTGGCCTGTCGGGAGCCGGGAATGTCAGGTAGCTTCAAGGCAGGCATGAATGCCGCCCTCAAAATGGGAAAGCAGGGCTTGTTCCAGCAAGCCCCCGTTTTCATGCGCACACTCAGCGTACATCCCTGTGGCTTCTAACGAGTCCCAAGAGACACCGGTTACCCTGCGTTTCCTTCCCTGAATCAACTTATCGAAGTAGGGAGTCCCGCATCCGGCGAACTGTCTCAACCGAGGAACGCCGTAGCTGCTCCTCTGGGCCTGGGGCTGCCTGCAGTGCCGCAGAAGGAACAGGACTTGAAGTGCAGTAAGAACCCAAGCCGCCGTCCTCTAGGAGGCACGGTGACTTCAGTCAGGAGGTCCTGGATGGAACGCGAAGACGAGGGCTCCTCTGAGGGCAGCTCCGACTAGGGCACCGCGTAAGACTTCCGTGCCACGTGGGACGTGCCAGAACGGCGTTCGCGAACGTGTGCGAGTGCCGAGGAAACTAAGCTGCTCCAAAGGAGAGGGCAGTGCGTTTCCCTACACTCGGTCTGCACACAGGGGGCTCTGAAGGGCTACGGGCCTGGATGTTGCTTAGCAGACCCAGGTGCACCTGGGGGTACTCAGTGTTCCTGCCGGGAGCAGGGTGCCCCGGCTAGCCTCCCAGGTGTCCAGAAAGCTGTGCTGCCGTTAAAGGCATGCAGAGCAGAGGCCACCGCCTCCTGGAAGCTGCAGCACGCCTCCGCTTCTGCACGGCGAATCAGGGCCTTCCTTCCAGGCATGGGTTCATGCTGGGTGTGCCGGTAGCGACACAGCATGCTAAGATGCTGACTTTCTCCTAGAGCAGAGTGACTTCGGGTACGAGGGTGGGTCTCGCAGTGTTCCAAGCACAGTGTTCTATCATGGCAGCTCACACAAGGGCCATGACAGAGTCTTCCTGGGCACTTCGCACTCACCAGCCATGTTGTCCCGAGGGCGTTCGAGGGCTCTGGAGATGTAGCGCTCCTCAAGGAACGCGCAGTGTGTTGCTGCCCAGCACTCGGCAGGCACAGAGGTCCTCCGGGGGATCAACCAATGGAGCTCGACATTGCTCCGCCGGCCCACAGGTGTCTGGAGGCACTCAGTGACCTCGGAGGGAAAACGATGCACACCCGTGGGGCCTAGGAGTCCCCGGACGTGTACTTCCTTTAAAATAAAGCACATAAGTGACTGAGAACTTGTGGAAACAGCTGCATGCCTCCCTTTCTGCACGGCTACTCAGGGCCTAACCTGGAGGCGAGTTCTCACGTCGTGGTTCCCTTTCGCTCTAGAGCCTGTCATGCGGACCACCGCCGCGGCCACGGAAGCCCCTGGTTTAGAGAGAGCAAACTCATAATTTTCCCCGAAGCATTCTTCCAGGGCTCACTGGCCTGTCGGGAGCCGGGAATGTCAGGTAGCTTCAAGGCAGGCATGAATGCCGCCCTCAAAATGGGAAAGCAGGGCTTGTTTCAGCAGGCTCCTGTTTTCATGGGCACACTCAGCGTACATCCCTGTGGCTTCTAACGAGTCCCAAGAGACACCGGTTACCCTGCGTTTCCTTCCCTGAATCAACTTATCGAAGTAGGGAGTCCCGCATCCGGCGAACTGTCTCAACCGAGGAACGCCGTAGCTGCTCCTCTGGGCCTGGGGCTGCCTGCAGTGCCGCAGAAGGAACAGGACTTGAAGTGCAGTAAGAACCCAAGCCGCCGTCCTCTAGGAGGCACGGTGACTTCAGTCAGGAGGTACTGGATGGAACGCGAAGACGAGGGCTCCTCAGACGGCAGCTCCGACTAGGGCACCGCGTAAGACCTCCGCGCCACGTGGGACGTGCCAGAACGGCGTTCGCGAACGTGTGCGAGTGCCGAGGAAACTAAGCTGCTCCGAAGGAGAGGGCAGTGCGTTTCCCTACGCTCGGCCTGCACACAGGGGGCTCTGAAGGGCTACGGGCCTGGATGTTGCTTAGCAGACCCAGGTGCACCTGGGGGTACTCAGTGTTCCTGCTGGGAGCAGGGTGCCCCGGCTAGCCTCCCAGGTGTCCAGAAAGCTGTGCTGCCGTTAAAGGCATGCAGAGCAGAGGCCACCGCCTCCTGGAAGCTGCAGCACGCCTCCGCTTCTGCACAGCGAATCAGGGCCTTCCTTCCAGGCATGGGTTCATGCTGGGTGTGCCGGTAGCGACACAGCATGCTAAGATGCTGACTTTCTCCTCGAGCAGAGAGACTTCAGGTGCGAGGGCGGGCCTCGCAGTGTTCCAAGCACAGTGTTCTCTCATGGCAGCTCACACAAGGGCCATGACAGAGTCTTCCTGGGCACTTCGCACTCACTAGCCATGTTGTCCCGAGGGCGTTCGAGGGCTCTGGAGATGTAGCGCTCCTCAAGGAACGCGCAGTGTGTTGCTGCCCAGCACTCGGCAGGCACAGAGGTCCTCCGGGGGATCAACCAATGGAGCTCGACATTGCTCCGCCGGCCCACAGGTGTCTGGAGGCACTCAGTGACCTCGGAGGGAAAACGATGCACACCCGTGGGGCCTAGGAGTCCCCGGACGTGTACTTCCTTTAAAATAAAGCACATAAGCGACTGAGAACTTGTGGAAACAGCTGCATGCCTCCCTTTCTGCACGGCTACTCAGGGCCTAACCTGGAGGCGAGTTCTCATGTCGCGGTTCCCTTTCGCTCTAGAGCCTGTCATGCGGACCGCCGCCGCGGCCACGGAAGCCCCTGGTTTAGAGAGAGCAAACTCATAATTTTCCCCGAAGCATTCTTCCAGGGCTCACTGGCCTGTCGGGAGCCGGGAATGTCAGGTAGCTTCAAGGCAGGCATGAATGCCGCCCTCAAAATGGGAAAGCAGGGCTTGTTTCAGCAGGCTCCTGTTTTCATGGGCACACTCAGCGTACATCCCTGTGGCTTCTAACGAGTCCCAAGAGACACCGGTTACCCTGCGTTTCCTTCCCTGAATCAACTTATCGAAGTAGGGAGTCCCGCATCCGGCGAACTGTCTCAACCGAGGAACGCCGTAGCTGCTCCTCTGGGCCTGGGGCTGCCTGCAGTGCCGCAGAAGGAACAGGACTTGAAGTGCAGTAAGAACCCAAGCCGCCGTCCTCTAGGAGGCATGGTGACTTCAGTCAGGAGGTCCTGGATGGAACGCGAAGACGAGGGCTCCTCTGAGGGCAGCTCCGACTAGGGCACCGCGTAAGACCTCCGCGCCACGTGGGACGTGCCAGAACGGCGTTCGCGAACGTGTGCGAGTGCCGAGGAAACTAAGCTGCTCCGAAGGAGAGGGCAGTGCGTTTCCCTACACTCGGCCTGCACACAGGGGGCTCTGAAGGGCTACGGGCCTGGATGTTGCTTAGCAGACCCAGGTGCACCTGGGGGTACTCAGTGTTCCTGCCGGGAGCAGGGTGCCCCGGCTAGCCTCCCAGGTGTCCAGAAAGCTGTGCTGCCGTTAAAGGCATGCAGAGCAGAGGCCACCGCCTCCTGGAAGCTGCAGCACACCTCCGCTTCTGCACGGTGAATCAGGGCCTTCCTTCCAGGCATGGGTTCATGCTGGGTGTGCCGGGAGCGACACAGCATGCTAAGATGCTGACTTTCTCCTCGAGCAGAGAGACTTCAGGTTCGAGGGCGGGCCTCGCAGTGTTCCAAGCACAGTGTTCTCTCATGGCAGCTCACACAAGGGCCATGACAGAGTCTTCCTGGGCACTTCGCACTCACTAGCCATGTTGTCCCGAGGGCGTTCGAGGGCTCTGGAGATGTAGCGCTCCTCAAGGAACGCGCAGTGTGTTGCTGCCCAGCACTCGGCAGGCACAGAGGTCCTCCGGGGGATCAACCAATGGAGCTCGACATTGCTCCGCCGGCCCACAGGTGTCTGGAGGCACTCAGTGACCTCGGAGGTAAAACGATGCACACCCGTGGGGCCTAGGAGTCCCCGGACGTGTACTTCCTTTAAAATAAAGCACATAAGCGACTGAGAACTTGTGGAAAGAGCTGCATGCCTCCCTTTCTGCACGGCTACTCAGGGCCTAACCTGGAGGCGAGTTCTCACGTCGCGGTTCCCTTTCGCTCTAGAGCCTGTCATGCGGACCGCCGCCGCGGCCACGGAAGCCCCTGGTTTAGAGAGAGCAAACTCATAATTTTCCCCAAAGCATTCTTCCAGGGCTCACTGGCCTGTCGGGAGCCGGGAATGTCAGGTACCTTCAAGGCAGGCATGAATGCCGCCCTCAAAATGGGAAAGCAGGGCTTGTTCCAGCAGGCCCCCGTTTTCATGGGCACACTCAGCGTACATCCCTGTGGCTTCTAACGAGTCCCAAGAGACACCGGTTACCCTGCATTTCCTTCCCTGAATCAACTTATCGAAGTAGGGAGTCCCGCATCCGGCGAACTGTCTCAACCGAGGAACGCCGTAGCTGCTCCTCTGGGCCTGGGGCTGCCTGCAGTGCCGCAGAAGGAACAGGACTTGAAGTGCAGTAAGAACCCAAGCCGCCGTCCTCTAGGAGGCACGGTGACTTCAGTCAGGAGGTACTGGATGGAACGCGAAGACGAGGGCTCCTCAGACGGCAGCTCCGACTAGGGCACCGCGTAAGACCTCCGCGCCACGTGGGACGTGCCAGAACGGCGTTCGCGAACGTGTGCGAGTGCCGAGGAAACTAAGCTGCTCCGAAGGAGAGGGCAGTGCGTTTCCCTACGCTCGGCCTGCACACAGGGGGCTCTGAAGGGCTACGGGCCTGGATGTTGCTTAGCAGACCCAGGTGCACCTGGGGGTACTCAGTGTTCCTGCCGGGAGCAGGGTGCCCCGGCTAGCCTCCCAGGTGTCCAGAAAGCTGTGCTGCCGTTAAAGGCATGCAGAGCAGAGGCCACCGCCTCCTGGAAGCTGCAGCACGCCTCCGCTTCTGCACGGCGAATCAGGGCCTTCCTTCCAGGCATGGGTTCATGCTGGGTGTGCCGGTAGCGACACAGCATGCTAAGATGCTGACTTTCTCCTCGAGCAGAGAGACTTCAGGTGCGAGGGCGGGCCTCGCAGTGTTCCAAGCACAGTGTTCTCTCATGGCAGCTCACACAAGGGCCATGACAGAGTCTTCCTCGGCACTTCGCACTCACTAGCCATGTTGTCCCGAGGGCGTTCGAGTGCTCTGGAGATGTAGCGCTCCTCAAGGAACACGCAGTGTGTTGCTGCCCAGCACTCGGCAGGCACAGAGGTCCTCCGGGGGATCAACCAATGGACCTCGACGTTGCTCCGCCGGCCCACAGGTGTCTGGAGGCACTCAGTGACCTCGGAGGGAAAACGATGCACACCCGTGGGGCCTAGGAGTCCCCGGACGTGTACTTCCTTTAAAATAAACACATAAGCGACTGAGAACTTGTGGAAACAGCTGCATGCCTCCCTTTCTGCACGGCTACTCAGGGCCTAACCTGGAGGCGAGTTCTCACGTCGCGGTTCCCTTTCGCTCTAGAGCCTGTCATGCGGACCGCCGCCGCGGCCACGGAAGCCCCTGGTTTAGAGAGAGCAAACTCATAATTTTCCCCGAAGCATTCTTCCAGGGCTCACTGGCCTGTCGGGAGCCGGGAATGTCAGGTAGCTTCAAGGCAGGCATGAATGCCGCCCTCAAAATGGGAAAGCAGGGCTTGTTCCAGCAGGCCCCCGTTTTCATGGGCACACTCAGCGTACATCCCTGTGGCTTCTAACGAGTCCCAAGAGACACCGGTTACCCTGCGTTTCCTTCCCTGAATCAACTTATCGAAGTAGGGAGTCCCGCATCCGGCGAACTGTCTCAACCGAGGAACGCCGTAGCTGCTCCTCTGGGCCTGGGGCTGCCTGCAGTGCCGCAGAAGGAACAGGACTTGAAATGCAGTAAGAACCCAAGCCGCAGTCCTCTAGGAGGCACGGTGACTTCAGTCAGGAGGTACTGGATGGAACGCGAAGACGAGGGCTCCTCAGATGGCAGCTCCGACTAGGGCACCGCGTAAGACCTCCGTGCCACATGGGACGTGCCAGAACGGCGTTCGCGAACGTGTGCGAGTGCCGAGGAAACTAAGCTGCTCCGAAGGAGAGGGCAGTGCGTTTCCCTACACTCGGCCTGCACACAGGGGGCTCTGAAGGGCTACGGGCCTGGATGTTGCTTAGCAGACCCAGGTGCACCTGCGGGTACTCAGTGTTCCTGCCGGGAGCAGGGTGCCCCGGCTAGCCTCCCAGGTGTGCAGAAAGCTGTGCTGCCGTTAAAGGCATGCAGAGCAGAGGCCACCGCCTCCTGGAAGCTGCAGCACACCTCCGCTTCTGCACGGCGAATCAGGGCCTTCCTTCCAGGCATGGGTTCATGCTGGGTGTGCCGGTAGCGACACAGCGTGCTAAGATGCTGACTTTCTCCTCGAGCAGAGTGACTTCGGGTACGAGGGTGGGTCTCGCAGTGTTCCAAGCACAGTGTTCTATCATGGCAGCTCACACAAGGGCCATGACAGAGTCTTCCTGGGCACTTCGCACTCACCAGCCATGTTGTCCCGAGGGCGTTCGAGGGCTCTGGAGATGTAGCGCTCCTCAAGGAACGCGCAGTGTGTTGCTGCCCAGCACTCGGCAGGCACAGAGGTCCTCCGGGGGATCAACCAATGGAGCTCGACATTGCTCCACCGGCCCACATGTGTCTGGAGGCACTCAGTGACCTCGGAGGGAAAACGATGCACACCCGTGGGGCCTAGGAGTCCCCGGACGTGTACTTCCTTTAAAATAAAGCACATAAGCGACTGAGAACTTGTGGAAACAGCTGCATGCCTCCCTTTCTGCACGGCTACTCAGGGCCTAACCTGGAGGCGAGTTCTCACGTCGCGGTTCCCTTTCGCTCTAGAGCCTGTCATGCGGACCGCCGCTGCGGCCACGGAAGCCCCTGGTTTAGAGAGAGCAAACTCATAATTTTCCCCGAAGCATTCTTCCAGGGCTCACTGGCCTGTCGGGAGCCGGGAATGTCAGGTAGCTTCAAGGCAGGCATGAATGCCGCCCTCAAAATGGGAAAGCAGGGCTTGTTTCAGCAGGCTCCCGTTTTCATGGGCACACTCAGCGTACATCCCTGTGGCTTCTAACGAGTCCCAAGAGACACCGGTTACCCTGCATTTCCTTCCCTGAATCAACTTATCGAAGTAGGGAGTCCCGCATCCGGCGAACTGTCTCAACCGAGGAACGCCGTAGCTGCTCCTCTGGGCCTGGGGCTGCCTGCAGTGCCGCAGAAGGAACAGGACTTGAAGTGCAGTAAGAACCCAAGCCGCCGTCCTCTAGGAGGCACGGTGACTTCAGTCAGGAGGTCCTGGATGGAACGCGAAGACGAGGGCTCCTCTGAGGGCAGCTCCGACTAGGGCACCGCGTAAGACCTCCGCGCAACGTGGGACGTGCCAGAACGGCGTTCGCGAACGTGTGCGAGTGCCGAGGAAACTAAGCTGCTCCGAAGGAGAGGGCAGTGCGTTTCCCTACACTCGGCCTGCACACAGGGGGCTCTGAAGGGCTACGGGCCTGGATGTTGCTTAGCAGACCCAGGTGCACCTGGGGGTACTCAGTGTTCCTGCTGGGAGCAGGGTGCCCCGGCTAGCCTCCCAGGTGTCCAGAAAGCTGTGCTGCCGTTAAAGGCATGCAGAGCAGAGGCCACCGCCTCCTGGAAGCTGCAGCACGCCTCCGCTTCTGCACAGCGAATCAGGGCCTTCCTTCCAGGCATGGGTTCATGCTGGGTGTGCCGGTAGCGACACAGCATGCTAAGATGCTGACTTTCTCCTCGAGCAGAGAGACTTCAGGTGCGAGGGCGGGCCTCGCAGTGTTCCAAGCACAGTGTTCTCTCATGGCAGCTCACACAAGGGCCATGACAGAGTCTTCCTGGGCACTTCGCACTCACTAGCCATGTTGTCCCGAGGGCGTTCGAGGGCTCTGGAGATGTAGCGCTCCTCAAGGAACGCGCAGTGTGTTGCTGCCCAGCACTCGGCAGGCACAGAGGTCCTCCGGGGGATCAACCAATGGAGCTCGACATTGCTCCGCCGGCCCACAGGTGTCTGGAGGCACTCAGTGACCTCGGAGGGAAAACGATGCACACCCGTGGGGCCTAGGAGTCCCCGGACGTGTACTTCCTTTTAAATAAAGCACATAAGCGACTGAGAACTTGTGGAAACAGCTGCATGCCTCCCTTTCTGCACGGCTACTCAGGGCCTAACCTGGAGGCGAGTTCTCATGTCGCGGTTCCCTTTCGCTCTAGAGCCTGTCATGCGGACCACCGCCGCGGCCACGGAAACCCCTGGTTTAGAGAGAGCAAACTCATAATTTTCCCCGAAGCATTCTTCCAGGGCTCACTGGCCTGTCGGGAGCCGGGAATGTCAGGTAGCTTCAAGGCAGGCATGAATGCCGCCCTCAAAATGGGAAAGCAGGGCTTGTTTCAGCAGGCTCCTGTTTTCATGGGCACACTCAGCGTACATCCCTGTGGCTTCTAACGAGTCCCAAGAGACACCGGTTACCCTGCGTTTCCTTCCCTGAATCAACTTATCGAAGTAGGGAGTCCCGCATCCGGCGAACTGTCTCAACCGAGGAACGCCGTAGCTGCTCCTCTGGGCCTGGGGCTGCCTGCAGTGCCGCAGAAGGAACAGGACTTGAAGTGCAGTAAGAACCCAAGCCGCCGTCCTCTAGGAGGCACGGTGACTTCAGTCAGGAGGTACTGGATGGAACGTGAAGACGAGGGCTCCTCAGACGGCAGCTCCGACTAGGGCACCGCGTAAGACCTCCGCGCCACGTGGGACGTGCCAGAACGGCGTTCGCGAACGTGTGCGAGTGCCGAGGAAACTAAGCTGCTCCGAAGGAGAGGGCAGTGCGTTTCCCTACACTCGGCCTGCACACAGGGGGCTCTGAAGGGCTACGGGCCTGGATGTTGCTTAGCAGACCCAGGTGCACCTGGGGGTACTCAGTGTTCCTGCCGGGAGCAGGGTGCCCCGGCTAGCCTCCCAGGTGTCCAGAAAGCTGTGCTGCCGTTAAAGGCATGCAGAGCAGAGGCCACCGCCTCCTGGAAGCTGCAGCACACCTCCGCTTCTGCACGGCGAATCAGGGCCTTCCTTCCAGGCATGGGTTCATGCTGGGTGTGCCGGTAGCGACACAGCATGCTAAGATGCTGACTTTCTCCTCGAGCAGAGAGACTTCAGGTGCGAGGGAGGGCCTCGCAGTGTTCCAAGCACAGTGTTCTCTCATGGCAGCTCACACAAGGGCCATGACAGAGTCTTCCTGGGCACTTCGCACTCACTAGCCATGTTGTCCCGAGGGCGTTCGAGGGCTCTGGAGATGTAGCGCTCCTCAAGGAACACGCAGTGTGTTGCTGCCCAGCACTCGGCAGGCACAGAGGTCCTCCGGGGGATCAACCAATGGACCTCGACGTTGCTCCGCCGGCCCACAGGTGTCTGGAGGCACTCCGTGACCTCGGAGGGAAAACGATGCACACCCGTGGGGCCTAGGAGTCCCGGGACGCGTACTTCCTTTAAAATAAAGCACATAAGCGACTGAGAACTTGTGGAAACAGCTGCATGCCTCCCTTTCTGCACGGCTACTCAGGGCCTAACCTGGAGGCGAGTTCTCACGTCGCGGTTCCCTTTCGCTCTAGAGCCTGTCATGCGGACCGCCGCCGCGGCCACGGAAGCCCCTGGTTTAGAGAGAGCAAACTCATAATTTTCCCTGAAGCATTCTTCCAGGGCTCACTGGCCTGTCGGGAGCCGGGAATGTCAGGTAACTTCAAGGCAGGCATGAATGCCGCCCTCAAAATGGGAAAGCAGGGCTTGTTCCAGCAGGCCCCCGTTTTCATGGGCACACTCAGCGTACATCCCTGTGGCTTCTAACGAGTCCCAAGAGACACCGGTTACCCTGCGTTTCCTTCCCTGAATCAACTTATCGAAGTAGGGAGTCCCGCATCCGGCGAACTGTCTCAACCGAGGAACGCCGTAGCTGCTCCTCTGGGCCTGGGGCTGCCTGCAGTGCCGCAGAAGGAACAGGACTTGAAGTGCAGTAAGAATCCAAGCCGCCGTCCTCTAGGAGGCACGGTGACTTCAGTCAGGAGGTACTGGATGGAACGCGAAGACGAGGGCTCCTCTGAGGGCAGCTCCGACTAGGGCACCGCGTAAGACCTCCGCGCCACGTGGGACGTGCCAGAACGGCGTTCGCGAACGTGTGCGAGTGCCGAGGAAACTAAGCTGCTCCGAAGGAGAGGGCAGTGCGTTTCCCTACACTCGGCCTGCACACAGGGGGCTCTGAAGGGCTACGGGCCTGGATGTTGCTTAGCAGACCCAGGTGCACCTGGGGGTACTCAGTGTTCCTGCTGGGAGCAGGGTGCCCCGGCTAGCCTCCCAGGTGTCCAGAAACCTGTGCTGCCGTTAAAGGCATGCAGAGCAGAGGCCACCGCCTCCTGGAAGCTGCAGCACGCCTCCGCTTCTGCACAGCGAATCAGGGCCTTCCTTCCAGGCATGGGTTCATGCTGGGTGTGCCGGTAGCGACACAGCATGCTAAGATGCTGACTTTCTCCTCGAGCAGAGAGACTTCAGGTGCGAGGGCGGGCCTCGCAGTGTTCCAAGCACAGTGTTCTCTCATGGCAGCTCACACAAGGGCCATGACAGAGTCTTCCTGGGCACTTCGCACTCACTAGCCATGTTGTCCCGAGGGCGTTCGAGGGCTCTGGAGATGTAGCGCTCCTCAAGGAACGCGCAGTGTGTTGCTGCCCAGCACTCGGCAGGCACAGAGGTCCTCCGGGGGATCAACCAATGGAGCTCGACATTGCTCCGCCGGCCCACAGGTGTCTGGAGGCACTCAGTGACCTCGGAGGGAAAACGATGCACACCCGTGGGGCCTAGGAGTCCCCGGACGTGTACTTCCTTTAAAATAAAGCACATAAGCGACTGAGAACTTGTGGAAACAGCTGCATGCCTCCCTTTCTGCACGGCTACTCAGGGCCTAACCTGGAGGCGAGTTCTCACGTCGCGGTTCCCTTTCGCTCTAGAGCCTGTCATGCGGACCGCCGCCGCGGCCACGGAAGCCCCTGGTTTAGAGAGAGCAAACTCATAATTTTCCCCGAAGCATTCTTCCAGGGCTCACTGGCCTGTCGGGAGCCGGGAATGTCAGGTAGCTTCAAGGCAGGCATGAATGCCGCGTTCAAAATGGGAAAGCAGTGCTTGTTCCAGCAGGCCCCCGTTTTCATGGGCACACTCAGCGTACATCCCTGTGGCTTCTAACGAGTCCCAAGAGACACCGGTTACCCTGCGTTTCCTTCCCTGAATCAACTTATCGAAGTAGGGAGTCCCACATCCGGCGAACTGTCTCAACCGAGGAACGCCGTAGCTGCTCCTCTGGGCCTGGGGCTGCCTGCAGTGCCGCAGAAGGAACAGGACTTGAAGTGCAGTAAGAACCCAAGCCGCCGTCCTCTAGGAGGCACGGTGACTTCAGTCAGGAGGTACTGGATGGAACGCGAAGACGAGGGCTCCTCAGACGGCAGCTCCGACTAGGGCACCGCGTAAGACCTCCGCGCCACGTGGGACGTGCCAGAACGGCGTTCGCGAACGTGTGCGAGTGCCGAGGAAACTAAGCTGCTCCGAAGGAGAGGGCAGTGCATTTCCCTACACTCGGCCTGCACACAGGGGGCTCTGAAGGGCTACGGGCCTGGATGTTGCTTAGCAGACCCAGGTGCACCTGGGGGTACTCAGTGTTCCTGCCGGGAGCAGGGTGCCCCGGCTAGCCTCCCAGGTGTCCAGAAAGCTGTGCTGCCGTTAAAGGCATGCAGAGCAGAGGCCACCGCCTCCTGGAAGCTGCAGCACGCCTCCGCTTCTGCACGGCGAATCAGGGCCTTCCTTCCAGGCATGGGTTCATGCTGGGTGTGCCGGTAGCGACACAGCGTGCTAAGATGCTGACTTTCTCCTCGAGCAGAGTGACTTCGGGTACGAGGGTGGGTCTCGCAGTGTTCCAAGCACAGTGTTCTATCATGGCAGCTCACACAAGGGCCATGACAGAGTCTTCCTGGGCACTTCGCACTCACCAGCCATGTTGTCCCGAGGGCGTTCGAGGGCTCTGGAGATGTAGCGCTCCTAAAGGAACGCGCAGTGTGTTGCTGCCCAGCACTCGGCAGGCACAGAGGTCCTCCGGGGGATCAACCAATGGACCTCGACGTTGCTCCGCCGGCCCACAGGTGTCTGGAGGCACTCAGTGACCTCGGAGGGAAAACGATGCACACCCGTGGGGCCTAGGATTCCCCGGACGTGTACTTCCTTTAAAATAAAGCACATAAGCGACTGAGAACTTGTGGAAAGAGCTGCATGCCTCCCTTTCTGCACGGCTACTCAGGGCCTAACCTGGAGGCGAGTTCTCACGTCGCGGTTCCCTTTCGCTCTAGAGCCTGTCATGCGGACCGCCGCCGCGGCCACGGAAGCCCCTGGTTTAGAGAGAGCAAACTCATAATTTTCCCCGAAGCATTCTTCCAGGGCTCACTGGCCTGTCGGGAGCCGGGAATGTCAGGTAGCTTCAAGGCAGGCATGAATGCCGCCCTCAAAATGGGAAAGCAGGGCTTGTTCCAGCAGGCCCCCGTTTTCATGGGCACACTCAGCGTACATCCCTGTGGCTTCTAACGAGTCCCAAGAGACACCGTTTACCCTGCGTTTCCTTCCCTGAATCAACTTATCGAAGTAGGGAGTCCCGCATCCGGCGAACTGTCTAAACCGAGGAACGCCGTAGCTGCTCCTCTGGGCCTGGGGCTGCCTGCAGTGCCGCGGAAGGTACAGGACTTAAAGTGCAGTAAGAACCCAAGCCGCCGTCCTCTAGGAGGCACGGTGACTTCAGTCAGGAGGTCCTGGATGGAACGCGAAGACGAGGGCTTCTCTGAGGGCAGCTCCGACTAGGGCACCGCGTAAGACCTCCGCGCCATGTGGGACGTGCCAGAACGGCGTTCGCGAACGTGTGCGAGTGCCGAGGAAACTAAGCTGCTCCGAAGGAGAGGGCAGTGCGTTTCCCTACACTCGGCCTGCACACAGGGGGCTCTGAAGGGCTACGGGCCTGGATGTTGCTTAGCAGACCCAGGTGCACCTGCGGGTACTCAGTGTTCCTGCCGGGAGCAGGGTGCCCCGGCTAGCCTCCCAGGTGTCCAGAAAGCTGTGCTGCCGTTAAAGGCATGCAGAGCAGAGGCCACCGCCTCCTGGAAGCTGCAGCACACCTCCGCTTCTGCACGGCGAATCAGGGCCTTCCTTCCAGGCATGGGGTCATGCTGGGTGTGCCGGTAGCGACACAGCGTGCTAAGATGCTGACTTTCTCCTTGAGCAGAGTGACTTCGGGTACGAGGGTGGGTCTCGCAGTGTTCCAAGCACAGTGTTCTCTCATGGCAGCTCACACAAGGGCCATGACAGAGTCTTCCTGGGCACTTCGCACTCACCAGCCATGTTGTCCCGAGGGCGTTCGAGGGCTCTGGAGATGTAGCGCTCCTCAAGGAACGCGCAGTGTGTTGCTGCCCAGCACTCGGCAGGCACAGAGGTCCTCCGGGGGATCAACCAATGGAGCTCGACATTGCTCCGCCGGCCCACAGGTGTCTGGAGGCACTCAGTGACCTCGGAGGGAAAACGATGCACACCCGTGGGGCCTAGGATTCCCTGGACGTGTACTTCCTTTAAAATAAAGCACATAAGCGACTGAGAACTTGTGGAAAGAGCTGCATGCCTCCCTTTCTGCACGGCTACTCAGGGCCTAACCTGGAGGCGAGTTCTCACGTCGCGGTTCCCTTTCGCTCTAGAGCCTGTCATGCGGACCACCGCCGCGGCCACGGAAGCCCCTGGTTTAGAGAGAGCAAACTCATAATTTTCCCCGAAGCATTCTTCCAGGGCTCACTGGCCTGTCGGGAGCCGGGAATGTCAGGTAGCTTCAAGGCAGGCATGAATGCCGCCCTCAAAATGGGAAAGCAGGGCTTGTTCCAGCAGGCCCCCGTTTTCATGGGCACACTCAGCGTACATCCCTGTGGCTTCTAACGAGTCCCAAGAGACACCGGTTACCCTGCGTTTCCTTCCCTGAATCAACTTATCGAAGTAGGGAGTCCCGCATCCGGCGAACTGTCTCAACCGAGGAACGCCGTAGCTGCTCCTCTGGGCCTGGGGCTGCCTGCAGTGCCGCGGAAGGAACAGGACTTAAAGTGCAGTAAGAACCCAAGCCGCCGTCCTCTAGGAGGCACGGTGACTTCAGTCAGGAGGTCCTGGATGGAACGCGAAGACGAGGGCTCCTCTGAGGGCAGCTCCGACTAGGGCACCGCGTAAGACCTCCGCGCCACGTGGGACGTGCCAGAACGGTGTTCGCGAACGTGTGCGAGTGCGGAGGAAACTACGCTGCTCCAAAGGAGAGGGCAGTGCATTTCCCTACGCTCGGCCTGCACACAGGGGGCTCTGAAGGGCTACGGGCCTGGATGTTGCTTAGCAGACCCAGGTGCACCTGGGGGTACTCAGTGTTCCTGCCGGGAGCAGGGTGCCCCGGCTAGCCTCCCAGGTGTCCAGAAAGCTGTGCTGCCGTTAAAGGCATGCAGAGCAGAGGCCACCGCCTCCTGGAAGCTGCAGCACACCTCCGCTTCTGCACGGCTAATCAGGGCCTTCCTTCCAGGCATAGGATCATGCTGGGTGTGCAAGTAGCGACACAGCATGGCTAAGATGCTGACTTTCTCCTCGAGCAGAGTGACTTCAGGTACGAGGGCGGGCCTCGCAGTGTTCCAAGCACAGTGTTCTCTCATGGCAGCTCACACAAGGGCCATGACAGAGTCTTCCTGGGCACTTCGCACTCACCAGCCATGTTGTCCCGAGGGCGTTCGAGGGCTCTGGAGATGTAGCGCTCCTCAAGGAACGCGCAGTGTGTTGCTGCCCAGCACTCGGCAGGCACAGAGGTCCTCCGGGGGATCAACCAATGGAGCTCGACATTGCTCCGCCGGCCCACAGGTGTCTGGAGGCACTCAGTGACCTCGGAGGGAAAACGATGCACACCCGTGGGGCCTAGGATTCCCCGGACGTGTACTTCCTTTAAAATAAAGCACATAAGCGACTGAGAACTTGTGGAAAGAGCTGCATGCCTCCCTTTCTGCACGGCTACTCAGGGCCTAACCTGGAGGCGAGTTCTCACGTCGCGGTTCCCTTTCGCTCTAGAGCCTGTCATGCGGACCGCCGCCGCGGCCACGGAAGCCCCTGGTTTAGAGAGAGCAAACTCATAATTTTCCCCGAAGCATTCTTCCAGGGCTCACTGGCCTGTCGGGAGCCGGGAATGTCAGGTAGCTTCAAGGCAGGCATGAATGCCGCCCTCAAAATGGGAAAGCAGGGCTTGTTCCAGCAGGCCCCCGTTTTCATGGGCACACTCAGCGTACATCCCTGTGGCTTCTAACGAGTCCCAAGAGACACCGTTTACCCTGCGTTTCCTTCCCTGAATCAACTTATCGAAGTAGGGAGTCCCGCATCCGGCGAACTGTCTAAACCGAGGAACGCCGTAGCTGCTCCTCTGGGCCTGGGGCTGCCTGCAGTGCCGCGGAAGGTACAGGACTTAAAGTGCAGTAAGAACCCAAGCCGCCGTCCTCTAGGAGGCACGGTGACTTCAGTCAGGAGGTCCTGGATGGAACGCGAAGACGAGGGCTTCTCTGAGGGCAGCTCCGACTAGGGCACCGCGTAAGACCTCCGCGCCATGTGGGACGTGCCAGAACGGCGTTCGCGAACGTGTGCGAGTGCCGAGGAAACTAAGCTGCTCCGAAGGAGAGGGCAGTGCGTTTCCCTACACTCGGCCTGCACACAGGGGGCTCTGAAGGGCTACGGGCCTGGATGTTGCTTAGCAGACCCAGGTGCACCTGCGGGTACTCAGTGTTCCTGCCGGGAGCAGGGTGCCCCGGCTAGCCTCCCAGGTGTCCAGAAAGCTGTGCTGCCGTTAAAGGCATGCAGAGCAGAGGCCACCGCCTCCTGGAAGCTGCAGCACACCTCCGCTTCTGCACGGCGAATCAGGGCCTTCCTTCCAGGCATGGGGTCATGCTGGGTGTGCCGGTAGCGACACAGCGTGCTAAGATGCTGACTTTCTCCTTGAGCAGAGTGACTTCGGGTACGAGGGTGGGTCTCGCAGTGTTCCAAGCACAGTGTTCTCTCATGGCAGCTCACACAAGGGCCATGACAGAGTCTTCCTGGGCACTTCGCACTCACCAGCCATGTTGTCCCGAGGGCGTTCGAGGGCTCTGGAGATGTAGCGCTCCTCAAGGAACGCGCAGTGTGTTGCTGCCCAGCACTCGGCAGGCACAGAGGTCCTCCGGGGGATCAACCAATGGAGCTCGACATTGCTCCGCCGGCCCACAGGTGTCTGGAGGCACTCAGTGACCTCGGAGGGAAAACGATGCACACCCGTGGGGCCTAGGATTCCCTGGACGTGTACTTCCTTTAAAATAAAGCACATAAGCGACTGAGAACTTGTGGAAAGAGCTGCATGCCTCCCTTTCTGCACGGCTACTCAGGGCCTAACCTGGAGGCGAGTTCTCACGTCGCGGTTCCCTTTCGCTCTAGAGCCTGTCATGCGGACCACCGCCGCGGCCACGGAAGCCCCTGGTTTAGAGAGAGCAAACTCATAATTTTCCCCGAAGCATTCTTCCAGGGCTCACTGGCCTGTCGGGAGCCGGGAATGTCAGGTAGCTTCAAGGCAGGCATGAATGCCGCCCTCAAAATGGGAAAGCAGGGCTTGTTCCAGCAGGCCCCCGTTTTCATGGGCACACTCAGCGTACATCCCTGTGGCTTCTAACGAGTCCCAAGAGACACCGGTTACCCTGCGTTTCCTTCCCTGAATCAACTTATCGAAGTAGGGAGTCCCGCATCCGGCGAACTGTCTCAACCGAGGAACGCCGTAGCTGCTCCTCTGGGCCTGGGGCTGCCTGCAGTGCCGCGGAAGGAACAGGACTTAAAGTGCAGTAAGAACCCAAGCCGCCGTCCTCTAGGAGGCACGGTGACTTCAGTCAGGAGGTCCTGGATGGAACGCGAAGACGAGGGCTCCTCTGAGGGCAGCTCCGACTAGGGCACCGCGTAAGACCTCCGCGCCACGTGGGACGTGCCAGAACGGTGTTCGCGAACGTGTGCGAGTGCGGAGGAAACTACGCTGCTCCAAAGGAGAGGGCAGTGCATTTCCCTACGCTCGGCCTGCACACAGGGGGCTCTGAAGGGCTACGGGCCTGGATGTTGCTTAGCAGACCCAGGTGCACCTGGGGGTACTCAGTGTTCCTGCCGGGAGCAGGGTGCCCCGGCTAGCCTCCCAGGTGTCCAGAAAGCTGTGCTGCCGTTAAAGGCATGCAGAGCAGAGGCCACCGCCTCCTGGAAGCTGCAGCACACCTCCGCTTCTGCACGGCTAATCAGGGCCTTCCTTCCAGGCATAGGATCATGCTGGGTGTGCAAGTAGCGACACAGCATGGCTAAGATGCTGACTTTCTCCTCGAGCAGAGTGACTTCAGGTACGAGGGCGGGCCTCGCAGTGTTCCAAGCACAGTGTTCTCTCATGGCAGCTCACACAAGGGCCATGACAGAGTCTTCCTGGGCACTTCGCACTCACCAGCCATGTTGTCCCGAGGGCGTTCGAGGGCTCTGGAGATGTAGCGCTCCTCAAGGAACACGCAGTGTGTTGCTGCCCAGCACTCGGCAGGCACAGAGGTCCTCCGGGGGATCAACCAATGGACCTGGACGTTGCTCCGCCGGCCCACAGGTGTCTGGAGGCACTCAGTGACCTCGGAGGGAAAACGATGCACACCCCTGGGGCCTAGGAGTCCCCGGACGTGTACTTCCTTTAAAATAAAGCACATAAGCGACTGAGAACTTGTGGAAAGAGCTGCATGCCTCCCTTTCTGCACGGCTACTCAGGGCCTAACCTGGAGGCGAGTTCTCACGTCGCGGTTCCCTTTCGCTCTAGAGCCTGTCATGCGGACCACCGCCGCGGCCACGGAAGCCCCTGGTTTAGAGAGAGCAAACTCACAATTTTCCCCGAAGCATTCTTCCAGGGCTCACTGGCCTGTCGGGAGCCGGGAATGTCAGGTAGCTTCAAGGCAGGCATGAATGCCACCTTCAAAATGGGAAAGCAGGGCTTGTTCCACCAGACCCCCGTTTTCATGGGCACACTCAGCGTACATCCGTGTGACTTCTAACGAGTCCCAAGAGACACCGGTTACCCTGCGTTTCCTTCCCTGAATCAACTTATCGAAGTAGGGAGTCCCGCATCCGGCGAACTGTTTCCACCGAGGAACGCCGTAGCTGCTCCTCTGGGCCTGGGGCTGCCTGCAGTGCCGCAGAAGGAACAGGACTTGAAGTGCAGTAAGAACCCAAGCCGCCGTCCTCTAGGAGGCATGGTGACTTCAGTCAGGAGGTACTGGATGGAACGCGAAGACGAGGGCTCCTCAGACGGCAGCTCCGACTAGGGCACCGCGTAAGACCTCCGCGCCACGTGGGACGTGCCAGAACGGCGTTCGCGAACGTGTGCGAGTGCCGAGGAAACTAAGCTGCTCCGAAGGAGAGGGCAGTGCGTTTCCCTACACTCGGCCTGCACACAGGGGGCTCTGAAGGGCTACGGGCCTGGATGTTGCTTAGCAGACCCAGGTGCACCTGGGGGTACTCAGTGTTCCTGCCGGGAGCAGGGTGCCCCGGCTAGCCTCCCAGGTGTCCAGAAAGCTGTGCTGCCGTTAAAGGCATGCAGAGCAGAGGCCACCGCCTCCTGGAAGCTGCAGCACGCCTCCGCTTCTGCACGGCGAATCAGGGCCTTCCTTCCAGGCATGGGTTCATGCTGGGTGTGCCGGTAGCGACACAGCGTGCTAAGATGCTGACTTTCTCCTCGAGCAGAGTGACTTCGGGTACGAGGGTGGGTCTCGCAGTGTTCCAAGCACAGTGTTCTATCATGGCAGCTCACACAAGGGCCATGACAGAGTCTTCCTGGGCACTTCGCACTCACCAGCCATGTTGTCCCGAGGGCGTTCGAGGGCTCTGGAGATGTAGCGCTCCTCAAGGAACACGCAGTGTGTTGCTGCCCAGCACTCGGCAGGCACAGAGGTCCTCCGGGGGATCAACCAATGGACCTGGACGTTGCTCCGCTGGCCCACAGGTGTCTGGAGGCACTCAGTGACCTCGGAGGGAAAACGATGCACACCCGTGGGGCCTAGGAGTCCCCGGACGTGTACTTCCTTTAAAATAAAGCACATAAGCGACTGAGAACTTGTGGAAACAGCTGCATGCCTCCCTTTCTGCACGGCTACTCAGGGCCTAACCTGGAGGCGAGTTCTCACGTCGCGGTTCCCTTTCGCTCTAGAGCCTGTCATGCGGACCACCGCCGCGGCCACGGAAGCCCCTGGTTTAGAGAGAGCAAACTCACAATTTTCCCCGAAGCATTCTTCCAGGGCTCACTGGCCTGTCGGGAGCCGGGAATGTCAGGTAGCTTCAAGGCAGGCATGAATGCCACCTTCAAAATGGGAAAGCAGGGCTTGTTCCAGCAGGCCCCCGTTTTCATGGGCACACTCAGCGTACATCCCTGTGGCTTCTAACGAGTCCCAAGAGACACCGGTTACCCTGCGTTTCCTTCCCTGAATCAACTTATCGAAGTAGGGAGTCCCGCATCCGGCGAACTGTCTCAACCGAGGAACGCCGTAGCTGCTCCTCTGGGCCTGGGGCTGCCTGCAGTGCCGCAGAAGGAACAGGACTTGAAGTGCAGTAAGAACCCAAGCCGCCGTCCTCTAGGAGGCACGGTGACTTCAGTCAGGAGGTCCTGGATGGAACGCGAAGACGAGGGCTCCTCTGAGGGCAGCTCCGACTAGGGCACCGCGTAAGACCTCCGCGCCACGTGGGACGTGCCAGAACGGCGTTCGCGAACGTGTGCGAGTGCCGAGGAAACTAAGCTGCTCCGAAGGAGAGGGCAGTGCGTTTCCCTACACTCGGCCTGCACACAGGGGGCTCTGAAGGGCTACGGGCCTGGATGTTGCTTAGCAGACCCAGGTGCACCTGGGGGTACTCAGTGTTCCTGCTGGGAGCAGGGTGCCCCGGCTAGCCTCCCAGGTGTCCAGAAAGCTGTGCTGCCGTTAAAGGCATGCAGAGAAGAGGTCACCGCCTCCTGGAAGCTGCAGCACGCCTCCGCTTCTGCACGGCGAATCAGGGCCTTCCTTCCAGGCATGGGTTCATGCTGGGTGTGCCGGTAGCGACACAGCGTGCTAAGATGCTGACTTTCTCCTTGAGCAGAGTGACTTCGGGTACGAGGGTGGGTCTCGCAGTGTTCCAAGCACAGTGTTCTATCACGGCAGCTCACACAAGGGCCATGACAGAGTCTTCCTGGGCACTTCGCACTCACCAGCCATGTTGTCCCGAGGGCGTTCGAGGGCTCTGGAGATGTAGCGCTCCTCAAGGAACGCGCAGTGTGTTGCTGCCCAGCACTCGGCAGGCACAGAGGTCCTCCGGGGGATCAACCAATGGAGCTCGACATTGCTCCGCCGGCCCACAGGTGTCTGGAGGCACTCAGTGACCTCGGAGGGAAAACGTTGCACACCCGTGGGGCCTAGGAGTCCCCGGACGTGTACTTCCTTTAAAATAAAGCACATAAGCGACTGAGAACTTGTGGAAAGAGCTGCATGCCTCCCTTTCTGCACGGCTACTCAGGGCCTAACCTGGAGGCGAGTTCTCACGTCGCGGTTCCCTTTCGCTCTAGAGCCTGTCATGCGGACCGCCGCCGCGGCCACGGAAGCCCCTGGTTTAGAGAGAGCAAACTCATAATTTTCCCCGAAGCATTCTTCCAGGGCTCACTGGCCTGTCGGGAGCCGGGAATGTCAGGTAGCTTCAAGGAAGGCATGAATGCCGCCCTCAAAATGGGAAAGCAGGGCTTGTTCCAGCAGGCCCCCGTTTTCATGGGCACACTCAGCGTACATCCCTGTGGCTTCTAACGAGTCCCAAGAGACACCGGTTACCCTGCGTTTCCTTCCCTAAATCAACTTATCGAAGTAGGGAGTCCCGCATCCGGCGAACTGTCTCAACCGAGGAACGCCGTAGCTGCTCCTCTGGGCCTGGGGCTGCCTGCAGTGCCGCAGAAGGAACAGGACTTGAAGTGCAGTAAGAACCCAAGCCGCCGTCCTCTAGGAGGCACGGTGACTTCAGTCAGGAGGTACTGGATGGAACGCGAAGACGAGGGCTCCTCAGACGGCAGCTCCGACTAGGGCACCGCGTAAGACCTCCGCGCCACGTGGGACGTGCCAGAACGGCGTTCGCGAACGTGTGCGAGTGCCGAGGAAACTAAGCTGCTCCGAAGGAGAGGGCAGTGCGTTTCCCTACACTCGGCCTGCACACAGGGGGCTCTGAAGGGCTACGGGCCTGGATGTTGCTTAGCAGACCCAGGTGCACCTGGGGGTACTCAGTGTTCCTGCCGGGAGCAGGGTGCCCCGGCTAGCCTCCCAGGTGTCCAGAAAGCTGTGCTGCCGTTAAAGGCATGCAGAGCAGAGGCCACCGCCTCCTGGAAGCTGCAGCACGCCTCCGCTTCTGCACGGCGAATCAGGGCCTTCCTTCCAGGCATGGGTTCATGCTGGGTGTGCCGGTAGCGACACAGCGTGCTAAGATGCTGACTTTCTCCTCGAGCAGAGTGACTTCGGGTACGAGGGTGGGTCTCGCAGTGTTCCAAGCACAGTGTTCTATCATGGCAGCTCACACAAGGGCCATGACAGAGTCTTCCTGGGCACTTCGCACTCACCAGCCATGTTGTCCCGAGGGCGTTCGAGGGCTCTGGAGATGTAGCGCTCCTAAAGGAACGCGCAGTGTGTTGCTGCCCAGCACTCGGCAGGCACAGAGGTCCTCCGGGGGATCAACCAATGGAGCTCGACAGTGCTCCGCCGGCCCACAGGTGTCTGGAGGCACTCAGTGACCTCGGAGGGAAAACGATGCACACCCGTGGGGCCTAGGAGTCCCCGGACGTGTACTTCCTTTAAAATAAACACATAAGCGACTGAGAACTTGTGGAAACAGCTGCATGCTTCCCTTTCTGCACGGCTACTCAGGGCCTAACCTGGAGGCGAATTCTCACGTCGCGGTTCCCTTTCGCTCTAGAGCCTGTCATGCGGACCGCCGCCGCGGCCACGGAAGCCCCTGGTTTAGAGAGAGCAAACTCATAATTTTCCCCGAAGCATTCTTCCAGGGCTCACTGGCCTGTCGGGAGCCGGGAATGTCAGGTACCTTCAAGGCAGGCATGAATGCCGCCCTCAAAATGGGAAAGCAGGGCTTGTTCCAGCAAGCCCCCGTTTTCATGGGCACACTCAGCGTACATCCCTGTGGCTTCTAACGAGTCCCAAGAGACACCGGTTACCCTGCGTTTCCTTCCCTGAATCAACTTATCGAAGTAGGGAGTCCCGCATCCGGCGAACTGTCTCAACCGAGGAACGCCGTAGCTGCTCCTCTGGGCCTGGGGATGCCTGCAGTGCCGCGGAAGGAACAGGACTTAAAGTGCAGTAAGAACCCAAGCCGCCGTCCTCTAGGAGGCACGGTGACTTCAGTCAGGAGGCCCTGGATAGAACGCAAAGACGAGGGCTCCTCTGAGGGCAGCTCCGACTAGGGCACCGCGTAAGACCTCCGCGCCACGTGGGACGTGCCAGAACGGCGTTCGCGAACGTGTGCGAGTGCCGAGGAAACTAAGCTGCTCCGAAGGAGAGGGCAGTGCGTTTCCCTACACTCGGCCTGCACACAGGGGGCTCTGAAGGGCTACGGGCCTGGGTGTTTCTTAGCAGACCCAGGTGCACCTGGGGGCACTCAGTGTTCCTGCTGGAAGCAGGGTGCCCCGGCTAGCCTCCCAGGTGTCCAGAAAGCTGTGCTGCCGTTAAAGGCATGCAGAGCAGAGGCCACCGCCTCCTGGAAGCTACAGCACGCCTGCGCTTCTGCACGGCGAATCAGGGCCTTCCTTCCAGGCATGGGTTCATGCTGGGTGTGCCGGTAGCGACACAGCGTGCTAAGATGCTGACTTTCTCCTTGAGCAGAGTGACTTCGGGTACGAGGGTGGGTCTCGCAGTGTTCCAAGCACAGTGTTCTATCATGGCAGCTCACACAAGGGCCATGACAGAGTCTTCCTGGGCACTTCACACTCACCAGCCATGTTGTCCCGAGGGCGTTCGAGGGCTCTGGAGATGTAGCGCTCCTCAAGGAACGCGCAGTGTGTTGCTGCCCAGCACTCGGCAGGCACAGAGGTCCTCCAGGGGATCAACCAATGGAGCTCGACATTGCTCCGCCGGCCCACAGGTGTCTGGAGGCACTCAGTGACCTCGGAGGGAAAACGATGCACACCCGTGGGGCCTAGGATTCCCCGGACGTGTACTTCCTTTAAAATAAAGCACATAAGCGACTGAGAACTTGTGGAAAGAGCTGCATGCCTCCCTTTCTGCACGGCTACTCAGGGCCTAACCTGGAGGCGAGTTCTCACGTCGCGGTTCCCTTTCGCTCTAGAGCCTGTCATGCGGACCGCCGCCGCGGCCACGGAAGCCCCTGGTTTAGAGAGAGCAAACTCATAATTTTCCCCGAAGCATTCTTCCAGGGCTCACTGGCCTGTCGGGAGCCGGGAATGTCAGGTAGCTTCAAGGCAGGCATGAATGCCGCCCTCAAAATGGGAAAGCAGGGCTTGTTCCAGCAGGCCCCCGTTTTCATGGGCACACTCAGCGTACATCCCTGTGGCTTCTAACGAGTCCCAAGAGACACCGGTTACAATGCGTTTCCTTCCCAGAATCAACTTATCGAAGTAGGGAGTCCCGCATCCGGCGAACTGTCTCAACCGAGGAACGCCGTAGCTGCTCCTCTGTGCCTGGGGCTGCCTGCAGTGCCGCGGAAGGAACAGGACTTAAAGTGCAGTAAGAACCCAAGCCGCCGTCCTCTAGGAGGCACGGTGACTTCAGTCAGGAGGTCCTGGATGGAACGCGAAGACGAGGGCTCCTCTGAGGGCAGCTCCGACTAGGGCACCGCGTAAGACCTCCGCGCCACGTGGGACGTGCCAGAACGGTGTTCGCGAACGTGTGCGAGTGCGGAGGAAACTACGCTGCTCCAAAGGAGAGGGCAGTGCATTTCCCTACGCTCGGCCTGCACACAGGGGGCTGTGAAGGGCTACGGGCCTGGATGTTGCTTAGCAGACCCAGGTGCACCTGGGGGTACTCAGTGTTCCTGCCGGGAGCAGGGTGCCCCGGCTAGCCTCCCAGGTGTCCAGAAAGCTGTGCTGCCGTTAAAGGCATGCAGAGCAGAGGCCACCGCCTCCTGGAAGCTGCAGCACACCTCCGCTTCTGCACGGCTAATCAGGGCCTTCCTTCCAGTCATGGGATCATGCTGGGTGTGCAAGTAGCGACACAGCATGGCTAAGATGCTGACTTTCTCCTCGAGCAGAGTGACTTCAGGTGCGAGGGCGGGCCTCGCAGTGTTCCAAGCACAGTGTTCTCTCATGGCAGCTCACACAAGGGTCATGACAGAGTCTTCCTGGGCACTTCGCACTCACCAGCCATGTTGTGCCGAGGGCGTTCGAGGGCTCTGGAGATGTAGCGCTCCTCAAGGAACACGCAGTGTGTTGCTGCCCAGCACTCGGCAGGCACAGAGGTCCTCCGGGGGATCAACCAATGGACCTGGACGTTGCTCCGCTGGCCCACAGGTGTCTGGAGGCACTCAGTGACCTCGGAGGGAAAACGATGCACACCCGTGGGGCCTAGGAGTCCCCGGACGTGTACTTCCTTTAAAATAAAGCACATAAGCGACTGAGAACTTGTGGAAACAGCTGCATGCCTCCCTTTCTGCACGGCTACTCAGGGCCTAACCTGGAGGCGAGTTCTCACGTCGCGGTTCCCTTTCGCTCTAGAGCCTGTCATGCGGACTGCCGCCGCGGCCACGGAAGCCCCTGGTTTAGAGAGAGCAAACTCATAATTTTCCCTGAAGCATTCTTCCAGGGCTCACTGGCCTGTCGGGAGCCGGGAATGTCAGGTAGCTTCAAGGCAGGCATGAATGCCGCCCTCAAAATGGGAAAGCAGGGCTTGTTCCAGCAGGCCCCCGTTTTCATGGGCACACTCAGCGTACATCCCTGTGGCTTCTAACGAGTCCCAAGAGACACCGGTTACCCTGCGTTTCCTTCCCTGAATCAACTTATCGAAGTAGGGAGTTCCGCATCCGGCGAACTGTCTCAACCGAGGAACGCCGTAGCTGCTCCTCTGGGCCTGGGGCTGCCTGCAGTGCCGCAGAAGGAACAGGACTTGAAGTGCAGTAAGAACCCAAGCCGCCGTCCTCTAGGAGGCACGGTGACTTCAGTCAGGAGGTACTGGATGGAACGCGAAGACGAGGGCTCCTCAGACGGCAGCTCCGACTAGGGCACCGCGTAAGACCTCCGCGCCACGTGGGACGTGCCAGAACGGCGTTCGCGAACGTGTGCGAGTGCCGAGGAAACTAAGCTCCTCCGAAGGAGAGGGCAGTGCGTTTCCCTACACTCGGCCTGCACACAGGGGGCTCTGAAGGGCTACGGGCCTGGATGTTGCTTAGCAGACCCAGGTGCACCTGCGGGTACTCAGTGTTCCTGCCGGGAGCAGGGTGCCCCGGCTAGCCTCCCAGGTGTCTAGAAAGCTGTGCTGCCGTTAAAGGCATGCAGAGCAGAGGCAACCGCCTCCTGGAAGCTGCAGCACGCCTCCGCTTCTGCACGGCGAATCAGGGCCTTCCTTCCAGGCATGGGTTCATGCTGGGTGTGCCGGTAGCGACACAGCGTGCTAAGATGCTGACTTTCTCCTCGAGCAGAGTGACTTCGGGTACGAGGGTGGGTCTCGCAGTGTTCCAAGCACAGTGTTCTATCATGGCAGCTCACACAAGGGCCATGACAGAGTCTTCCTGGGCACTTCGCACTCACCAGCCATGTTGTCCCGAGGGCGTTCGAGGGCTCTGGAGATGTAGCGCTCCTCAAGGAACGCGCAGTGTGTTGCTGCCCAGCACTCGGCAGGCACAGAGGTCCTCCGGGGGATCAACCAATGGAGCTCGACATTGCTCCGCCAGCCCACAGGTGTCTGGAGGCACTCAGTGACCTCGGAGGGAAAACGATGCACACCCGTGGGGCCTAGGAGTCCCCGGACGCGTACTTCCTTTAAAATAAAGCACATAAGCGACTGAGAACTTGTGGAAAGAGCTGCATGCCTCCCTTTCTGCACGGCTACTCAGGGCCTAACCTGGAGGCGAGTTCTCACGTCGCGGTTCCCTTTCGCTCTAGAGCCTGTCATGCGGACCGCCGCCGCGGCCACGGAAGCCCCTGGTTTAGAGAGAGCAAACTCATAATTTTCCCCGAAGCATTCTTCCAGGGCTCACTGGCCTGTCGGGAGCCGGGAATGTCAGGTAGCTTCAAGGCAGGCATGAATGCCGCCCTCAAAATGGGAAAGCAGGGCTTGTTCCAGCAGGCCCCCGTTTTCATGGGCACACTCAGCGTACATCCCTGTGGCTTCTAACGAGTCCCAAGAGACACCGGTTACCCTGCGTTTCCTTCCCTGAATCAACTTATCGAAGTAGGGAGTCCCGCATCCGGCGAACTGTCTCAACCGAGGAACGCCGTAGCTGCTCCTCTGGGCCTGGGGCTGCCTGCAGTGCCGCAGAAGGAACAGGACTTGAAGTGCAGTAAGAATCCAAGCCACCGTCCTCTAGGAGGCACGGTGACTTCAGTCAGGAGGTACTGGATGGAACGCGAAGACGAGGGCTCCTCAGAGGGCAGCTCCGATTAGGGCACCGCGTAAGACCTCCGCGCCACGTGGGACGTGCCAGAACGGCGTTCGCGAACGTGTGCGAGTGCCGAGGAAACTAAGCTGCTCCGAAGGAGAGGGCAGTGCGTTTCCCTACACTCGGCCTGCACACAGGGGGCTCTGAAGGGCTACGGGCCTGGATGTTGCTTAGCAGACCCAGGTGCACCTGGGGGTACTCAGTGTTCCTGCCGGGAGCAGGGTGCCCCGGCTAGCCTCCCAGGTGTCCAGAAAGCTGTGCTGCCGTTAAAGGCATGCAGAGAAGAGGTCACCGCCTCCTGGAAGCTGCAGCACGCCTCCGCTTCTGCACGGCGAATCAGGGCCTTCCTTCCAGGCATGGGTTCATGCTGGGTGTGCCAGTAGCGACACAGCGTGCTAAGATGCTGACTTTCTCCTTGAGCAGAGTGATTTCGGGTACGAGGGTGGGTCTCGCAGTGTTCCAAGCACAGTGTTCTATCATGGCAGCTCACACAAGGGCCATGACAGAGTCTTCCTGGGCACTTCGCATTCACCAGCCATGTTGTCCCGAGGGCGTTCGAGGGCTCTGGAGATGTAGCGCTCCTAAAGGAACGCGCAGTGTGTTGCTGCCCAGCACTCGGCAGGCACAGAGGTCCACCGGGGGATCAACCAATGGAGCTCGACATTGCTCCGCCGGCCCACAGGTGTCTGGAGGCACTCAGTGACCTCGGAGGGAAAACGATGCACACCCGTGGGGCCTAGGAGTCCCCGGACGTGTACTTCCTTTAAAATAAAACACATAATGACTGAGAACTTGTGGAAACAGCTGCATGCCTCCCTTTCTGCACGGCTACTCAGGGCCTAACCTGGAGGCGAGTTCTCACGTCGCGGTTCCCTTTCGCTCTAGAGCCTGTCATGCGGACCGCCGCCGCGGCCACGGAAGCCCCTGATTTAGAGAGAGCAAACTCATAATTTTCCCCGAAGCATTCTTCCAGGGCTCACTGGCCTGTCGGGAGCCGGGAATGTCAGGTAGCTTCAAGGCAGGCATGAATGCCGCCCTCAAAATGGGAAAGCAGGGCTTGTTCCAGCAAGCCCCCGTTTTCATGCGCACACTCAGCGTACATCCCTGTGGCTTCTAACGAGTCCCAAGAGACACCGGTTACCCTGCGTTTCCTTCCCTGAATCAACTTATCGAAGTAGGGAGTCCCGCATCCGGCGAACTGTCTCAACCGAGGAACGCCGTAGCTGCTCCTCTGGGCCTGGGGCTGCCTGCAGTGCCGCAGAAGGAACAGGACTTGAAGTGCAGTAAGAACCCAAGCCGCCGTCCTCTAGGAGGCACGGTGACTTCAGTCAGGAGGTCCTGGATGGAACGCGAAGACGAGGGCTCCTCTGAGGGCAGCTCCGACTAGGGCACCGCGTAAGACTTCCGTGCCACGTGGGACGTGCCAGAACGGCGTTCGCGAACGTGTGCGAGTGCCGAGGAAACTAAGCTGCTCCAAAGGAGAGGGCAGTGCGTTTCCCTACACTCGGTCTGCACACAGGGGGCTCTGAAGGGCTACGGGCCTGGATGTTGCTTAGCAGACCCAGGTGCACCTGGGGGTACTCAGTGTTCCTGCCGGGAGCAGGGTGCCCCGGCTAGCCTCCCAGGTGTCCAGAAAGCTGTGCTGCCGTTAAAGGCATGCAGAGCAGAGGCCACCGCCTCCTGGAAGCTGCAGCACGCCTCCGCTTCTGCACGGCGAATCAGGGCCTTCCTTCCAGGCATGGGTTCATGCTGGGTGTGCCGGTAGCGACACAGCATGCTAAGATGCTGACTTTCTCCTAGAGCAGAGTGACTTCGGGTACGAGGGTGGGTCTCGCAGTGTTCCAAGCACAGTGTTCTATCATGGCAGCTCACACAAGGGCCATGACAGAGTCTTCCTGGGCACTTCGCACTCACCAGCCATGTTGTCCCGAGGGCGTTCGAGGGCTCTGGAGATGTAGCGCTCCTCAAGGAACGCGCAGTGTGTTGCTGCCCAGCACTCGGCAGGCACAGAGGTCCTCCGGGGGATCAACCAATGGAGCTCGACATTGCTCCGCCGGCCCACAGGTGTCTGGAGGCACTCAGTGACCTCGGAGGGAAAACGATGCACACCCGTGGGGCCTAGGAGTCCCCGGACGTGTACTTCCTTTAAAATAAAGCACATAAGTGACTGAGAACTTGTGGAAACAGCTGCATGCCTCCCTTTCTGCACGGCTACTCAGGGCCTAACCTGGAGGCGAGTTCTCACGTCGTGGTTCCCTTTCGCTCTAGAGCCTGTCATGCGGACCACCGCCGCGGCCACGGAAGCCCCTGGTTTAGAGAGAGCAAACTCATAATTTTCCCCGAAGCATTCTTCCAGGGCTCACTGGCCTGTCGGGAGCCGGGAATGTCAGGTAGCTTCAAGGCAGGCATGAATGCCGCCCTCAAAATGGGAAAGCAGGGCTTGTTCCAGCAGGCCCCCGTTTTCATGGGCACACTCAGCGTACATCCCTGTGGCTTCTAACGAGTCCCAAGAGACACCGGTTACCCTGCGTTTCCTTCCCTGAATCAACTTATCGAAGTAGGGAGTCCCGCATCCGGCGAACTGTCTCAACCGAGGAACGCCGTAGCTGCTCCTCTGGGCCTGGGGCTGCCTGCAGTGCCGCAGAAGGAACAGGACTTGAAGTGCAGTAAGAACCCAAACCGCCGTCCTCTAGGAGGCACGGTGACTTCAGTCAGGAGGTACTGGATGGAACGCGAAGACGAGGGCTCCTCAGAGGGCAGCTCCGATTAGGGCACGCATAAGACCTCCGCGCCACGTGGGACGTGCCAGAACGGTGTTCGCGAACGTGTGCGAGTGCGGAGGAAACTACGCTGCTCCAAAGGAGAGGGCAGTGCATTTCCCTACGCTCGGCCTGCACACAGGGGGCTCTGAAGGGCTACGGGCCTGGATGTTGCTTAGCAGACCCAGGTGCACCTGGGGGTACTCAGTGTTCCTGCCGGGAGCAGGGTGCCCCGGCTAGCCTCCCAGGTGTCCAGAAAGCTGTGCTGCCGTTAAAGGCATGCAGAGCAGAGGCCACCGCCTCCTGGAAGCTGCAGCACACCTCCGCTTCTGCACGGCGAATCAGGGCCTTCCTTCCAGGCATGGGTTCATGCTGGGTGTGCCGGTAGCGACACAGCATGCTAAGATGCTGACTTTCTCCTCGAGCAGAGAGACTTCAGGTGCGAGGGCGGGCCTCGCAGTGTTCCAAGCACAGTGTTCTCTCATGGCAGCTCACACAAGGGCCATGACAGAGTCTTCCTGGGCACTTCGCACTCACTAGCCATGTTGTCCCGAGGGCGTTCGAGGGCTCTGGAGATGTAGCGCTCCTCAAGGAACGCGCAGTGTGTTGCTGCCCAGCACTCGGCAGGCACAGAGGTCCTCCGGGGGATCAACCAATGGAGCTCGACATTGCTCCGCCGGCCCACAGGTGTCTGGAGGCACTCAGTGACCTCGGAGGTAAAACGATGCACACCCGTGGGGCCTAGGAGTCCCCGGACGTGTACTTCCTTTAAAATAAAGCACATAAGCGACTGAGAACTTGTGGAAAGAGCTGCATGCCTCCCTTTCTGCACGGCTACTCAGGGCCTAACCTGGAGGCGAGTTCTCACGTCGCGGTTCCCTTTCGCTCTAGAGCCTGTCATGCGGACCGCCGCCGCGGCCACGGAAGCCCCTGGTTTAGAGAGAGCAAACTCATAATTTTCCCCAAAGCATTCTTCCAGGGCTCACTGGCCTGTCGGGAGCCGGGAATGTCAGGTACCTTCAAGGCAGGCATGAATGCCGCCCTCAAAATGGGAAAGCAGGGCTTGTTCCAGCAGGCCCCCGTTTTCATGGGCACACTCAGCGTACATCCCTGTGGCTTCTAACGAGTCCCAAGAGACACCGGTTACCCTGCGTTTCCTTCCCTGAATCAACTTATCGAAGTAGGGAGTCCCGCATCCGGCGAACTGTCTCAACCGAGGAACGCCGTAGCTGCTCCTCTGGGCCTGGGGCTGCCTGCAGTGCCGCAGAAGGAACAGGACTTGAAGTGCAGTAAGAACCCAAGCCGCCGTCCTCTAGGAGGCACGGTGACTTCAGTCAGGAGGTACTGGATGGAACGCGAAGACGAGGGCTCCTCAGACGGCAGCTCCGACTAGGGCACCGCGTAAGACCTCCGCGCCACGTGGGACGTGCCAGAACGGCGTTCGCGAACGTGTGCGAGTGCCGAGGAAACTAAGCTGCTCCGAAGGAGAGGGCAGTGCGTTTCCCTACGCTCGGCCTGCACACAGGGGGCTCTGAAGGGCTACGGGCCTGGATGTTGCTTAGCAGACCCAGGTGCACCTGGGGGTACTCAGTGTTCCTGCTGGGAGCAGGGTGCCCCGGCTAGCCTCCCAGGTGTCCAGAAAGCTGTGCTGCCGTTAAAGGCATGCAGAGCAGAGGCCACCGCCTCCTGGAAGCTGCAGCACGCCTCCGCTTCTGCACAGCGAATCAGGGCCTTCCTTCCAGGCATGGGTTCATGCTGGGTGTGCCGGTAGCGACACAGCATGCTAAGATGCTGACTTTCTCCTCGAGCAGAGAGACTTCAGGTGCGAGGGCGGGCCTCGCAGTGTTCCAAGCACAGTGTTCTCTCATGGCAGCTCACACAAGGGCCATGACAGAGTCTTCCTGGGCACTTCGCACTCACTAGCCATGTTGTCCCGAGGGCGTTCGAGGGCTCTGGAGATGTAGCGCTCCTCAAGGAACGCGCAGTGTGTTGCTGCCCAGCACTCGGCAGGCACAGAGGTCCTCCGGGGGATCAACCAATGGAGCTCGACATTGCTCCGCCGGCCCACAGGTGTCTGGAGGCACTCAGTGACCTCGGAGGGAAAACGATGCACACCCGTGGGGCCTAGGAGTCCCCGGACGTGTACTTCCTTTAAAATACAGCACATAAGCGACTGAGAACTTGTGGAAACAGCTGCATGCCTCCCTTTCTGCACGGCTACTCAGGGCCTAACCTGGAGGCGAGTTCTCATGTCGCGGTTCCCTTTCGCTCTAGAGCCTGTCATGCGGACCGCCGCCGCGGCCACGGAAGCCCCTGGTTTAGAGAGAGCAAACTCATAATTTTCCCTGAAGCATTCTTCCAGGGCTCACTGGCCTGTCGGGAGCCGGGAATGTCAGGTAGCTTCAAGGCAGGCATGAATGCCGCCCTCAAAATGGGAAAGCAGGGCTTGTTTCAGCAGGCTCCTGTTTTCATGGGCACACTCAGCGTACATCCCTGTGGCTTCTAACGAGTCCCAAGAGACACCGGTTACCCTGCGTTTCCTTCCCTGAATCAACTTATCGAAGTAGGGAGTCCCGCATCCGGCGAACTGTCTCAACCGAGGAACGCCGTAGCTGCTCCTCTGGGCCTGGGGCTGCCTGCAGTGCCGCAGAAGGAACAGGACTTGAAGTGCAGTAAGAACCCAAGCCGCCGTCCTCTAGGAGGCATGGTGACTTCAGTCAGGAGGTCCTGGATGGAACGCGAAAACGAGGGCTCCTCTGAGGGCAGCTCCGACTAGGGCACCGCGTAAGACCTCCGCGCCACGTGGGACGTGCCAGAACGGCGTTCGCGAACGTGTGCGAGTGCCGAGGAAACTAAGCTGCTCCGAAGGAGAGGGCAGTGCGTTTCCCTACACTCGGCCTGCACACAGGGGGCTCTGAAGGGCTACGGGCCTGGATGTTGCTTAGCAGACCCAGGTGCACCTGGGGGTACTCAGTGTTCCTGCCGGGAGCAGGGTGCCCCGGCTAGCCTCCCAGGTGTCCAGAAAGCTGTGCTGCCGTTAAAGGCATGCAGAGCAGAGGCCACCGCCTCCTGGAAGCTGCAGCACACCTCCGCTTCTGCACGGCGAATCAGGGCCTTCCTTCCAGGCATGGGTTCATGCTGGGTGTGCCGGGAGCGACACAGCATGCTAAGATGCTGACTTTCTCCTCGAGCAGAGAGACTTCAGGTTCGAGGGCGGGCCTCGCAGTGTTCCAAGCACAGTGTTCTCTCATGGCAGCTCACACAAGGGCCATGACAGAGTCTTCCTGGGCACTTCGCACTCACTAGCCATGTTGTCCCGAGGGCGTTCGAGGGCTCTGGAGATGTAGCGCTCCTCAAGGAACGCGCAGTGTGTTGCTGCCCAGCACTCGGCAGGCACAGAGGTCCTCCGGGGGATCAACCAATGGAGCTCGACATTGCTCCGCCGGCCCACAGGTGTCTGGAGGCACTCAGTGACCTCGGAGGTAAAACGATGCACACCCGTGGGGCCTAGGAGTCCCCGGACGTGTACTTCCTTTAAAATAAAGCACATAAGCGACTGAGAACTTGTGGAAAGAGCTGCATGCCTCCCTTTCTGCACGGCTACTCAGGGCCTAACCTGGAGGCGAGTTCTCACGTCGCGGTTCCCTTTCGCTCTAGAGCCTGTCATGCGGACCGCCGCCGCGGCCACGGAAGCCCCTGGTTTAGAGAGAGCAAACTCATAATTTTCCCCAAAGCATTCTTCCAGGGCTCACTGGCCTGTCGGGAGCCGGGAATGTCAGGTACCTTCAAGGCAGGCATGAATGCCGCCCTCAAAATGGGAAAGCAGGGCTTGTTCCAGCAGGCCCCCGTTTTCATGGGCACACTCAGCGTACATCCCTGTGGCTTCTAACGAGTCCCAAGAGACACCGGTTACCCTGCATTTCCTTCCCTGAATCAACTTATCGAAGTAGGGAGTCCCGCATCCGGCGAACTGTCTCAACCGAGGAACGCCGTAGCTGCTCCTCTGGGCCTGGGGCTGCCTGCAGTGCCGCAGAAGGAACAGGACTTGAAGTGCAGTAAGAACCCAAGCCGCCGTCCTCTAGGAGGCACGGTGACTTCAGTCAGGAGGTACTGGATGGAACGCGAAGACGAGGGCTCCTCAGACGGCAGCTCCGACTAGGGCACCGCGTAAGACCTCCGCGCCACGTGGGACGTGCCAGAACGGCGTTCGCGAACGTGTGCGAGTGCCGAGGAAACTAAGCTGCTCCGAAGGAGAGGGCAGTGCGTTTCCCTACGCTCGGCCTGCACACAGGGGGCTCTGAAGGGCTACGGGCCTGGATGTTGCTTAGCAGACCCAGGTGCACCTGGGGGTACTCAGTGTTCCTGCCGGGAGCAGGGTGCCCCGGCTAGCCTCCCAGGTGTCCAGAAAGCTGTGCTGCCGTTAAAGGCATGCAGAGCAGAGGCCACCGCCTCCTGGAAGCTGCAGCACGCCTCCGCTTCTGCACGGCGAATCAGGGCCTTCCTTCCAGGCATGGGTTCATGCTGGGTGTGCCGGTAGCGACACAGCATGCTAAGATGCTGACTTTCTCCTCGAGCAGAGAGACTTCAGGTGCGAGGGCGGGCCTCGCAGTGTTCCAAGCACAGTGTTCTCTCATGGCAGCTCACACAAGGGCCATGACAGAGTCTTCCTCGGCACTTCGCACTCACTAGCCATGTTGTCCCGAGGGCGTTCGAGTGCTCTGGAGATGTAGCGCTCCTCAAGGAACACGCAGTGTGTTGCTGCCCAGCACTCGGCAGGCACAGAGGTCCTCCGGGGGATCAACCAATGGACCTCGACGTTGCTCCGCCGGCCCACAGGTGTCTGGAGGCACTCAGTGACCTCGGAGGGAAAACGATGCACACCCGTGGGGCCTAGGAGTCCCCGGACGTGTACTTCCTTTAAAATAAACACATAAGCGACTGAGAACTTGTGGAAACAGCTGCATGCCTCCCTTTCTGCACGGCTACTCAGGGCCTAACCTGGAGGCGAGTTCTCACGTCGCGGTTCCCTTTCGCTCTAGAGCCTGTCATGCGGACCGCCGCCGCGGCCACGGAAGCCCCTGGTTTAGAGAGAGCAAACTCATAATTTTCCCCGAAGCATTCTTCCAGGGCTCACTGGCCTGTCGGGAGCCGGGAATGTCAGGTAGCTTCAAGGCAGGCATGAATGCCGCCCTCAAAATGGGAAAGCAGGGCTTGTTCCAGCAGGCCCCCGTTTTCATGGGCACACTCAGCGTACATCCCTGTGGCTTCTAACGAGTCCCAAGAGACACCGGTTACCCTGCGTTTCCTTCCCTGAATCAACTTATCGAAGTAGGGAGTCCCGCATCCGGCGAACTGTCTCAACCGAGGAACGCCGTAGCTGCTCCTCTGGGCCTGGGGCTGCCTGCAGTGCCGCAGAAGGAACAGGACTTGAAATGCAGTAAGAACCCAAGCCGCAGTCCTCTAGGAGGCACGGTGACTTCAGTCAGGAGGTACTGGATGGAACGCGAAGACGAGGGCTCCTCAGATGGCAGCTCCGACTAGGGCACCGCGTAAGACCTCCGTGCCACATGGGACGTGCCAGAACGGCGTTCGCGAACGTGTGCGAGTGCCGAGGAAACTAAGCTGCTCCGAAGGAGAGGGCAGTGCGTTTCCCTACACTCGGCCTGCACACAGGGGGCTCTGAAGGGCTACGGGCCTGGATGTTGCTTAGCAGACCCAGGTGCACCTGCGGGTACTCAGTGTTCCTGCCGGGAGCAGGGTGCCCCGGCTAGCCTCCCAGGTGTGCAGAAAGCTGTGCTGCCGTTAAAGGCATGCAGAGCAGAGGCCACCGCCTCCTGGAAGCTGCAGCACACCTCCGCTTCTGCACGGCGAATCAGGGCCTTCCTTCCAGGCATGGGTTCATGCTGGGTGTGCCGGTAGCGACACAGCGTGCTAAGATGCTGACTTTCTCCTCGAGCAGAGTGACTTCGGGTACGAGGGTGGGTCTCGCAGTGTTCCAAGCACAGTGTTCTATCATGGCAGCTCACACAAGGGCCATGACAGAGTCTTCCTGGGCACTTCGCACTCACCAGCCATGTTGTCCCGAGGGCGTTCGAGGGCTCTGGAGATGTAGCGCTCCTCAAGGAACGCGCAGTGTGTTACTGCCCAGCACTCGGCAGGCACAGAGGTCCTCCGGGGGATCAACCAATGGAGCTCGACATTGCTCCACCGGCCCACATGTGTCTGGAGGCACTCAGTGACCTCGGAGGGAAAACGATGCACACCCGTGGGGCCTAGGAGTCCCCGGACGTGTACTTCCTTTAAAATAAAGCACATAAGCGACTGAGAACTTGTGGAAACAGCTGCATGCCTCCCTTTCTGCACGGCTACTCAGGGCCTAACCTGGAGGCGAGTTCTCACGTCGCGGTTCCCTTTCGCTCTAGAGCCTGTCATGCGGACCGCCGCTGCGGCCACGGAAGCCCCTGGTTTAGAGAGAGCAAACTCATAATTTTCCCCGAAGCATTCTTCCAGGGCTCACTGGCCTGTCGGGAGCCGGGAATGTCAGGTAGCTTCAAGGCAGGCATGAATGCCGCCCTCAAAATGGGAAAGCAGGGCTTGTTTCAGCAGGCTCCCGTTTTCATGGGCACACTCAGCGTACATCCCTGTGGCTTCTAACGAGTCCCAAGAGACACCGGTTACCCTGCGTTTCCTTCCCTGAATCAACTTATCGAAGTAGGGAGTCCCGCATCCGGCGAACTGTCTCAACCGAGGAACGCCGTAGCTGCTCCTCTGGGCCTGGGGCTGCCTGCAGTGCCGCAGAAGGAACAGGACTTGAAGTGCAGTAAGAACCCAAGCCGCCGTCCTCTAGGAGGCACGGTGACTTCAGTCAGGAGGTCCTGGATGGAACGCGAAGACGAGGGCTCCTCTGAGGGCAGCTCCGACTAGGGCACCGCGTAAGACCTCCGCGCAACGTGGGACGTGCCAGAACGGCGTTCGCGAACGTGTGCGAGTGCCGAGGAAACTAAGCTGCTCCGAAGGAGAGGGCAGTGCGTTTCCCTACACTCGGCCTGCACACAGGGGGCTCTGAAGGGCTACGGGCCTGGATGTTGCTTAGCAGACCCAGGTGCACCTGGGGGTACTCAGTGTTCCTGCTGGGAGCAGGGTGCCCCGGCTAGCCTCCCAGGTGTCCAGAAAGCTGTGCTGCCGTTAAAGGCATGCAGAGCAGAGGCCACCGCCTCCTGGAAGCTGCAGCACGCCTCCGCTTCTGCACAGCGAATCAGGGCCTTCCTTCCAGGCATGGGTTCATGCTGGGTGTGCCGGTAGCGACACAGCATGCTAAGATGCTGACTTTCTCCTCGAGCAGAGAGACTTCAGGTGCGAGGGCGGGCCTCGCAGTGTTCCAAGCACAGTGTTCTCTCATGGCAGCTCACACAAGGGCCATGACAGAGTCTTCCTGGGCACTTCGCACTCACTAGCCATGTTGTCCCGAGGGCGTTCGAGGGCTCTGGAGATGTAGCGCTCCTCAAGGAACGCGCAGTGTGTTGCTGCCCAGCACTCGGCAGGCACAGAGGTCCTCCGGGGGATCAACCAATGGAGCTCGACATTGCTCCGCCGGCCCACAGGTGTCTGGAGGCACTCAGTGACCTCGGAGGGAAAACGATGCACACCCGTGGGGCCTAGGAGTCCCCGGACGTGTACTTCCTTTTAAATAAAGCACATAAGCGACTGAGAACTTGTGGAAACAGCTGCATGCCTCCCTTTCTGCACGGCTACTCAGGGCCTAACCTGGAGGCGAGTTCTCATGTCGCGGTTCCCTTTCGCTCTAGAGCCTGTCATGCGGACCACCGCCGCGGCCACGGAAACCCCTGGTTTAGAGAGAGCAAACTCATAATTTTCCCCGAAGCATTCTTCCAGGGCTCACTGGCCTGTCGGGAGCCGGGAATGTCAGGTAGCTTCAAGGCAGGCATGAATGCCGCCCTCAAAATGGGAAAGCAGGGCTTGTTTCAGCAGGCTCCTGTTTTCATGGGCACACTCAGCGTACATCCCTGTGGCTTCTAACGAGTCCCAAGAGACACCGGTTACCCTGCGTTTCCTTCCCTGAATCAACTTATCGAAGTAGGGAGTCCCGCATCCGGCGAACTGTCTCAACCGAGGAACGCCGTAGCTGCTCCTCTGGGCCTGGGGCTGCCTGCAGTGCCGCAGAAGGAACAGGACTTGAAGTGCAGTAAGAACCCAAGCCGCCGTCCTCTAGGAGGCACGGTGACTTCAGTCAGGAGGTACTGGATGGAACGTGAAGACGAGGGCTCCTCAGACGGCAGCTCCGACTAGGGCACCGCGTAAGACCTCCGCGCCACGTGGGACGTGCCAGAACGGCGTTCGCGAACGTGTGCGAGTGCCGAGGAAACTAAGCTGCTCCGAAGGAGAGGGCAGTGCGTTTCCCTACACTCGGCCTGCACACAGGGGGCTCTGAAGGGCTACGGGCCTGGATGTTGCTTAGCAGACCCAGGTGCACCTGGGGGTACTCAGTGTTCCTGCCGGGAGCAGGGTGCCCCGGCTAGCCTCCCAGGTGTCCAGAAAGCTGTGCTGCCGTTAAAGGCATGCAGAGCAGAGGCCACCGCCTCCTGGAAGCTGCAGCACACCTCCGCTTCTGCACGGCGAATCAGGGCCTTCCTTCCAGGCATGGGTTCATGCTGGGTGTGCCGGTAGCGACACAGCATGCTAAGATGCTGACTTTCTCCTCGAGCAGAGAGACTTCAGGTGCGAGGGAGGGCCTCGCAGTGTTCCAAGCACAGTGTTCTCTCATGGCAGCTCACACAAGGGCCATGACAGAGTCTTCCTGGGCACTTCGCACTCACTAGCCATGTTGTCCCGAGGGCGTTCGAGGGCTCTGGAGATATAGCGCTCCTCAAGGAACACGCAGTGTGTTGCTGCCCAGCACTCGGCAGGCACAGAGGTCCTCCGGGGGATCAACCAATGGACCTCGACGTTGCTCCGCCGGCCCACAGGTGTCTGGAGGCACTCCGTGACCTCGGAGGGAAAACGATGCACACCCGTGGGGCCTAGGAGTCCCGGGACGCGTACTTCCTTTAAAATAAAGCACATAAGCGACTGAGAACTTGTGGAAACAGCTGCATGCCTCCCTTTCTGCACGGCTACTCAGGGCCTAACCTGGAGGCGAGTTCTCACGTCGCGGTTCCCTTTCGCTCTAGAGCCTGTCATGCGGACCGCCGCCGCGGCCACGGAAGCCCCTGGTTTAGAGAGAGCAAACTCATAATTTTCCCTGAAGCATTCTTCCAGGGCTCACTGGCCTGTCGGGAGCCGGGAATGTCAGGTAACTTCAAGGCAGGCATGAATGCCGCCCTCAAAATGGGAAAGCAGGGCTTGTTCCAGCAGGCCCCCGTTTTCATGGGCACACTCAGCGTACATCCCTGTGGCTTCTAACGAGTCCCAAGAGACACCGGTTACCCTGCGTTTCCTTCCCTGAATCAACTTATCGAAGTAGGGAGTCCCGCATCCGGCGAACTGTCTCAACCGAGGAACGCCGTAGCTGCTCCTCTGGGCCTGGGGCTGCCTGCAGTGCCGCAGAAGGAACAGGACTTGAAGTGCAGTAAGAATCCAAGCCGCCGTCCTCTAGGAGGCACGGTGACTTCAGTCAGGAGGTACTGGATGGAACGCGAAGACGAGGGCTCCTCTGAGGGCAGCTCCGACTAGGGCACCGCGTAAGACCTCCGCGCCACGTGGGACGTGCCAGAACGGCGTTCGCGAACGTGTGCGAGTGCCGAGGAAACTAAGCTGCTCCGAAGGAGAGGGCAGTGCGTTTCCCTACACTCGGCCTGCACACAGGGGGCTCTGAAGGGCTACGGGCCTGGATGTTGCTTAGCAGACCCAGGTGCACCTGGGGGTACTCAGTGTTCCTGCTGGGAGCAGGGTGCCCCGGCTAGCCTCCCAGGTGTCCAGAAACCTGTGCTGCCGTTAAAGGCATGCAGAGCAGAGGCCACCGCCTCCTGGAAGCTGCAGCACGCCTCCGCTTCTGCACAGCGAATCAGGGCCTTCCTTCCAGGCATGGGTTCATGCTGGGTGTGCCGGTAGCGACACAGCATGCTAAGATGCTGACTTTCTCCTCGAGCAGAGAGACTTCAGGTGCGAGGGCGGGCCTCGCAGTGTTCCAAGCACAGTGTTCTCTCATGGCAGCTCACACAAGGGCCATGACAGTGTCTTCCTGGGCACTTCGCACTCACTAGCCATGTTGTCCCGAGGGCGTTCGAGGGCTCTGGAGATGTAGCGCTCCTCAAGGAACGCGCAGTGTGTTGCTGCCCAGCACTCGGCAGGCACAGAGGTCCTCCGGGGGATCAACCAATGGAGCTCGACATTGCTCCGCCGGCCCACAGGTGTCTGGAGGCACTCAGTGACCTCGGAGGGAAAACGATGCACACCCGTGGGGCCTAGGAGTCCCCGGACGTGTACTTCCTTTAAAATAAAGCACATAAGCGACTGAGAACTTGTGGAAACAGCTGCATGCCTCCCTTTCTGCACGGCTACTCAGGGCCTAACCTGGAGGCGAGTTCTCACGTCGCGGTTCCCTTTCGCTCTAGAGCCTGTCATGCGGACCGCCGCCGCGGCCACGGAAGCCCCTGGTTTAGAGAGAGCAAACTCATAATTTTCCCCGAAGCATTCTTCCAGGGCTCACTGGCCTGTCGGGAGCCGGGAATGTCAGGTAGCTTCAAGGCAGGCATGAATGCCGCGTTCAAAATGGGAAAGCAGTGCTTGTTCCAGCAGGCCCCCGTTTTCATGGGCACACTCAGCGTACATCCCTGTGGCTTCTAACGAGTCCCAAGAGACACCGGTTACCCTGCGTTTCCTTCCCTGAATCAACTTATCGAAGTAGGGAGTCCCACATCCGGCGAACTGTCTCAACCGAGGAACGCCGTAGCTGCTCCTCTGGGCCTGGGGCTGCCTGCAGTGCCGCAGAAGGAACAGGACTTGAAGTGCAGTAAGAACCCAAGCCGCCGTCCTCTAGGAGGCACGGTGACTTCAGTCAGGAGGTACTGGATGGAACGCGAAGACGAGGGCTCCTCAGACGGCAGCTCCGACTAGGGCACCGCGTAAGACCTCCGCGCCACGTGGGACGTGCCAGAACGGCGTTCGCGAACGTGTGCGAGTGCCGAGGAAACTAAGCTGCTCCGAAGGAGAGGGCAGTGCATTTCCCTACACTCGGCCTGCACACAGGGGGCTCTGAAGGGCTACGGGCCTGGATGTTGCTTAGCAGACCCAGGTGCACCTGGGGGTACTCAGTGTTCCTGCCGGGAGCAGGGTGCCCCGGCTAGCCTCCCAGGTGTCCAGAAAGCTGTGCTGCCGTTAAAGGCATGCAGAGCAGAGGCCACCGCCTCCTGGAAGCTGCAGCACACCTCCGCTTCTGCACGGCGAATCAGGGCCTTCCTTCCAGGCATGGGTTCATGCTGGCTGTGCCGGTAGCGACACAGCATGCTAAGATGCTGACTTTCTCCTCGAGCAGAGTGACTTCGGGTACGAGGGTGGGTCTCGCAGTGTTCCAAGCACAGTGTTCTATCATGGCAGCTCACACAAGGGCCATGACAGAGTCTTCCTGGGCACTTCGCACTCACCAGCCATGTTGTCCCGAGGGCGTTCGAGGGCTCTGGAGATGTAGCGCTCCTCAAGGAACGCGCAGTGTGTTGCTGCCCAGCACTCGGCAGGCACAGAGGTCCTCCGGGGGATCAACCAATGGAGCTCGACATTGCTCCACCGGCCCACAGGTGTCTGGAGGCACTCAGTGACCTCGGAGGGAAAACGATGCACACCCGTGGGGCCTAGGAGTCCCCGGACGTGTACTTCCTTTAAAATAAAGCACATAAGCGACTGAGAACTTGTGGAAACAGCTGCATGCCTCCCTTTCTGCACGGCTACTCAGGGCCTAACCTGGAGGCGAGTTCTCACGTCGCGGTTCCCTTTCGCTCTAGAGCCTGTCATGCGGACCGCCGCCGCGGCCACGGAAGCCCCTGATTTAGAGAGAGCAAACTCATAATTTTCCCCGAAGCATTCTTCCAGGGCTCACTGGCCTGTCGGGAGCCGGGAATGTCAGGTAGCTTCAAGGCAGGCATGAATGCCGCCCTCAAAATGGGAAAGCAGGGCTTGTTCCAGCAAGCCCCCGTTTTCATGCGCACACTCAGCGTACATCCCTGTGGCTTCTAACGAGTCCCAAGAGACACCGGTTACCCTGCGTTTCCTTCCCTGAATCAACTTATCGAAGTAGGGAGTCCCGCATCCGGCGAACTGTCTCAACCGAGGAACGCCGTAGCTGCTCCTCTGGGCCTGGGGCTGCCTGCAGTGCCGCAGAAGGAACAGGACTTGAAGTGCAGTAAGAATCCAAGCCGCCGTCCTCTAGGAGGCACGGTGACTTCAGTCAGGAGGTACTGGATGGAACGCGAAGACGAGGGCTCCTCTGAGGGCAGCTCCGACTAGGGCACCGCGTAAGACCTCCGCGCCACGTGGGACGTGCCAGAACGGCGTTCGCGAACGTGTGCGAGTGCCGAGGAAACTAAGCTGCTCCGAAGGAGAGGGCAGTGCGTTTCCCTACACTCGGCCTGCACACAGGGGGCTCTGAAGGTCTACGGGCCTGGATGTTGCTTAGCAGACCCAGGTGCACCTGGGGGTACTCAGTGTTCCTGCTGGGAGCAGGGTGCCCCGGCTAGCCTCCCAGGTGTCCAGAAAGCTGTGCTGCCGTTAAAGGCATGCAGAGCAGAGGCCACCGCCTCCTGGAAGCTGCAGCACGCCTCCGCTTCTGCACAGCGAATCAGGGCCTTCCTTCCAGGCATGGGTTCATGCTGGGTGTGCCGGTAGCGACACAGCATGCTAAGATGCTGACTTTCTCCTCGAGCAGAGAGACTTCAGGTGCGAGGGCGGGCCTCGCAGTGTTCCAAGCACAGTGTTCTCTCATGGCAGCTCACACAAGGGCCATGACAGAGTCTTCCTGGGCACTTCGCACTCACTAGCCATGTTGTCCCGAGGGCGTTCGAGGGCTCTGGAGATGTAGCGCTCCTCAAGGAACGCGCAGTGTGTTGCTGCCCAGCACTCGGCAGGCACAGAGGTCCTCCGGGGGATCAACCAATGGAGCTCGACATTGCTCCGCCGGCCCACAGGTGTCTGGAGGCACTCAGTGACCTCGGAGGGAAAACGATGCACACCCGTGGGGCCTAGGAGTCCCCGGACGTGTACTTCCTTTAAAATAAAGCACATAAGCGACTGAGAACTTGTGGAAACAGCTGCATGCCTCCCTTTCTGCACGGCTACTCAGGGCCTAACCTGGAGGCGAGTTCTCACGTCGCGGTTCCCTTTCGCTCTAGAGCCTGTCATGCGGACCGCCGCCGCGGCCACGGAAGCCCCTGGTTTAGAGAGAGCAAACTCATAATTTTCCCCGAAGCATTCTTCCAGGGCTCACTGGCCTGTCGGGTGCCGGGAATATCAGGTACCTTCAAGGCAGGCATGAATGCCGCCCTCAAAATGGGAAAGCAGGGCTTGTTCCAGCAGGCCCCCGTTTTCATGGGCACACTCAGCGTACATCCCTGTGGCTTCTAACGAGTCCCAAGAGACACCGGTTACCCTGCGTTTCCTTCCCTGAATCAACTTATCGAAGTAGGGAGTCCCGCATCCGGCGAACTGTCTCAACCGAGGAACGCCGTAGCTGCTCCTCTGGGCCTGGGGCTGCCTGCAGTGCCGCAGAAGGAACAGGACTTGAAGTGCAGTAAGAACCCAAGCCGCCGTCCTCTAGGAGGCACGGTGACTTCAGTCAGGAGGTACTGGATGGAACGCGAAGACGAGGGCTCCTCAGACGGCAGCTCCGACTAGGGCACCGCGTAAGACCTCCGCGCCACGTGGGACGTGCCAGAACGGCGTTCGCGAACGTGTGCGAGTGCCGAGGAAACTAAGCTGCTCCGAAGGAGAGGGCAGTGCGTTTCCCTACACTCGGCCTGCACACAGGGGGCTCTGAAGGGCTACGGGCCTGGATGTTGCTTAGCAGACCCAGGTGCACCTGGGGGTACTCAGTGTTCCTGCCGGGAGCAGGGTGCCCCGGCTAGCCTCCCAGGTGTCCAGAAAGCTGTGCTGCCGTTAAAGGCATGCAGAGCAGAGGCCACCGCCTCCTGGAAGCTGCAGCACACCTCCGCTTCTGCACGGCGAATCAGGGCCTTCCTTCCAGGCATGGGTTCATGCTGGGTGTGCCGGTAGCGACACAGCATGCTAAGATGCTGACTTTCTCCTCGAGCAGAGAGACTTCAGGTGCGAGGGCGGGCCTCGCAGTGTTCCAAGCACAGTGTTCTCTCATGGCAGCTCACACAAGGGCCATGACAGAGTCTTCCTGGGCACTTCGCACTCACTAGCCATGTTGTCCCGAGGGCGTTCGAGGGCTCTGGAGATGTAGCGCTCCTCAAGGAACACGCAGTGTGTTGCTGCCCAGCACTCGGCAGGCACAGAGGTCCTCCGGGGGATCAACCAATGGACGTCGACGTTGCTCCGCCGGCCCACAGGTGTCTGGAGGCACTCCGTGACCTCGGAGGGAAAACGATGCACACCCGTGGGGCCTAGGAGTCCCCGGACGCGTACTTCCTTTAAAATAAAGCACATAAGCGACTGAGAATTTGTGGAAACAGCTGCATGCCTCCCTTTCTGCACGGCTACTCAGGGCCTAACCTGGAGGCGAGTTCTCACGTCGCGGTTCCCTTTCGCTCTAGAGCCTGTCATGCGGACCGCCGCCGCGGCCACGGAAGCCCCTGGTTTAGAGAGAGCAAACTCATAATTTTCCCCGAAGCATTCTTCCAGGGCTCACTGGCCTGTCGGGAGCCGGGAATGTCAGGTACCTTCAAGGCAGGCATGAATGCCGCCCTCAAAATGGGAAAGCAGGGCTTGTTCCAGCAGGCCCCCGTTTTCATGGGCACACTCAGCGTACATCCCTGTGGCTTCTAACGAGTCCCAAGAGACACCGGTTACCCTGCGTTTCCTTCCCTGAATCAACTTATCGAAGTAGGGAGTCCCGCATCCGGCGAACTGTCTCAACCGAGGAACGCCGTAGCTGCTCCTCTGGGCCTGGGGCTGCCTGCAGTGCCGCAGAAGGAACAGGACTTAAAGTGCAGTAAGAACCCAAGCCGCCGTCCTCTAGGAGGCACGGTGACTTCAGTCAGGAGGCCCTGGATGGAACGCAAAGACGAGGGCTCCCCTGAGGGCAGCTCCGACTAGGGCACCGCGTAAGACCTCCGCGCCACGTGGGACGTGCCAGAACGGCGTTCGTGAACGTGTGCGAGTGCCGAGGAAACTAAGCTGCTCCGAAGGAGAGGGCAGTGCGTTTCCCTACACTCGGCCTGCACACAGGGGGCTCTGAAGGGCTACGGGCCTGGATGTTGCTTAGCAGACCCAGGTGCACCTGGGGGTACTCAGTGTTCCTGCCGGGAGCAGGGTGCCCCGGCTAGCCTCCCAGGTGTCCAGAAAGCTGTGCTGCCGTTAAAGGCATGCAGAGCAGAGGCCACCGCCTCCTGGAAGCTGCAGCACACCTCCGCTTCTGCACGGCGAATCAGGGCCTTCCTTCCAGGCATGGGTTCATGCTGGGTGTGCCGGTAGCGACACAGCGTGCTAAGATGCTGACTTTCTCCTCGAGCAGAGTGACTTCGGGTACGAGGGTGGGTCTCGCAGTGTTCCAAGCACAGTGTTCTATCATGGCAGCTCACACAAGGGCCATGACAGAGTCTTCCTGGGCACTTCGCACTCACCAGCCATGTTGTCCCGAGGGCGTTCGAGGGCTCTGGAGATGTAGCGCTCCTCAAGGAACGCGCAGTGTGTTGCTGCCCAGCACTCGGCAGGCACAGAGGTCCTCCGGGGGATCAACCAATGGAGCTCGACATTGCTCCGCCGGCCCACATGTGTCTGGAGGCACTCAGTGACCTCGGAGGGAAAACGATGCACACCCGTGGGGCCTAGGAGTCCCCGGACGTGTACTTCCTTTAAAATAAAGCACATAATGACTGAGAACTTGTGGAAACAGCTGCATGCCTCCCTTTCTGCACGGCTACTCAGGGCCTAACCTGGAGGCGAGTTCTCACGTCGCGGTTCCCTTTCGCTCTAGAGCCTGTCATGCGGACCGCCGCCGCGGCCACGGAAGCCCCTGGTTTAGAGAGAGCAAACTCATAATTTTCCCCGAAGCATTCTTCCAGGGCTCACTGGCCTGTCGGCAGCCGGGAATGTCAGGTACCTTCAAGGCAGGCATGAATGCCGCCCTCAAAATGGGAAAGCAGGGCTTGTTCCAGCAGGCCCCCGTTTTCATGGGCACACTCAGCGTACATCCCTGTGGCTTCTAACGAGTCCCAAGAGACACCGGTTACCCTGCGTTTCCTTCCCTGAATCAACTTATCGAAGTAGGGAGTCCCGCATCCGGCGAACTGTCTCAACCGAGGAACGCCGTAGCTGCTCCTCTGGGCCTGGGGCTGCCTGCAGTGCCGCAGAAGGAACAGGACTTGAAGTGCAGTAAGAACCCAAGCCGCCGTCCTCTAGGAGGCATGGTGACTTCAGTCAGGAGGTCCTGGATGGAACGCGAAGACGAGGGCTCCTCTGAGGGTAGCTCCGACTAGGGCACCGCGTAAGACCTCCGCGCCACGTGGGACGTGCCAGAACGGTGTTTGCGAACGTGTGCGAGTGCGGAGGAAACTACGCTGCTCCAAAGGAGAGGGCAGTGCATTTCCCTACGCTCGGCCTGCACACAGGGGGCTCTGAAGGGCTACGGGCCTGGATGTTGCTTAGCAGACCCAGGTGCACCTGGGGGTACTCAGTGTTCCTGCCGGGAGCAGGGTGCCCCGGCTAGCCTCCCAGGTGTCCAGAAAGCTGTGCTGCCGTTAAAGGCATGCAGAGCAGAGGCCACCGCCTCCTGGAAGCTGCAGCACACCTCCGCTTCTGCACGGCTAATCAGGGCCTTCCTTCCAGGTATGGGTTCATGCTGGCTGTGCCGGTAGCGACACAGCATGCTAAGATGCTGACTTTCTCCTCGAGCAGAGTGACTTCAGGTGCGAGGGCGGGCCTCGTAGTGTTCCAAGCACAGTGTTCTCTCATGGCAGCTCACACAAGGGCCATGACAGAGTCTTCCTGGGCACTTCGCACTCACCAGCCATGTTGTCCCGAGGGCGTTCGAGGGCTCTGGAGATGTAGCGCTCCTCAAGGAACACGCAGTGTGTTGCTGCCCAGCACTCGGCAGGCACAGAGGTCCTCCGGGGGATCAACCAATGGACCTCGACGTTGCTCCGCCGGCCCACAGGTGTCTGGAGGCACTCAGTGACCTCGGAGGGAAAACGATGCACACCCGTGGGGCCTAGGAGTCCCCGGACGTGTACTTCCTTTAAAATAAAGCACATAAGCGACTGAGAACTTGTGGAAACAGCTGCATGCCTCCCTTTCTGCACGGCTACTCAGGGCCTAACCTGGAGGCGAGTTCTCACGTCGCGGTTCCCTTTCGCTCTAGAGCCTGTCATGCGGACCGCCGCCGCGGCCACGGAAGCCCCTGGTTTAGAGAGAGCAAACTCACAATTTTCCCCGAAGCATTCTTCCAGGGCTCACTGGCCTGTCGGGAGCCGGGAATGTCAGGTAGCTTCAAGGCAGGCATGAATGCCGCCCTCAAAATGGGAAAGCAGGGCTTGTTCCAGCAGGCCCCCGTTTTCATGGGCACACTCAGCGTACATCCCTGTGGCTTCTAACGAGTCCCAAGAGACACCGGTTACCCTGCGTTTCCTTCCCTGAATCAACTTATCGAAGTAGGGAGTCCCGCATCCGGCGAACTGTCTCAACCGAGGAACGCCGTAGCTGCTCCTCTGGGCCTGGGGCTGCCTGCAGTGCCGCAGAAGGAACAGGACTTGAAGTGCAGTAAGAACCCAAGCCGCCGTCCTCTAGGAGGCACGGTGACTTCAGTCAGGAGGTCCTGGATGGAACGCGAAGACGAGGGCTCCTCTGAGGACAGCTCCGACTAGGGCACCGCGTAAGACCTCCGCGCCACATGGGGCGTGCCAGAACGGCGTTCGCGAACGTGTGCGAGTGCCGAGGAAACTAAGCTGCTCCGAAGGAGAGGGCAGTGCGTTTCCCTACACTCGGCCTGCACACAGGGGGCTCTGAAGGGCTACGGGCCTGGATGTTGCTTAGCAGACCCAGGTGCACCTGGGGGTACTCAGTGTTTCTGTGGGAGCAGGGTGCCCCGGCTAGCCTCCCAGGTGTCCAGAAAGCTGTGCTGCCGTTAAAGGCATGCAGAGAAGAGGTCACCGCCTCCTGGAAGCTGCAGCACGCCTCCGCTTCTGCACGGCGAATCAGGGCCTTCCTTCCAGGCATGAGTTCATGCTGGGTGTGCCGGTAGCGACACAGCGTGCTAAGATGCTGACTTTCTCCTCGAGCAGAGTGACTTCGGGTACGAGGGTGGGTCTCGCAGTGTTCCAAGCACAGTGTTCTATCATGGCAGCTCACACAAGGGCCATGACAGAGTCTTCCTGGGCACTTCGCACTCACCAGCCATGTTGTCCCGAGGGCGTTCGAGGGCTCTGGAGATGTAGCGCTCCTCAAGGAACGCGCAGTGTGTTGCTGCCCAGCACTCGGCAGGCACAGAGGTCCTCCGGGGGATCAACCAATGGAGCTCGACATTGCTCCGCCGGCCCACAGGTTTCTGGAGGCACTCAGTGACCTCGGAGGGAAAACGATGCACACCCGTGGGGCCTAGGAGTCCCCGGACGTGTACTTCCTTTAAAATAAAGCACATAAGCGACTGAGAACTTGTGGAAAGAGCTGCATGCCTCCCTTTCTGCACGGCTACTCAGGGCCTAACCTGGAGGCGAGTTCTCACGTCGCGGTTCCCTTTCGCTCTAGAGCCTGTCATGCGGACCGCCGCCGCGGCCACGGAAGCCCCTGGTTTAGAGAGAGCAAACTCATAATTTTCCCCGAAGCATTCTTCCAGGGCTCACTGGTCTGTCGGGAGCCGGGAATGTCAGGTAGCTTCAAGGCAGGCATGAATGCCGCCCTCAAAATGGGAAAGCAGGGCTTGTTCCAGCAGGCCCCCGTTTTCATGGGCACACTCAGCGTACATCCCTGTGGCTTCTAACGAGTCCCAAGAGACACCGGTTACCCTGCGTTTCCTTCCCTGAATCAACTTATCGAAGTAGGGAGTCCCGCATCCGGCGAACTGTCTCAACCGAGGAACGCCGTAGCTGCTCCTCTGGGCCTGGGGCTGCCTGCAGTGCCGCAGAAGGAACAGGACTTGAAGTGCAGTAAGAACCCAAGCCGCCGTCCTCTAGGAGGCACGGTGACTTCAGTCAGGAGGTACTGGATGGAACGCGAAGACGAGGGCTCCTCTGAGGGCAGCTCCGACTAGGGCACCGCGTAAGACCTCCGCGCCACGTGGGACGTGCCAGAACGGCGTTCGCGAACGTGTGCGAGTGCCGAGGAAACTAAGCTGCTCCGAAGGAGAGGGCAGTGCGTTTCCCTACACTCGGCCTGCACACAGGGGGCTCTGAAGGGCTACGGGCCTGGATGTTGCTTAGCAGACCCAGGTGCACCTGGGGGTACTCAGTGTTCCTGCCGGGAGCAGGGTGCCCCGGCTAGCCTCCCAGGTGTCCAGAAAGCTGTGCTGCCGTTAAAGGCATGCAGAGCAGAGGCCACCGCCTCCTGGAAGCTGCAGCACACCTCCGCTTCTGCACGGCGAATCAGGGCCTTCCTTCCAGGCATGGGTTCATGCTGGGTGTGCCGGGAGCGACACAGCATGCTAAGATGCTGACTTTCTCCTCGAGCAGAGAGACTTCAGGTGCGAGGGCGGGCCTCGCAGTGTTCCAAGCACAGTGTTCTCTCACGGCAGCTCACACAAGGGCCATGACAGAGTCTTCCTGGGCACTTCGCACTCACTAGCCATGTTGTCCCGAGGGCGTTCGAGGGCTCTGGAGATGTAGCGCTCCTCAAGGAACACGCAGTGTGTTGCTGCCCAGCACTCGGCAGGCACAGAGGTCCTCCCGGGGATCAACCAATGGACCTCGACGTTGCTCCGCCGGCCCACAGGTGTCTGGAGGCACTCAGTGACCTCGGAGGGAAAACGATGCACACCCGTGGGGCCTAGGAGTCCCCGGACGTGTACTTCCTTTAAAATAAACACATAAGCGACTGAGAACTTGTGGAAACAGCTGCATGCCTCCCTTTCTGCACGGCTACTCAGGGCCTAACCTGGAGGCGAGTTCTCACGTCGCGGTTCCCTTTCGCTCTAGAGCCTGTCATGCGGACCGCCGCCGCGGCCACGGAAGCCCCTGGTTTAGAGAGAGCAAACTCATAATTTTCCCCGAAGCATTCTTCCAGGGCTCACTGGCCTGTCGGGAGCCGGGAATGTCAGGTAGCTTCAAGGCAGGCATGAATGCCACCCTCAAAATGGGAAAGCAGGGCTTGTTCCAGCAGGCCCCCGTTTTCATGGGCACACTCAGCGTACATCCCTGTGGCTTCTAACGAGTCCCAAGAGACACCGGTTACCCTGCGTTTCCTTCCCTGAATCAACTTATCGAAGTAGGGAGTCCCGCATCCGGCGAACTGTCTCAACCGAGGAACGCCGTAGCTGCTCCTCTGGGCCTGGGGCTGCCTGCAGTGCCGCGGAAGGAACAGGACTTAAAGTGCAGTAAGAACCCAAGCCGCCGTCCTCTAGGAGGCACGGTGACTTCAGTCAGGAGGTCCTGGATGGAACGCGAAGACGAGGGCTCCTCTGAGGGCAGCTCCAACTAGGGCACCGCGTAAGACCTCCGCGCCACGTGAGACGTGCCAGAACGGTGTTCGCGAACGTGTGCGAGTGCGGAGGAAACTACGCTGCTCCAAAGGAGAGGGCAGTGCATTTCCCTACGCTCGGCCTGCACACAGGGTTCTCTGAAGGGCTACGGGCCTGGATGTTGCTTAGCAGACCCAGGTGCACCTGGGGGTACTCAGTGTTTCTGCTGGGAGCAGGGTGCCCCGGCTAGCCTCCCAGGTGTCCAGAAAGCTGTGCTGCCGTTAAAGGCATGCAGAGAAGAGGTCACCGCCTCCTGGAAGCTGCAGCACGCCTCCGCTTCTGCACGGCGAATCAGGGCCTTCCTTCCAGGCATGGGTTCATGCTGGGTGTGCCGGTAGCGACACAGCGTGCTAAGATGCTGACTTTCTCCTCGAGCAGAGTGACTTCGGGTACGAGGGTGGGTCTCGCAGTGTTCCAAGCACAGTGTTCTATCATGGCAGCTCACACAAGGGCCATGACAGAGTCTTCCTGGGCACTTCGCACTCACCAGCCATGTTGTCCCGAGGGCGTTCGAGGGCTCTGGAGATGTAGCGCTCCTCAAGGAACGCGCAGTGTGTTGCTGCCCAGCACTCGGCAGGCACAGAGGTCCTCCGGGGGATCAACCAATGGAGCTCGACATTGCTCCGCCGGCCCACAGGTTTCTGGAGGCACTCAGTGACCTCGGAGGGAAAACGATGCACACCCGTGGGGCCTAGGAGTCCCCGGACGTGTACTTCCTTTAAAATAAGCACATAAGCGACTGAGAACTTGTGGAAAGAGCTGCATGCCTCCCTTTCTGCACGGCTACTCAGGGCCTAACCTGGAGGCGAGTTCTCACGTCGCGGTTCCCTTTCGCTCTAGAGCCTGTCATGCGGACCGCCGCCGCGGCCACGGAAGCCCCTGGTTTAGAGAGAGCAAACTCATAATTTTCCCCGAAGCATTCTTCCAGGGCTCACTGGTCTGTCGGGAGCCGGGAATGTCAGGTAGCTTCAAGGCAGGCATGAATGCCGCCCTCAAAATGGGAAAGCAGGGCTTGTTCCAGCAGGCCCCCGTTTTCATGGGCACACTCAGCGTACATCCCTGTGGCTTCTAACGAGTCCCAAGAGACACCGGTTACCCTGCGTTTCCTTCCCTGAATCAACTTATCGAAGTAGGGAGTCCCGCATCCGGCGAACTGTCTCAACCGAGGAACGCCGTAGCTGCTCCTCTGGGCCTGGGGCTGCCTGCAGTGCCGCAGAAGGAACAGGACTTGAAGTGCAGTAAGAACCCAAGCCGCCGTCCTCTAGGAGGCACGGTGACTTCAGTCAGGAGGTACTGGATGGAACGCGAAGACGAGGGCTCCTCTGAGGGCAGCTCCGACTAGGGCACCGCTTAAGACCTCCGCGCCACGTGGGACGTGCCAGAACGGCGTTCGCGAACGTGTGCGAGTGCCGAGGAAACTAAGCTGCTCCGAAGGAGAGGGCAGTGCGTTTCCCTACACTCGGCCTGCACACAGGGGGCTCTGAAGGGCTACGGGCCTGGATGTTGCTTAGCAGACCCAGGTGCACCTGGGGGTACTCAGTGTTCCTGCCGGGAGCAGGGTGCCCCGGCTAGCCTCCCAGGTGTCCAGAAAGCTGTGCTGCCGTTAAAGGCATGCAGAGCAGAGGCCACCGCCTCCTGGAAGCTGCAGCACACCTCCGCTTCTGCACGGCGAATCAGGGCCTTCCTTCCAGGCATGGGTTCATGCTGGGTGTGCCGGGAGCGACACAGCATGCTAAGATGCTGACTTTCTCCTCGAGCAGAGAGACTTCAGGTGCGAGGGCGGGCCTCGCAGTGTTCCAAGCACAGTGTTCTCTCATGGCAGCTCACACAAGGGCCATGACAGAGTCTTCCTGGGCACTTCGCACTCACTAGCCATGTTGTCCCGAGGGCGTTCGAGGGCTCTGGAGATGTAGCGCTCCTCAAGGAACACGCAGTGTGTTGCTGCCCAGCACTCGGCAGGCACAGAGGTCCTCCCGGGGATCAACCAATGGACCTCGACGTTGCTCCGCCGGCCCACAGGTGTCTGGAGGCACTCAGTGACCTCGGAGGGAAAACGATGCACACCCGTGGGGCCTAGGAGTCCCCGGACGTGTACTTCCTTTAAAATAAACACATAAGCGACTGAGAACTTGTGGAAACAGCTGCATGCCTCCCTTTCTGCACGGCTACTCAGGGCCTAACCTGGAGGCGAGTTCTCACGTCGCGGTTCCCTTTCGCTCTAGAGCCTGTCATGCGGACCGCCGCCGCGGCCACGGAAGCCCCTGGTTTAGAGAGAGCAAACTCATAATTTTCCCCGAAGCATTCTTCCAGGGCTCACTGGCCTGTCGGGAGCCGGGAATGTCAGGTAGCTTCAAGGCAGGCATGAATGCCGCCCTCAAAATGGGAAAGCAGGGCTTGTTCCAGCAGGCCCCCGTTTTCATGGGCACACTCAGCGTACATCCCTGTGGCTTCTAACGAGTCCCAAGAGACACCGGTTACCCTGCGTTTCCTTCCCTGAATCAACTTATCGAAGTAGGGAGTCCCGCATCCGGCGAACTGTCTCAACCGAGGAACGCCGTAGCTGCTCCTCTGGGCCTGGGCCTGCCTGCAGTGCCGCGGAAGGAACAGGACTTAAAGTGCAGTAAGAACCCAAGCCGCCGTCCTCTAGGAGGCACGGTGACTTCAGTCAGGAGGTCCTGGATGGAACGCGAAGACGAGGGCTCCTCTGAGGGCAGCTCCAACTAGGGCACCGCGTAAGACCTCCGCGCCACGTGAGACGTGCCAGAACGGTGTTCGCGAACGTGTGCGAGTGCGGAGGAAACTACGCTGCTCCAAAGGAGAGGGCAGTGCATTTCCCTACGCTCGGCCTGCACACAGGGTTCTCTGAAGGGCTACGGGCCTGGATGTTGCTTAGCAGACCCAGGTGCACCTGGGGGTACTCAGTGTTCCTGCCGGGAGCAGGGTGCCCCGGCTAGCCTCCCAGGTGTCCAGAAAGCTGTGCTGCCGTTAAAGGCATGCAGAGCAGAGGCCACCGCCTCCTGGAAGCTGCAGCACGCCTCCGCTTCTGCACGGCGAATCAGGGCCTTCCTTCCAGGCATGGGTTCATGCTGGGTGTGCCGGTAGCGACACAGCGTGCTAAGATGCTGACTTTCTCCTTGAGCAGAGTGACTTCGGGTACGAGGGTGGGTCTCGCAGTGTTCCAAGCACAGTGTTCTATCATGGCAGCTCACACAAGGGCCATGACAGAGTCTTCCTGGGCACTTCGCACTCACCAGCCATGTTGTCCCGAGGGCGTTCGAGGGCTCTGGAGATGTAGCGCTCCTCAAGGAACGCGCAGTGTGTTGCTGCCCAGCACTCGGCAGGCACAGAGGTCCTCCGGGGGATCAACCAATGGAGCTCGACATTGCTCCGCCGGCCCACAGGTGTCTGGAGGCACTCAGTGACCTCGGAGGGAAAACGATGCACACCCGTGGGGCCTAGGAGTCCCCGGACGTGTACTTCCTTTAAAATAAGCACATAAGCGACTGAGAACTTGTGGAAAGAGCTGCATGCCTCCCTTTCTGCACGGCTACTCAGGGCCTAACCTGGAGGCGAGTTCTCACGTCGCGGTTCCCTTTCGCTCTAGAGCCTGTCATGCGGACCGCCGCCGCGGCCACGGAAGCCCCTGGTTTAGAGAGAGCAAACTCATAATTTTCCCCGAAGCATTCTTCCAGGGCTCACTGGTCTGTCGGGAGCCGGGAATGTCAGGTAGCTTCAAGGCAGGCATGAATGCCGCCCTCAAAATGGGAAAGCAGGGCTTGTTCCAGCAGGCCCCCGTTTTCATGGGCACACTCAGCGTACATCCCTGTGGCTTCTAACGAGTCCCAAGAGACACCGGTTACCCTGCGTTTCCTTCCCTGAATCAACTTATCGAAGTAGGGAGTCCCGCATCCGGCGAACTGTCTCAACCGAGGAACGCCGTAGCTGCTCCTCTGGGCCTGGGGCTGCCTGCAGTGCCGCAGAAGGAACAGGACTTGAAGTGCAGTAAGAACCCAAGCCGCCGTCCTCTAGGAGGCACGGTGACTTCAGTCAGGAGGTCCTGGATGGAACGCGAAGACGAGGGCTCCTCTGAGGGCAGCTCCGACTAGGGCACCGCTTAAGACCTCCGCGCCACGTGGGACGTGCCAGAACGGCGTTCGCGAACGTGTGCGAGTGCCGAGGAAACTAAGCTGCTCCGAAGGAGAGGGCAGTGCGTTTCCCTACGCTCGGCCTGCACACAGGGGGCTCTGAAGGGCTACGGGCCTGGATGTTGCTTAGCAGACCCAGGTGCACCTGGGGGTACTCAGTGTTCCTGCCGGGAGCAGGGTGCCCCGGCTAGCCTCCCAGGTGTCCAGAAAGCTGTGCTGCCGTTAAAGGCATGCAGAGCAGAGGCCACCGCCTCCTGGAAGCTGCAGCACGCCTCCGCTTCTGCACGGCGAATCAGGGCCTTCCTTCCAGGCATGGGTTCATGCTGGGTGTGCCGGTAGCGACACAGCGTGCTAAGATGCTGACTTTCTCCTTGAGCAGAGTGACTTCGGGTACGAGGGTGGGTCTCGCAGTGTTCCAAGCACAGTGTTCTATCATGGCAGCTCACACAAGGGCCATGACAGAGTCTTCCTGGGCACTTCGCACTCACCAGCCATGTTGTCCCGAGGGCGTTCGAGGGCTCTGGAGATGTAGCGCTCCTCAAGGAACGCGCAGTGTGTTGCTGCCCAGCACTCGGCAGGCACAGAGGTCCTCCGGGGGATCAACCAATGGAGCTCGACATTGCTCCGCCGGCCCACAGGTGTCTGGAGGCACTCAGTGACCTCGGAGGGAAAACGATGCACACCCGTGGGGCCTAGGAGTCCCCGGACGTGTACTTCCTTTAAAATAAAGCACATAAGCGACTGAGAACTTGTGGAAACAGCTGCATGCCTCCCTTTCTGCACGGCTACTCAGGGCCTAACCTGGAGGCGAGTTCTCACGTCGCGGTTCCCTTTCGCTCTAGAGCCTGTCATGCGGACCGCCGCCGCGGCCACGGAAGCCCCTGGTTTAGAGAGAGCAAACTCATAATTTTCCCCGAAGCATTCTTCCAGGGCTCACTGGCCTGTCGGGAGCCGGGAATGTCAGGTAGCTTCAAGGCAGGCATGAATGCCGCCCTCAAAATGGGAAAGCAGGGCTTGCTTCAGCAGGCTCCCGTTTTCATGGGCACACTCAGCGTACATCCCTGTGGCTTCTAACGAGTCCCAAGAGACACCGGTTACCCTGCGTTTCCTTCCCTGAATCAACTTATCGAAGTAGGGAGTCCCGCATCCGGCGAACTATCTCAACCGAGGAACGCCGTAGCTGCTCCTCTGGGCCTGGGGCTGCCTGCAGTGCCGCAGAAGGAACAGGACTTGAAGTGCAGTAAGAACCCAAGCCGCCGTCCTCTAGGAGGCACGGTGACTTCAGTCAGGAGGTCCTGGATGGAACGCGAAGACGAGGGCTCCTCTGAGGGCAGCTCCGACTAGGGCACCGCGTAAGACCTCCGCGCCACGTGGGACGTGCCAGAACGGCGTTCGCGAACGTGTGCGAGTGCCGAGAAAACTAAGCAGCTCCGAAGGAGAGGGCAGTGCGTTTCCCTACGCTCGGCCTGCACACAGGGGGCTCTGAAGGGCTACGGGCCTGGATGTTGCTTAGCAGACCCAGGTGCACCTGGGGGTACTCAGTGTTCCTGCTGGGAGCAGGGTGCCCCGGCTAGCCTCCCAGGTGTCCAGAAAGTTGTGCTGCCGTTAAAGGCATGCAGAGCAGAGGCCACCGCCTCCTGGAAGCTGCAGCACGCCTCCACTTCTGCACGGCGAATCAGGGCCTTCCTTCCAGGCATGGGTTCATGCTGGGTGTGCCGGTAGCGACACAGCGTGCTAAGATGCTGACTTTCTCCTCGAGCAGAGTGACTTCGGGTACGAGGGTGGGTCTCGCAGTGTTCCAAGCACAGTGTTCTATCATGGCAGCTCACACAAGGGCCATGACAGAGTCTTCCTGGGCACTTCGCACTCACCAGCCATGTTGTCCCGAGGGCGTTCGAGGGCTCTGGAGATGTAGCGCTCCTCAAGGAACGCGCAGTGTGTTGCTGCCCAGCACTCGGCAGGCACAGAGGTCCTCCGGGGGATCAACCAATGGAGCTCGACATTGCTCCGCCGGCCCACATGTGTCTGGAGGCACTCAGTGACCTCGGAGGGAAAACGATGCACACCCGTGGGGCCTAGGAGTCCCCGGACGTGTACTTCCTTTAAAATAAAGCACATAAGCGACTGAGAACTTGTGGAAACAGCTGCATGCCTCCCTTTCTGCACGGCTACTCAGGGCCTAACCTGGAGGCGAGTTCTCATGTCGCGGTTCCCTTTCGCTCTAGAGCCTGTCATGCGGACCGCCGCCGCGGCCACGGAAGCCCCTGGTTTAGAGAGAGCAAACTCATAATTTTCCCCGAAGCATTCTTCCAGGGCTCACTGGCCTGTCGGGAGCCGGGAATGTCAGGTAGCTTCAAGGCAGGCATGAATGCCGCCCTCAAAATGGGAAAGCAGGGCTTGTTCCAGCAGGCCCCCGTTTTCATGGGCACACTCAGCGTACATCCCTGTGGCTTCTAACGAGTCCCAAGAGACACCGGTTAACCTGCGTTTCCTTCCCTGAATCAACTTATCGAAGTAGGCAGTCCCGCATCCGGCGAACTGTCTCAACCGAGGAACGCCGTAGCTGCTCCTCTGGGCCTGGGGCTGCCTGCAGTGCCGCAGAAGGAACAGGACTTGAAGTGCAGTAAGAACCCAAGCCGCCATCCTCTAGGAGGCACGGTGACTTCAGTCAGGAGGTCCTGGATGGAACGCGAAGACGAGGGCTCCTCTGAGGGCAGCTCCGACTAGGGCACCGCGTAAGACCTCCGCGCCACGTGGGACGTGCCAGAACGGCGTTCGCGAACGTGTGCGAGTGCCGAGGAACCTAAGCTGCTCCAAAGGAGAGAGCAGTGCGTTTCCCTACACTCGGCCTGCACACAGGGGGCTCTGAAGGGCTACTGGACTGGATGTTGCTTAGCAGACCCAGGTGCACCTGGGGGTACTCAGTGTTCCTGCCGGGAGCAGGGTGCCCCGGCTAGCCTCCCAGGTGTCCAGAAAGCTGTGCTGCCGTTAAAGGCATGCAGAGCAGAGGCCACCGCCTCCTGGAAGCTGCAGCACGCCTCCGCTTCTGCACGGCGAATCAGGGCCTTCCTTCCAGGCATGGGTTCATGCTGGGTGTGCCGGTAGCGACACAGCATGCTAAGATGCTGACTTTCTCCTCGAGCAGAGTGACTTCGGGTATGAGGGTGGGTCTCGCAGTGTTCCAAGCACAGTGTTCTATCATGGCAGCTCACACAAGGGCCATGACAGAGTCTTCCTGGGCACTTCGCACTCACCAGCCATGTTGTCCCGAGGGCGTTCGAGGGCTCTGGAGATGTAGCGCTCCTCAAGGAACGCGCAGTGTGTTGCTGCCCAGCACTCGGCAGGCACAGAGGTCCTCCGGGGGATCAACCAATGGAGCTCGACATTGCTCCGCCGGCCCACATGTGTCTGGAGGCACTCAGTGACCTCGGAGGGAAAACGATGCACACCCGTGGGGCCTAGGAGTCCCCGGACGTGTACTTCCTTTAAAATAAAGCACATAAGCGACTGAACTTGTGGAAACAGCTGCATGCCTCCCTTTCTGCACGGCTACTCAGGGCCTAACCTGGAGGCGAGTTCTCACGTCGCGGTTCCCTTTCGCTCTAGAGCCTGTCATGCGGACCGCCGCCGCGGCCACGGAAGCCCCTGGTTTAGAGAGAGCAAACTCATAATTTTCCCCGAAGCATTCTTCCAGGGCTCACTGGCCTGTCGGGAGCCGGGAATGTCAGGTAGCTTCAAGGCAGGCATGAATGCCGCCCTCAAAATGGGAAAGCAGGGCTTGTTCCAGCAGGCCCCCGTTTTCATGGGCACACTCAGCGTACATCCCTGTGGCTTCTAACGAGTCCCAAGAGACACCGGTTAACCTGCGTTTCCTTCCCTGAATCAACTTATCGAAGTAGGGAGTCCCGCATCCGGCGAACTGTCTCAACCGAGGAACGCCGTAGCTGCTCCTCTGGGCCTGGGGCTGCCTGCAGTGCCGCAGAAGGAACAGGACTTGAAGTGCAGTAAGAACCCAAGCCGCCGTCCTCTAGGAGGCACGGTGACTTCAGTCAGGAGGTCCTGGATGGAACGCGAAGACGAGGGCTCCTCTGAGGGCAGCTCCGACTAGGGCACCGCGTAAGACCTCCGCGCCACGTGGGACGTGCCAGAACGGCGTTCGCGAACGTGTGCGAGTGCCGAGGAAACTAAGCTGCTCCAAAGGAGAGAGCAGTGCGTTTCCCTACACTCGGCCTGCACACAGGGGGCTCTGAAGGGCTACTGGACTGGATGTTGCTTAGCAGACCCAGGTGCACCTGGGGGTACTCAGTGTTCCTGCCGGGAGCAGGGTGCCCCGGCTAGCCTCCCAGGTGTCCAGAAAGCTGTGCTGCCGTTAAAGGCATGCAGAGCAGAGGCCACCGCCTCCTGGAAGCTGCAGCACGCCTCCGCTTCTGCACGGCGAATCAGGGCCTTCCTTCCAGGCATGGGTTCATGCTGGGTGTGCCGGTAGCGACACAGCATGCTAAGATGCTGACTTTCTCCTCGAGCAGAGTGACTTCGGGTATGAGGGTGGGTCTCGCAGTGTTCCAAGCACAGTGTTCTATCATGGCAGCTCACACAAGGGCCATGACAGAGTCTTCCTGGGCACTTCGCACTCACCAGCCATGTTGTCCCGAGGGCGTTCGAGGGCTCTGGAGATGTAGCGCTCCTCAAGGAACGCGCAGTGTGTTGCTGCCCAGCACTCGGCAGGCACAGAGGTCCTCCGGGGGATCAACCAATGGAGCTCGACATTGCTCCGCCGGCCCACATGTGTCTGGAGGCACTCAGTGACCTCGGAGGGAAAACGATGCACACCCGTGGGGCCTAGGAGTCCCCGGACGTGTACTTCCTTTAAAATAAAGCACATAAGCGACTGAACTTGTGGAAACAGCTGCATGCCTCCCTTTCTGCACGGCTACTCAGGGCCTAACCTGGAGGCGAGTTCTCACGTCGCGGTTCCCTTTCGTTCTAGAGCCTGTCATGCGGACCGCCGCCGCGGCCACGGAAGCCCCTGGTTTAGAGAGAGCAAACTCATAATTTTCCCCGAAGCATTCTTCCAGGGCTCACTGGCCTGTCGGGAGCCGGGAATGTCAGGTAGCTTCAAGGCAGGCATGAATGCCGCCCTCAAAATGGGAAAGCAGGGCTTGTTCCAGCAGGCCCCCGTTTTCTTGGGCACACTCAGCGTACATCCCTGTGGCTTCTAACGAGTCCCAAGAGACACCGGTTACCCTGCGTTTCCTTCCCTGAATCAACTTATCGAAGTAGGGAGTCCCGCATCCGGCGAACTGTCTCAACCGAGGAACGCCGTAGCTGCTCCTCTGGGCCTGGGGCTGCCTGCAGTGCCGCAGAAGGAACAGGACTTGAAGTGCAGTAAGAACCCAAGCCGCCGTCCTCTAGGAGGCACGGTGACTTCAGTCAGGAGGTACTGGATGGAACGCGAAGACGAGGGCTCCTCTGAGGGCAGCTCCGACTAGGGCACCGCGTAAGACCTCCGCGCCACGTGGGACGTGCCAGAACGGCGTTCGCGAACGTGTGCGAGTGCCGAGGAAACTAAGCTGCTCCGAAGGAGAGGGCAGTGCGTTTCCCTACACTCGGCCTGCACACAGGGGGCTCTGAAGGGCTACGGGCCTGGATGTTGCTTAGCAGACCCAGGTGCACCTGGGGGTACTCAGTGTTCCTGCCGGGAGCAGGGTGCCCCGGCTAGCCTCCCAGGTGTCCAGAAAGCTGTGCTGCCGTTAAAGGCATGCAGAGCAGAGGCCACCGCCTCCTGGAAGCTGCAGCACACCTCCGCTTCTGCACGGCGAATCAGGGCCTTCCTTCCAGGCATGGGTTCATGCTGGGTGTGCCGGTAGCGACACAGCATGCTAAGATGCTGACTTTCTCCTCGAGCAGAGAGACTTCAGGTGCGAGGGCGGGCCTCGCAGTGTTCCAAGCACAGTGTTCTCTCACGGCAGCTCACACAAGGGCCATGACAGAGTCTTCCTGGGCACTTCGCACTCACTAGCCATGTTGTCCCGAGGGCGTTCGAGGGCTCTGGAGATGTAGCGCTCCTCAAGGAACACGCAGTGTGTTGCTGCCCAGCACTCGGCAGGCACAGAGGTCCTCCCGGGGATCAACCAATGGACCTCGACGTTGCTCCGCCGGCCCACAGGTGTCTGGAGGCACTCAGTGACCTCGGAGGGAAAACGATGCACACCCGTGGGGCCTAGGAGTCCCCGGACGTGTACTTCCTTTAAAATAAACACATAAGCGACTGAGAACTTGTGGAAACAGCTGCATGCCTCCCTTTCTGCACGGCTACTCAGGGCCTAACCTGGAGGCGAGTTCTCACGTCGCGGTTCCCTTTCGCTCTAGAGCCTGTCATGCGGACCGCCGCCGCGGCCACGGAAGCCCCTGGTTTAGAGAGAGCAAACTCATAATTTTCCCCGAAGCATTCTTCCAGGGCTCACTGGCCTGTCGGGAGCCGGGAATGTCAGGTAGCTTCAAGGCAGGCATGAATGCCGCCCTCAAAATGGGAAAGCAGGGCTTGTTCCAGCAGGCCCCCGTTTTCATGGGCACACTCAGCGTACATCCCTGTGGCTTCTAACGAGTCCCAAGAGACACCGGTTACCCTGCGTTTCCTTCCCTGAATCAACTTATCGAAGTAGGGAGTCCCGCATCCGGCGAACTGTCTCAACCGAGGAACGCCGTAGCTGCTCCTCTGGGCCTGGGGCTGCCTGCAGTGCCGCGGAAGGAACAGGACTTAAAGTGCAGTAAGAACCCAAGCCGCCGTCCTCTAGGAGGCACGGTGACTTCAGTCAGGAGGTCCTGGATGGAACGCGAAGACGAGGGCTCCTCTGAGGGCAGCTCCGACTAGGGCACCGCGTAAGACCTCCGCGCCACGTGAGACGTGCCAGAACGGTGTTCGCGAACGTGTGCGAGTGCGGAGGAAACTACGCTGCTCCAAAGGAGAGGGCAGTGCATTTCCCTACGCTCGGCCTGCACACAGGGGGCTCTGAAGGGCTACGGGCCTGGATGTTGCTTAGCAGACCCAGGTGCACCTGGGGGTACTCAGTGTTCCTGCCGGGAGCAGGGTGCCCCGGCTAGCCTCCCAGGTGTCCAGAAAGCTGTGCTGCCGTTAAAGGCATGCAGAGCAGAGGCCACCGCCTCCTGGAAGCTGCAGCACGCCTCCGCTTCTGCACGGCGAATCAGGGCCTTCCTTCCAGGCATGGGTTCATGCTGGGTGTGCCGGTAGCGACACAGCGTGCTAAGATGCTGACTTTCTCCTTGAGCAGAGTGACTTCGGGTACGAGGGTGGGTCTCGCAGTGTTCCAAGCACAGTGTTCTATCATGGCAGCTCACACAAGGGCCATGACAGAGTCTTCCTGGGCACTTCGCACTCACCAGCCATGTTGTCCCGAGGGCGTTCGAGGGCTCTGGAGATGTAGCGCTCCTCAAGGAACGCGCAGTGTGTTGCTGCCCAGCACTCGGCAGGCACAGAGGTCCTCCGGGGGATCAACCAATGGAGCTCGACATTGCTCCGCCGGCCCACAGGTGTCTGGAGGCACTCAGTGACCTCGGAGGGAAAACGATGCACACCCGTGGGGCCTAGGAGTCCCCGGACGTGTACTTCCTTTAAAATAAAGCACATAAGCGACTGAGAACTTGTGGAAACAGCTGCATGCCTCCCTTTCTGCACGGCTACTCAGGGCCTAACCTGGAGGCGAGTTCTCACGTCGCGGTTCCCTTTCGCTCTAGAGCCTGTCATGCGGACCGCCGCCGCGGCCACGGAAGCCCCTGGTTTAGAGAGAGCAAACTCATAATTTTCCCCGAAGCATTCTTCCAGGGCTCACTGGCCTGTCGGGAGCCGGGAATGTCAGGTAGCTTCAAGGCAGGCATGAATGCCGCCCTCAAAATGGGAAAGCAGGGCTTGCTTCAGCAGGCTCCCGTTTTCATGGGCACACTCAGCGTACATCCCTGTGGCTTCTAACGAGTCCCAAGAGACACCGGTTACCCTGCGTTTCCTTCCCTGAATCAACTTATCGAAGTAGGGAGTCCCGCATCCGGCGAACTATCTCAACCGAGGAACGCCGTAGCTGCTCCTCTGGGCCTGGGGCTGCCTGCAGTGCCGCAGAAGGAACAGGACTTGAAGTGCAGTAAGAACCCAAGCCGCCGTCCTCTAGGAGGCACGGTGACTTCAGTCAGGAGGTCCTGGATGGAACGCGAAGACGAGGGCTCCTCTGAGGGCAGCTCCGACTAGGGCACCGCGTAAGACCTCCGCGCCACGTGGGACGTGCCAGAACGGCGTTCGCGAACGTGTGCGAGTGCCGAGAAAACTAAGCAGCTCCGAAGGAGAGGGCAGTGCGTTTCCCTACGCTCGGCCTGCACACAGGGGGCTCTGAAGGGCTACGGGCCTGGATGTTGCTTAGCAGACCCAGGTGCACCTGGGGGTACTCAGTGTTCCTGCTGGGAGCAGGGTGCCCCGGCTAGCCTCCCAGGTGTCCAGAAAGTTGTGCTGCCGTTAAAGGCATGCAGAGCAGAGGCCACCGCCTCCTGGAAGCTGCAGCACGCCTCCACTTCTGCACGGCGAATCAGGGCCTTCCTTCCAGGCATGGGTTCATGCTGGGTGTGCCGGTAGCGACACAGCGTGCTAAGATGCTGACTTTCTCCTCGAGCAGAGTGACTTCGGGTACGAGGGTGGGTCTCGCAGTGTTCCAAGCACAGTGTTCTATCATGGCAGCTCACACAAGGGCCATGACAGAGTCTTCCTGGGCACTTCGCACTCACCAGCCATGTTGTCCCGAGGGCGTTCGAGGGCTCTGGAGATGTAGCGCTCCTCAAGGAACGCGCAGTGTGTTGCTGCCCAGCACTCGGCAGGCACAGAGGTCCTCCGGGGGATCAACCAATGGAGCTCGACATTGCTCCGCCGGCCCACATGTGTCTGGAGGCACTCAGTGACCTCGGAGGGAAAACGATGCACACCCGTGGGGCCTAGGAGTCCCCGGACGTGTACTTCCTTTAAAATAAAGCACATAAGCGACTGAGAACTTGTGGAAACAGCTGCATGCCTCCCTTTCTGCACGGCTACTCAGGGCCTAACCTGGAGGCGAGTTCTCATGTCGCGGTTCCCTTTCACTCTAGAGCCTGTCATGCGGACCGCCGCCGCGGCCACGGAAGCCCCTGGTTTAGAGAGAGCAAACTCATAATTTTCCCCGAAGCATTCTTCCAGGGCTCACTGGCCTGTCGGGAGCCGGGAATGTCAGGTAGCTTCAAGGCAGGCATGAATGCCGCCCTCAAAATGGGAAAGCAGGGCTTGTTCCAGCAGGCCCCCGTTTTCATGGGCACACTCAGCGTACATCCCTGTGGCTTCTAACGAGTCCCAAGAGACACCGGTTAACCTGCGTTTCCTTCCCTGAATCAACTTATCGAAGTAGGGAGTCCCGCATCCGGCGAACTGTCTCAACCGAGGAACGCCGTAGCTGCTCCTCTGGGCCTGGGGCTGCCTGCAGTGCCGCAGAAGGAACAGGACTTGAAGTGCAGTAAGAACCCAAGCCGCCGTCCTCTAGGAGGCACGGTGACTTCAGTCAGGAGGTCCTGGATGGAACGCGAAGACGAGGGCTCCTCTGAGGGCAGCTCCGACTAGGGCACCGCGTAAGACCTCCGCGCCACGTGGGACGTGCCAGAACGGCGTTCGCGAACGTGTGCGAGTGCCGAGGAAACTAAGCTGCTCCAAAGGAGAGAGCAGTGCGTTTCCCTACACTCGGCCTGCACACAGGGGGCTCTGAAGGGCTACTGGACTGGATGTTGCTTAGCAGACCCAGGTGCACCTGGGGGTACTCAGTGTTCCTGCCGGGAGCAGGGTGCCCCGGCTAGCCTCCCAGGTGTCCAGAAAGCTGTGCTGCCGTTAAAGGCATGCAGAGCAGAGGCCACCGCCTCCTGGAAGCTGCAGCACGCCTCCGCTTCTGCACGGCGAATCAGGGCCTTCCTTCCAGGCATGGGTTCATGCTGGGTGTGCCGGTAGCGACACAGCATGCTAAGATGCTGACTTTCTCCTCGAGCAGAGTGACTTCGGGTATGAGGGTGGGTCTCGCAGTGTTCCAAGCACAGTGTTCTATCATGGCAGCTCACACAAGGGCCATGACAGAGTCTTCCTGGGCACTTCGCACTCACCAGCCATGTTGTCCCGAGGGCGTTCGAGGGCTCTGGAGATGTAGCGCTCCTCAAGGAACGCGCAGTGTGTTGCTGCCCAGCACTCGGCAGGCACAGAGGTCCTCCGGGGGATCAACCAATGGAGCTCGACATTGCTCCGCCGGCCCACATGTGTCTGGAGGCACTCAGTGACCTCGGAGGGAAAACGATGCACACCCGTGGGGCCTAGGAGTCCCCGGACGTGTACTTCCTTTAAAATAAAGCACATAAGCGACTGAACTTGTGGAAACAGCTGCATGCCTCCCTTTCTGCACGGCTACTCAGGGCCTAACCTGGAGGCGAGTTCTCACGTCGCGGTTCCCTTTCGTTCTAGAGCCTGTCATGCGGACCGCCGCCGCGGCCACGGAAGCCCCTGGTTTAGAGAGAGCAAACTCATAATTTTCCCCGAAGCATTCTTCCAGGGCTCACTGGCCTGTCGGGAGCCGGGAATGTCAGGTAGCTTCAAGGCAGGCATGAATGCCGCCCTCAAAATGGGAAAGCAGGGCTTGTTCCAGCAGGCCCCCGTTTTCTTGGGCACACTCAGCGTACATCCCTGTGGCTTCTAACGAGTCCCAAGAGACACCGGTTACCCTGCGTTTCCTTCCCTGAATCAACTTATCGAAGTAGGGAGTCCCGCATCCGGCGAACTGTCTCAACCGAGGAACGCCGTAGCTGCTCCTCTGGGCCTGGGGCTGCCTGCAGTGCCGCAGAAGGAACAGGACTTGAAGTGCAGTAAGAACCCAAGCCGCCGTCCTCTAGGAGGCACGGTGACTTCAGTCAGGAGGTACTGGATGGAACGCGAAGACGAGGGCTCCTCTGAGGGCAGCTCCGACTAGGGCACCGCGTAAGACCTCCGCGCCACGTGGGACGTGCCAGAACGGCGTTCGCGAACGTGTGCGAGTGCCGAGGAAACTAAGCTGCTCCGAAGGAGAGGGCAGTGCGTTTCCCTACACTCGGCCTGCACACAGGGGGCTCTGAAGGGCTACGGGCCTGGATGTTGCTTAGCAGACCCAGGTGCACCTGGGGGTACTCAGTGTTCCTGCCGGGAGCAGGGTGCCCCGGCTAGCCTCCCAGGTGTCCAGAAAGCTGTGCTGCCGTTAAAGGCATGCAGAGCAGAGGCCACCGCCTCCTGGAAGCTGCAGCACACCTCCGCTTCTGCACGGCGAATCAGGGCCTTCCTTCCAGGCATGGGTTCATGCTGGGTGTGCCGGTAGCGACACAGCATGCTAAGATGCTGACTTTCTCCTCGAGCAGAGAGACTTCAGGTGCGAGGGCGGGCCTCGCAGTGTTCCAAGCACAGTGTTCTCTCACGGCAGCTCACACAAGGGCCATGACAGAGTCTTCCTGGGCACTTCGCACTCACTAGCCATGTTGTCCCGAGGGCGTTCGAGGGCTCTGGAGATGTAGCGCTCCTCAAGGAACACGCAGTGTGTTGCTGCCCAGCACTCGGCAGGCACAGAGGTCCTCCCGTGGATCAACCAATGGACCTCGACGTTGCTCCGCCGGCCCACAGGTGTCTGGAGGCACTCAGTGACCTCGGAGGGAAAACGATGCACACCCATGGGGCCTAGGAGTCCCCGGACGTGTACTTCCTTTAAAATAAACACATAAGCGACTGAGAACTTGTGGAAACAGCTGCATGCCTCCCTTTCTGCACGGCTACTCAGGGCCTAACCTGGAGGCGAGTTCTCACGTCGCGGTTCCCTTTCGCTCTAGAGCCTGTCATGCGGACCGCCGCCGCGGCCACGGAAGCCCCTGGTTTAGAGAGAGCAAACTCATAATTTTCCCCGAAGCATTCTTCCAGGGCTCACTGGCCTGTCGGGAGCCGGGAATGTCAGGTAGCTTCAAGGCAGGCATGAATGCCGCCCTCAAAATGGGAAAGCAGGGCTTGTTCCAGCAGGCCCCCGTTTTCATGGGCACACTCAGCGTACATCCCTGTGGCTTCTAACGAGTCCCAAGAGACACCGGTTACCCTGCGTTTCCTTCCCTGAATCAACTTATCGAAGTAGGGAGTCCCGCATCCGGCGAACTGTCTCAACCGAGGAACGCCGTAGCTGCTCCTCTGGGCCTGGGGCTGCCTGCAGTGCCGCGGAAGGAACAGGACTTAAAGTGCAGTAAGAACCCAAGCTGCCGTCCTCTAGGAGGCACGGTGACTTCAGTCAGGAGGTCCTGGATGGAACGCGAAGACGAGGGCTCCTCTGAGGGCAGCTCCGACTAGGGCACCGCGTAAGACCTCCGCGCCACGTGAGACGTGCCAGAACGGTGTTCGCGAACGTGTGCGAGTGCGGAGGAAACTACGCTGCTCCAAAGGAGAGGGCAGTGCATTTCCCTACGCTCGGCCTGCACACAGGGGGCTCTGAAGGGCTACGGGCCTGGATGTTGCTTAGCAGACCCAGGTGCACCTGGGGGTACTCAGTGTTCCTGCCGGGAGCAGGGTGCCCCGGCTAGCCTCCCAGGTGTCCAGAAAGCTGTGCTGCCGTTAAAGGCATGCAGAGCAGAGGCCACCGCCTCCTGGAAGCTGCAGCACGCCTCCGCTTCTGCACGGCGAATCAGGGCCTTCCTTCCAGGCATGGGTTCATGCTGGGTGTGCCGGTAGCGACACAGCATGCTAAGATGCTGACTTTCTCCTCGAGCAGAGTGACTTCGGGTATGAGGGTGGGTCTCGCAGTGTTCCAAGCACAGTGTTCTATCATGGCAGCTCACACAAGGGCCATGACAGAGTCTTCCTGGGCACTTCGCACTCACCAGCCATGTTGTCCCGAGGGCGTTCGAGGGCTCTGGAGATGTAGCGCTCCTCAAGGAACGCGCAGTGTGTTGCTGCCCAGCACTCGGCAGGCACAGAGGTCCTCCGGGGGATCAACCAATGGAGCTCGACATTGCTCCGCCGGCCCACATGTGTCTGGAGGCACTCAGTGACCTCGGAGGGAAAACGATGCACACCCGTGGGGCCTAGGAGTCCCCGGACGTGTACTTCCTTTAAAATAAAGCACATAAGCGACTGAACTTGTGGAAACAGCTGCATGCCTCCCTTTCTGCACGGCTACTCAGGGCCTAACCTGGAGGCGAGTTCTCACGTCGCGGTTCCCTTTCGTTCTAGAGCCTGTCATGCGGACCGCCGCCGCGGCCACGGAAGCCCCTGGTTTAGAGAGAGCAAACTCATAATTTTCCCCGAAGCATTCTTCCAGGGCTCACTGGCCTGTCGGGAGCCGGGAATGTCAGGTAGCTTCAAGGCAGGCATGAATGCCGCCCTCAAAATGGGAAAGCAGGGCTTGTTCCAGCAGGCCCCCGTTTTCTTGGGCACACTCAGCGTACATCCCTGTGGCTTCTAACGAGTCCCAAGAGACACCGGTTACCCTGCGTTTCCTTCCCTGAATCAACTTATCGAAGTAGGGAGTCCCGCATCCGGCGAACTGTCTCAACCGAGGAACGCCGTAGCTGCTCCTCTGGGCCTGGGGCTGCCTGCAGTGCCGCAGAAGGAACAGGACTTGAAGTGCAGTAAGAACCCAAGCCGCCGTCCTCTAGGAGGCACGGTGACTTCAGTCAGGAGGTACTGGATGGAACGCGAAGACGAGGGCTCCTCTGAGGGCAGCTCCGACTAGGGCACCGCGTAAGACCTCCGCGCCACGTGGGACGTGCCAGAACGGCGTTCGCGAACGTGTGCGAGTGCCGAGGAAACTAAGCTGCTCCGAAGGAGAGGGCAGTGCGTTTCCCTACACTCGGCCTGCACACAGGGGGCTCTGAAGGGCTACGGGCCTGGATGTTGCTTAGCAGACCCAGGTGCACCTGGGGGTACTCAGTGTTCCTGCCGGGAGCAGGGTGCCCCGGCTAGCCTCCCAGGTGTCCAGAAAGCTGTGCTGCCGTTAAAGGCATGCAGAGCAGAGGCCACCGCCTCCTGGAAGCTGCAGCACACCTCCGCTTCTGCACGGCGAATCAGGGCCTTCCTTCCAGGCATGGGTTCATGCTGGGTGTGCCGGTAGCGACACAGCATGCTAAGATGCTGACTTTCTCCTCGAGCAGAGAGACTTCAGGTGCGAGGGCGGGCCTCGCAGTGTTCCAAGCACAGTGTTCTCTCACGGCAGCTCACACAAGGGCCATGACAGAGTCTTCCTGGGCACTTCGCACTCACTAGCCATGTTGTCCCGAGGGCGTTCGAGGGCTCTGGAGATGTAGCGCTCCTCAAGGAACACGCAGTGTGTTGCTGCCCAGCACTCGGCAGGCACAGAGGTCCTCCCGGGGATCAACCAATGGACCTCGACGTTGCTCCGCCGGCCCACAGGTGTCTGGAGGCACTCAGTGACCTCGGAGGGAAAACGATGCACACCCGTGGGGCCTAGGAGTCCCCGGACGTGTACTTCCTTTAAAATAAACACATAAGCGACTGAGAACTTGTGGAAACAGCTGCATGCCTCCCTTTCTGCACGGCTACTCAGGGCCTAACCTGGAGGCGAGTTCTCACGTCGCGGTTCCCTTTCACTCTAGAGCCTGTCATGCGGACCGCCGCCGCGGCCACGGAAGCCCCTGGTTTAGAGAGAGCAAACTCATAATTTTCCCCGAAGCATTCTTCCAGGGCTCACTGGCCTGTCGGGAGCCGGGAATGTCAGGTAGCTTCAAGGCAGGCATGAATGCCGCCCTCAAAATGGGAAAGCAGGGCTTGTTCCAGCAGGCCCCCGTTTTCATGGGCACACTCAGCGTACATCCCTGTGGCTTCTAACGAGTCCCAAGAGACACCGGTTACCCTGCGTTTCCTTCCCTGAATCAACTTATCGAAGTAGGGAGTCCCGCATCCGGCGAACTGTCTCAACCGAGGAACGCCGTAGCTGCTCCTCTGGGCCTGGGGCTGCCTGCAGTGCCGCAGAAGGAACAGGACTTGAAGTGCAGTAAGAACCCAAGCCGCCGTCCTCTAGGAGGCACGGTGACTTCAGTCAGGAGGTCCTGGATGGAACGCGAAGACGAGGGCTCCTCTGAGGGCAGCTCCGACTAGGGCACCGCGTAAGACCTCCGCGCCACGTGGGACGTGCCAGAACGGCGTTCGCGAACGTGTGCGAGTGCCGAGAAAACTAAGCAGCTCCGAAGGAGAGGGCAGTGCGTTTCCCTACGCTCGGCCTGCACACAGGGGGCTCTGAAGGGCTACGGGCCTGGATGTTGCTTAGCAGACCCAGGTGCACCTGGGGGTACTCAGTGTTCCTGCTGGGAGCAGGGTGCCCCGGCTAGCCTCCCAGGTGTCCAGAAAGTTGTGCTGCCGTTAAAGGCATGCAGAGCAGAGGCCACCGCCTCCTGGAAGCTGCAGCACGCCTCCACTTCTGCACGGCGAATCAGGGCCTTCCTTCCAGGCATGGGTTCATGCTGGGTGTGCCGGTAGCGACACAGCGTGCTAAGATGCTGACTTTCTCCTCGAGCAGAGTGACTTCGGGTACGAGGGTGGGTCTCGCAGTGTTCCAAGCACAGTGTTCTATCATGGCAGCTCACACAAGGGCCATGACAGAGTCTTCCTGGGCACTTCGCACTCACCAGCCATGTTGTCCCGAGGGCGTTCGAGGGCTCTGGAGATGTAGCGCTCCTCAAGGAACGCGCAGTGTGTTGCTGCCCAGCACTCGGCAGGCACAGAGGTCCTCCGGGGGATCAACCAATGGAGCTCGACATTGCTCCGCCGGCCCACATGTGTCTGGAGGCACTCAGTGACCTCGGAGGGAAAACGATGCACACCCGTGGGGCCTAGGAGTCCCCGGACGTGTACTTCCTTTAAAATAAAGCACATAAGCGACTGAGAACTTGTGGAAACAGCTGCATGCCTCCCTTTCTGCACGGCTACTCAGGGCCTAACCTGGAGGCGAGTTCTCATGTCGCGGTTCCCTTTCGCTCTAGAGCCTGTCATGCGGACCGCCGCCGCGGCCACGGAAGCCCCTGGTTTAGAGAGAGCAAACTCATAATTTTCCCCGAAGCATTCTTCCAGGGCTCACTGGCCTGTCGGGAGCCGGGAATGTCAGGTAGCTTCAAGGCAGGCATGAATGCCGCCCTCAAAATGGGAAAGCAGGGCTTGTTCCAGCAGGCCCCCGTTTTCATGGGCACACTCAGCGTACATCCCTGTGGCTTCTAACGAGTCCCAAGAGACACCGGTTAACCTGCGTTTCCTTCCCTGAATCAACTTATCGAAGTAGGGAGTCCCGCATCCGGCGAACTGTCTCAACCGAGGAACGCCGTAGCTGCTCCTCTGGGCCTGGGGCTGCCTGCAGTGCCGCAGAAGGAACAGGACTTGAAGTGCAGTAAGAACCCAAGCCGCCGTCCTCTAGGAGGCACGGTGACTTCAGTCAGGAGGTCCTGGATGGAACGCGAAGACGAGGGCTCCTCTGAGGGCAGCTCCGACTAGGGCACCGCGTAAGACCTCCGCGCCACGTGGGACGTGCCAGAACGGCGTTCGCGAACGTGTGCGAGTGCCGAGGAAACTAAGCTGCTCCAAAGGAGAGAGCAGTGCGTTTCCCTACACTCGGCCTGCACACAGGGGGCTCTGAAGGGCTACTGGACTGGATGTTGCTTAGCAGACCCAGGTGCACCTGGGGGTACTCAGTGTTCCTGCCGGGAGCAGGGTGCCCCGGCTAGCCTCCCAGGTGTCCAGAAAGCTGTGCTGCCGTTAAAGGCATGCAGAGCAGAGGCCACCGCCTCCTGGAAGCTGCAGCACGCCTCCGCTTCTGCACGGCGAATCAGGGCCTTCCTTCCAGGCATGGGTTCATGCTGGGTGTGCCGGTAGCGACACAGCATGCTAAGATGCTGACTTTCTCCTCGAGCAGAGTGACTTCGGGTATGAGGGTGGGTCTCGCAGTGTTCCAAGCACAGTGTTCTATCATGGCAGCTCACACAAGGGCCATGACAGAGTCTTCCTGGGCACTTCGCACTCACCAGCCATGTTGTCCCGAGGGCGTTCGAGGGCTCTGGAGATGTAGCGCTCCTCAAGGAACGCGCAGTGTGTTGCTGCCCAGCACTCGGCAGGCACAGAGGTCCACCGGGGGATCAACCAATGGAGCTCGACATTGCTCCGCCGGCCCACAGTTGTCTGGAGGCACTCAGTGACCTCGGAGGGAAAACGATGCACACCCGTGGGGCCTAGGAGTCCCCGGACGTGTACTTCCTTTAAAATAAAGCACATAAGCGACTGAGAACTTGTGGAAACAGCTGCATGCCTCCCTTTCTGCACGGCTACTCAGGGCCTAACCTGGAGGCGAGTTCTCACGTCGCGGTTCCCTTTCGCTCTAGAGCCTGTCATGCGGACCGCCGCCGCGGCCACGGAAGCCCCTGGTTTAGAGAGAGCAAACTCATAATTTTCCCCGAAGCATTCTTCCAGGGCTCACTGGCCTGTCGGGAGCCGGGAATGTCAGGTAGCTTCAAGGCAGGCATGAATGCCGCCCTCAAAATGGGAAAGCAGGGCTTGCTTCAGCAGGCTCCCGTTTTCATGGGCACACTCAGCGTACATCCCTGTGGCTTCTAACGAGTCCCAAGAGACACCGGTTACCCTGCGTTTCCTTCCCTGAATCAACTTATCGAACTAGGGAGTCCCGCATCCGGCGAACTGTCTCAACCGAGGAACGCCGTAGCTGCTCCTCTGGGCCTGGGGCTGCCTGCAGTGCCGCAGAAGGAACAGGACTTGAAGTGCAGTAAGAACCCAAGCCGCCGTCCTCTAGGAGGCACGGTGACTTCAGTCAGGAGGTCCTGGATGGAACGCGAAGACGAGGGCTCCTCTGAGGGCAGCTCCGACTAGGGCACCGCGTAAGACCTCCGCGCCACGTGGGACGTGCCAGAACGGCGTTCGCGAACGTGTGCGAGTGCCGAGAAAACTAAGCTGCTCCGAAGGAGAGGGCAGTGCGTTTCCCTACGCTCGGCCTGCACACAGGGGGCTCTGAAGGGCTACGGGCCTGGATGTTGCTTAGCAGACCCAGGTGCACCTGGGGGTACTCAGTGTTCCTGCTGGGAGCAGGGTGCCCCGGCTAGCCTCCCAGGTGTCCAGAAAGTTGTGCTGCCGTTAAAGGCATGCAGAGCAGAGGCCACCGCCTCCTGGAAGCTGCAGCACGCCTCCACTTCTGCACGGCGAATCAGGGCCTTCCTTCCAGGCATGGGTTCATGCTGGGTGTGCCGGTAGCGACACAGCGTGCTAAGATGCTGACTTTCTCCTCGAGCAGAGTGACTTCGGGTACGAGGGTGGGTCTCGCAGTGTTCCAAGCACAGTGTTCTATCATGGCAGCTCACACAAGGGCCATGACAGAGTCTTCCTGGGCACTTCGCACTCACCAGCCATGTTGTCCCGAGGGCGTTCGAGGGCTCTGGAGATGTAGCGCTCCTCAAGGAACGCGCAGTGTGTTGCTGCCCAGCACTCGGCAGGCACAGAGGTCCTCCGGGGGATCAACCAATGGAGCTCGACATTGCTCCGCCGGCCCACATGTGTCTGGAGGCACTCAGTGACCTCGGAGGGAAAACGATGCACACCCGTGGGGCCTAGGAGTCCCCGGACGTGTACTTCCTTTAAAATAAAGCACATAAGCGACTGAGAACTTGTGGAAACAGCTGCATGCCTCCCTTTCTGCACGGCTACTCAGGGCCTAACCTGGAGGCGAATACTCACGTCGCGGTTCCCTTTCGCTCTAGAGCCTGTCATGCGGACCGCCGCCGCGGCCACGGAAGCCCCTGGTTTAGAGAGAGCAAACTCATAATTTTCCCCGAAGCATTCTTCCAGGGCTCACTGGCCTGTCGGGAGCCGGGAATGTCAGGTAGCTTCAAGGCAGGCATGAATGCCGCCCTCAAAATGGGAAAGCAGGGCTTGTTCCAGCAGGCCCCCGTTTTCATGGGCACACACAGCGTACATCCCTGTGGCTTCTAACGAGTCCCAAGAGACACCGGTTACCCTGCGTTTCCTTCCCTGAATCAACTTATCGAAGTAGGGTGTCCCGCATCCGGCGAACTGTCTCAACCGAGGAACGCCGTAGCTGCTCCTCTGGGCCTGGGGCTGCCTGCAGTGCCGCAGAAGGAACAGGACTTGAAGTGCAGTAAGAACCCAAGCCGCCGTCCTCTAGGAGGCACGGTGACTTCAGTCAGGAGGTACTGGATGGAACGCGAAGACAAGGGCTCCTCAGAGGGCAGCTCCGATTAGGGCACCGCGTAAGACCACCGCGCCACGTGGGACGTGCCAGAACGGCGTTCGCGAACGTGTGCGAGTGCCGAGGAAACTAAGCTGCTCCGAAGGAGAGGGCAGTGCGTTTCCCTACACTCGGCCTGCACACAGGGGGCTCTGAAGGGCTACGGGCCTGGATGTTGCTTAGCAGACCCAGGTGCACCTGCGGGTACTCAGTGTTCCTGCCGGGTGCAGGGTGCCCCGGCTAGCCTCCCAGGTGTCCAGAAAGCTGTGCTGCCGTTAAAGGCATGCAGAGCAGAGGCCACCGCCTCCTGGAAGCTGCAGCACACCTCCGCTTCTGCACGGCTAATCAGGGCCTTCCTTCCAGGCATGGGTTCATGCTGGGTGTGCCAGTAGCAACACAGCGTGCTAAGATGCTGACTTTCTCCTCGAGCAGAGTGACTTCGGGTACGAGGGTGGGTCTCGCAGTGTTCCAAGCACAGTGTTCTATCATGGCAGCTCACACAAGGGCCATGACAGAGTCTTCCTGGGCACTTCGCACTCACCAGCCATGTTGTCCCGAGGGCGTTCGAGGGCTCTGGAGATGTAGCGCTCCTCAAGGAACGCGCAGTGTGTTGCTGCCCAGCACTCGGCAGGCACAGAGGTCCTCCGGGGGATCAACCAATGGAGCGCGACATTGCTCCGCTGGCCCACATGTGTCTGGAGGCACTCAGTGACCTCGGAGGGAAAACGATGCACACCCGTGGGGCCTAGGAGTCCCCGGACGTGTACTTCCTTTAAAATAAAGCACATAAGCGACTGAGAACTTGTGGAAACAGCTGCATGCCTCCCTTTCTGCACGGCTACTCAGGGCCTAACCTGGAGGCGAGTTCTCACGTCGCGGTTCCCTTTCGCTCTAGAGCCTGTCATGCGGACCGCCGCCGCGGCCACGGAAGCCCCTGGTTTAGAGAGAGCAAACTCATAATTTTCCCCGAAGCATTCTTCCAGGGCTCACTGGCCTGTCGGGAGCCGGGAATGTCAGGTAGCTTCAAGGCAGGCATGAATGCCGCCCTCAAAATGGGAAAGCAGGGCTTGTTCCAGCAGGCCCCCGTTTTCATGGGCACACTCAGCGTACATCCCTGTGGCTTCTAACGAGTCCCAAGAGACACCGGTTACCCTGCGTTTCCTTCCCTGAATCAACTTATCGAAGTAGGGAGTCCCGCATCCGGCGAACTGTCTCAACCGAGGAACGCCGTAGCTGCTCCTCTGGGCCTGGGGCTGCCTGCAGTGCCGCGGAAGGAACAGGACTTAAAGTGCAGTAAGAACCCAAGCCGCCGTCCTCTAGGAGGCACGGTGACTTCAGTCAGGAGGTCCTGGATGGAACGCGAAGACGAGGGCTCCTCTGAGGGCAGCTCCGACTAGGGCACCGCGTAAGACCTCCGCGCCACGTGAGACGTGCCAGAACGGTGTTCGCGAACGTGTGCGAGTGCGGAGGAAACTACGCTGCTCCAAAGGAGAGGGCAGTGCATTTCCCTACGCTCGGCCTGCACACAGGGGGCTCTGAAGGGCTACGGGCCTGGATGTTGCTTAGCAGACCCAGGTGCACCTGGGGGTACTCAGTGTTCCTGCCGGGAGCAGGGTGCCCCGGCTAGCCTCCCAGGTGTCCAGAAAGCTGTGCTGCCGTTAAAGGCATGCAGAGCAGAGGCCACCGCCTCCTGGAAGCTGCAGCACGCCTCCGCTTCTGCACGGCGAATCAGGGCCTTCCTTCCAGGCATGGGTTCATGCTGGGTGTGCCGGTAGCGACACAGCGTGCTAAGATGCTGATTTTCTCCTTGAGCAGAGTGACTTCGGGTACGAGGGTGGGTCTCGCAGTGTTCCAAGCACAGTGTTCTATCATGGCAGCTCACACAAGGGCCATGACAGAGTCTTCCTGGGCACTTCGCACTCACCAGCCATGTTGTCCCGAGGGCGTTCGAGGGCTCTGGAGATGTAGCGCTCCTCAAGGAACGCGCAGTGTGTTGCTGCCCAGCACTCGGCAGGCACAGAGGTCCACCGGGGGATCAACCAATGGAGCTCGACATTGCTCCGCCGGCCCACAGTTGTCTGGAGGCACTCAGTGACCTCGGAGGGAAAACGATGCACACCCGTGGGGCCTAGGAGTCCCCGGACGTGTACTTCCTTTAAAATAAAGCACATAAGCGACTGAGAACTTGTGGAAACAGCTGCATGCCTCCCTTTCTGCACGGCTACTCAGGGCCTAACCTGGAGGCGAGTTCTCACGTCGCGGTTCCCTTTCGCTCTAGAGCCTGTCATGCGGACCGCCGCCGCGGCCACGGAAGCCCCTGGTTTAGAGAGAGCAAACTCATAATTTTCCCCGAAGCATTCTTCCAGGGCTCACTGGCCTGTCGGGAGCCGGGAATGTCAGGTAGCTTCAAGGCAGGCATGAATGCCGCCCTCAAAATGGGAAAGCAGGGCTTGCTTCAGCAGGCTCCCGTTTTCATGGGCACACTCAGCGTACATCCCTGTGGCTTCTAACGAGTCCCAAGAGACACCGGTTACCCTGCGTTTCCTTCCCTGAATCAACTTATCGAACTAGGGAGTCCCGCATCCGGCGAACTGTCTCAACCGAGGAACGCCGTAGCTGCTCCTCTGGGCCTGGGGCTGCCTGCAGTGCCGCAGAAGGAACAGGACTTGAAGTGCAGTAAGAACCCAAGCCGCCGTCCTCTAGGAGGCACGGTGACTTCAGTCAGGAGGTCCTGGATGGAACGCGAAGACGAGGGCTCCTCTGAGGGCAGCTCCGACTAGGGCACCGCGTAAGACCTCCGCGCCACGTGGGACGTGCCAGAACGGCGTTCGCGAACGTGTGCGAGTGCCGAGAAAACTAAGCTGCTCCGAAGGAGAGGGCAGTGCGTTTCCCTACGCTCGGCCTGCACACAGGGGGCTCTGAAGGGCTACGGGCCTGGATGTTGCTTAGCAGACCCAGGTGCACCTGGGGGTACTCAGTGTTCCTGCTGGGAGCAGGGTGCCCCGGCTAGCCTCCCAGGTGTCCAGAAAGTTGTGCTGCCGTTAAAGGCATGCAGAGCAGAGGCCACCGCCTCCTGGAAGCTGCAGCACGCCTCCACTTCTGCACGGCGAATCAGGGCCTTCCTTCCAGGCATGGGTTCATGCTGGGTGTGCCGGTAGCGACACAGCGTGCTAAGATGCTGACTTTCTCCTCGAGCAGAGTGACTTCGGGTACGAGGGTGGGTCTCGCAGTGTTCCAAGCACAGTGTTCTATCATGGCAGCTCACACAAGGGCCATGACAGAGTCTTCCTGGGCACTTCGCACTCACCAGCCATGTTGTCCCGAGGGCGTTCGAGGGCTCTGGAGATGTAGCGCTCCTCAAGGAACGCGCAGTGTGTTGCTGCCCAGCACTCGGCAGGCACAGAGGTCCTCCGGGGGATCAACCAATGGAGCTCGACATTGCTCCGCCGGCCCACATGTGTCTGGAGGCACTCAGTGACCTCGGAGGGAAAACGATGCACACCCGTGGGGCCTAGGAGTCCCCGGACGTGTACTTCCTTTAAAATAAAGCACATAAGCGACTGAGAACTTGTGGAAACAGCTGCATGCCTCCCTTTCTGCACGGCTACTCAGGGCCTAACCTGGAGGCGAATACTCACGTCGCGGTTCCCTTTCGCTCTAGAGCCTGTCATGCGGACCGCCGCCGCGGCCACGGAAGCCCCTGGTTTAGAGAGAGCAAACTCATAATTTTCCCCGAAGCATTCTTCCAGGGCTCACTGGCCTGTCGGGAGCCGGGAATGTCAGGTAGCTTCAAGGCAGGCATGAATGCCGCCCTCAAAATGGGAAAGCAGGGCTTGTTCCAGCAGGCCCCCGTTTTCATGGGCACACACAGCGTACATCCCTGTGGCTTCTAACGAGTCCCAAGAGACACCGGTTACCCTGCGTTTCCTTCCCTGAATCAACTTATCGAAGTAGGGTGTCCCGCATCCGGCGAACTGTCTCAACCGAGGAACGCCGTAGCTGCTCCTCTGGGCCTGGGGCTGCCTGCAGTGCCGCAGAAGGAACAGGACTTGAAGTGCAGTAAGAACCCAAGCCGCCGTCCTCTAGGAGGCACGGTGACTTCAGTCAGGAGGTACTGGATGGAACGCGAAGACAAGGGCTCCTCAGAGGGCAGCTCCGATTAGGGCACCGCGTAAGACCACCGCGCCACGTGGGACGTGCCAGAACGGCGTTCGCGAACGTGTGCGAGTGCCGAGGAAACTAAGCTGCTCCGAAGGAGAGGGCAGTGCGTTTCCCTACACTCGGCCTGCACACAGGGGGCTCTGAAGGGCTACGGGCCTGGATGTTGCTTAGCAGACCCAGGTGCACCTGCGGGTACTCAGTGTTCCTGCCGGGTGCAGGGTGCCCCGGCTAGCCTCCCAGGTGTCCAGAAAGCTGTGCTGCCGTTAAAGGCATGCAGAGCAGAGGCCACCGCCTCCTGGAAGCTGCAGCACACCTCCGCTTCTGCACGGCTAATCAGGGCCTTCCTTCCAGGCATGGGTTCATGCTGGGTGTGCCAGTAGCAACACAGCGTGCTAAGATGCTGACTTTCTCCTCGAGCAGAGTGACTTCGGGTACGAGGGTGGGTCTCGCAGTGTTCCAAGCACAGTGTTCTATCATGGCAGCTCACACAAGGGCCATGACAGAGTCTTCCTGGGCACTTCGCACTCACCAGCCATGTTGTCCCGAGGGCGTTCGAGGGCTCTGGAGATGTAGCGCTCCTCAAGGAACGCGCAGTGTGTTGCTGCCCAGCACTCGGCAGGCACAGAGGTCCTCCGGGGGATCAACCAATGGAGCGCGACATTGCTCCGCTGGCCCACATGTGTCTGGAGGCACTCAGTGACCTCGGAGGGAAAACGATGCACACCCGTGGGGCCTAGGAGTCCCCGGACGTGTACTTCCTTTAAAATAAAGCACATAAGCGACTGAGAACTTGTGGAAACAGCTGCATGCCTCCCTTTCTGCACGGCTACTCAGGGCCTAACCTGGAGGCGAGTTCTCACGTCGCGGTTCCCTTTCGCTCTAGAGCCTGTCATGCGGACCGCCGCCGCGGCCACGGAAGCCCCTGGTTTAGAGAGAGCAAACTCATAATTTTCCCCGAAGCATTCTTCCAGGGCTCACTGGCCTGTCGGGAGCCGGGAATGTCAGGTAGCTTCAAGGCAGGCATGAATGCCGCCCTCAAAATGGGAAAGCAGGGCTTGTTCCAGCAGGCCCCCGTTTTCATGGGCACACTCAGCGTACATCCCTGTGGCTTCTAACGAGTCCCAAGAGACACCGGTTACCCTGCGTTTCCTTCCCTGAATCAACTTATCGAAGTAGGGAGTCCCGCATCCGGCGAACTGTCTCAACCGAGGAACGCCGTAGCTGCTCCTCTGGGCCTGGGGCTGCCTGCAGTGCCGCAGAAGGAACAGGACTTGAAGTGCAGTAAGAACCCAAGCCGCCGTCCTCTAGGAGGCACGGTGACTTCAGTCAGGAGGTCCTGGATGGAACGCGAAGACGAGGGCTCCTCTGAGGGCAGCTCAGACTAGGGCACCGCGTAAGACCTCCGCGCCACGTGGGACGTGCCAGAACGGCGTTCGCGAACGTGTGCGAGTGCCGAGGAAACTAAGCTGCTCCGAAGGAGAGGGCAGTGCGTTTCCCTACACTCGGCCTGAACACAGGGGGCTCTGAAGGGCTACGGGCCTGGATGTTGCTTAGCAGACCCAGGTGCACCTGCGGGTACTCAGTGTTCCTGCCGGGAGCAGGGTGCCCCGGCTAGCCTCCCAGGTGTCCAGAAAGCTGTGCTGCCGTTAAAGGCATGCAGAGCAGAGGCCACCGCCTCCTGGAAGCTGCAGCACACCTCCGCTTCTGCACGGCGAATCAGGGCCTTCCTTCCAGGCATGGGTTCATGCTAGGTGTGTCGGTAGCGACACAGCGTGCTTAGATGCTGACTTTCTCCTCGAGCAGAGTGACTTCGGGTACGAGGGTGGGTCTCGCAGTGTTCCAAGCACAGTGTTCTATCATGGCAGCTCACACAAGGGCCATGACAGAGTCTTCCTGGGCACTTCGCACTCACCAGCCATGTTGTCCCGAGGGCGTTCGAGGGCTCTGGAGATGTAGCACTCCTAAAGGAACGCGCAGTGTGTTGCTGCCCAGCACTCGGCAGGCACAGAGGTCCTCTGGGGGATCAACCAATGGAGCTCGACATTGTTCCGCCGGCCCACAGGTGTCTGGAGGCACTCAGTGACCTCGGAGGGAAAACGATGCACACCCGTGGGGCCTAGGAGTCCCCGGACGTGTACTTCCTTTAAAATAAAGCACATAAGCGACTGAGAACTTGTGGAAACAGCTGCATGCCTCCCTTTCTGCACGGCTACTCAGGGCCTAACCTGGAGGCGAATTCTCACGTCGCGGTTCCCTTTCGCTCTAGAGCCTGTCATGCGGACAGCCGCCGCGGCCACGGAAGCCCCTGGTTTAGAGAGAGCAAATTCATAATTTTCCCCGAAGCATTCTTCCAGGGCTCACTGGCCTGTCGGGAGCCGGGAATGTCAGGTAGCTTCAAGGCAGGCATGAATGCCGCCCTCAAAATGGGAAAGCAGGGCTTGTTCCAGCAGGCCCCCGTTTTCATGGGCACACTCAGCGTACATCCCTGTGGCTTCTAACGAGTCCCAAGAGACACCGGTTACCCTGCGTTTCCTTCCCTGAATCAACTTATCGAAGTAGGGAGTCCCGCATCCGGCGAACTGTCTCAACCGAGGAACGCCGTAGCTGCTCCTCTGGGCCTGGGGCTGCCTGCAGTGCCGCAGAAGGAACAGGACTTGAAGTGCAGTAAGACCCCAAGCCGCCGTCCTCTAGGAGGCACGATGACTTCAGTCAGGAGGTACTGGATGGAACGCGAAGACGAGGGCTCCTCAGAGGGCAGCTCCGATTAGGGCACCGCGTAAGACCTCCGCGCCACGTGGGACGTGCCAGAACGGCGTTCGCGAACGTGTGCGAGTGCCGAGGAAACTAAGCTGCTCCGAAGGAGAGGGCAGTGCGTTTCCCTACACTCGGCCTGCACACAGGGGGCTCTGAAGGGCTACGGGCCTGGATGTTGCTTAGCAGACCCAGGTGCACCTGCGGGTACTCAGTGTACCTGCCGGGAGCAGGGTGCCCCGGCTAGCCTCCCAGGTGTCCAGAAAGCTGTGCTGCCGTTAAAGGCATGCAGAGCAGAGGCCACCGCCTCCTGGAAGCTGCAGCACGCCTCCGCTTCTGCACGGCGAATCAGGGCCTTCCTTCCAGGCATGGGTTCATGCTGGGTGTGCCGGTAGCGACACAGCATGCTAAGATGCTGACTTTCTCCTCGAGCAGAGTGACTTCGGGTACGAGGGTGGGTCTCGCAGTGTTCCAAGCACAGTGTTCTATCATGGCAGCTCACACAAGGGCCATGACAGAGTCTTCCTGGGCACTTCGCACTCACCAGCCATGTTGTCCCGAGGGCGTTCGAGGGCTCTGGAGATGTAGCGCTCCTAAAGGAACGCGCAGTGTGTTGCTGCCCAGCACTCGGCAGGCACAGAGGTCCACCGGGGGATCAACCAATGGAGCTCGACATTGCTCCGCCGGCCCACATGTGTCTGGAGGCACTCAGTGACCTCGGAGGGAAAACGATGCACACCCGTGGGGCCTAGGAGTCCCCGGACGTGTACTTCCTTTAAAATAAAGCACATAAGCGACTGAGAACTTGTGGAAACAGCTGGATGCCTCCCTTTCTGCACGGCTACTCAGGGCCTAACCTGGAGGCGAATTCTCACGTCGCGGTTCCCTTTCGCTCTAGAGCCTGTCATGCGGACAGCCGCCGCGGCCACGGAAGCCCCTGGTTTAGAGAGAGCAAACTCATAATTTTCCCCGAAGCATTCTTCCAGGGCTCACTGGCCTGTCGGGAGCCGGGAATGTCAGGTAGCTTCAAGGCAGGCATGAATGCCGCCCTCAAAATGGGAAAGCAGGGCTTGTTCCAGCAGGCCCCCGTTTTCATGGGCACACTCAGCGTACATCCCTGTGGCTTCTAACGAGTCCCAAGAGACACCGGTTACCGTGCGTTTCCTTCCCTGAATCAACTTATCGAAGTAGGGAGTCCCGCATCCGGCGAACTGTCTCAACCGAGGAACGCCGTAGCTGCTCCTCTGGGCCTGGGGCTGCCTGCAGTGCCGCAGAAGGAACAGGACTTGAAGTGCAGTAAGAACCCAAGCCGCCGTCCTCTAGGAGGCACGGTGACTTCAGTCAGGAGGTACTGGATGGAACGCGAAGACGAGGGCTCCTCTGAGGGCAGCTCCGACTAGGGCACCGCGTAAGACCTCCGCGCCACGTGGGACGTGCCAGAACAGCGTTCGCGAACGTGTGCGAGTGCCGAGGAAACTAAGCTGCTCCGAAGGAGAGGGCAGTGCGTTTCCCTACACTCGGCCTGCACACAGGGGGCTCTGAAGGGCTACGGGCCTGGATGTTGCTTAGCAGACCCAGGTGCACCTGGGGGTACTCAGTGTTCCTGCTGGGAGCAGGGTGCCCCGGCTAGCCTCCCAGGTGTCCAGAAAGTTGTGCTGCCGTTAAAGGCATGCAGAGCAGAGGCCACCGCCTCCTGGAAGCTGCAGCACGCCTCCACTTCTGCACGGCGAATCAGGGCCTTCCTTCCAGGCATGGGTTCATGCTGGGTGTGCCGGTAGCGACACAGCGTGCTAAGATGCTGACTTTCTCCTCGAGCAGAGTGACTTCGGGTACGAGGGTGGGTCTCGCAGTGTTCCAAGCACAGTGTTCTATCATGGCAGCTCACACAAGGGCCATGACAGAGTCTTCCTGGGCACTTCGCACTCACCAGCCATGTTGTCCCGAGGGCGTTCGAGGGCTCTGGAGATGTAGCGCTCCTCAAGGAACGCGCAGTGTGTTGCTGCCCAGCACTCGGCAGGCACAGAGGTCCTCCGGGGGATCAACCAATGGAGCTCGACATTGCTCCGCCGGCCCACATGTGTCTGGAGGCACTCAGTGACCTCGGAGGGAAAACGATGCACACCCGTGGGGCCTAGGAGTCCCCGGACGTGTACTTCCTTTAAAATAAAGCACATAAGCGACTGAGAACTTCTGGAAACAGCTGCATGCCTCCCTTTCTGCACGGCTGCTCAGGGCCTAACCTGGAGGCGAGTTCTCACGTCGCGGTTCCCTTTCGCTCTAGAGCCTGTCATGCGGACCGCCGCCGCGGCCACGGAAGCCCCTGGTTTAGAGAGAGCAAACTCATAATTTTCCCCGAAGCATTCTTCCAGGGCTCACTGGCCTGTCGGGAGCCGGGAATGTCAGGTAGCTTCAAGGCAGGCATGAATGCCGCCCTCAAAATGGGAAAGCAGGGCTTGTTCCAGCAGGCCCCCGTTTTCATGGGCACACTCAGCGTACATCCCTGTGGCTTCTAACGAGTCCCAAGAGACACCGGTTACCCTGCGTTTCCTTCCCTGAATCAACTTATCGAAGTAGGGAGTCCCGCATCCGGCGAACTGTCTCAACCGAGGAACGCCGTAGCTGCTCCTCTGGGCCTGGGGCTGCCTGCAGTGCCGCAGAAGGAACAGGACTTGAAGTGCAGTAAGAACCCAAGCCGCCGTCCTCTAGGAGGCACGGAGACTTCAGTCAGGATATCCTGGATGGAACGCGAAGACGAGGGCTCCTCTGAGGGCAGCTCCGACTAGGGCACCGCGTAAGACCTCTGCGCCACGTGGGACATGCCAGAACGGCGTTCGCGAACGTGTGCGAGTGCCGAGGAAACTAAGCTGCTCCGAAGGAGAGGGCAGTGCGTTTCCCTACACTCGGCCTGCACACAGGGGGCTCTGAAGGGCTACGGGCCTGGATGTTGCTTAGCAGACCCAGGTGCACCTGGGGATACTCAGTGTTCCTGCTGGGAGCAGGGTGCCCCGGCTAGCCTCCCAGGTGTCCAGAAAGCTGTGCTGCCGTTAAAGGCATGCAGAGCAGAGGCCACCGCCTCCTGGAAGCTGCAGCACGCCTCCGCTTCTGCACGGCGAATCAGGGCCTTCCTTCCAGGCATGGGTTCATGCTGGGTGTGCCGGTAGCGACACAGCATGCTAAGATGCTGACTTTCTCCTCGAGCAGAGTGACTTCGGGTACGAGGGTGGGTCTCGCAGTGTTCCAAGCACAGTGTTCTATCATGGCAGCTCACACAAGGGCCATGACAGAGTCTTCCTGGGCACTTCGCACTCACCAGCCATGTTGTCCCGAGGGCGTTCGAGGGCTCTGGAGATGTAGCGCTCCTAAAGGAACGCGCAGTGTGTTGCTGCCCAGCACTCGGCAGGCACAGAGGTCCTCCGGGGGATCAACCAATGGAGCTCGACATTGCTCCGCCGGCCCACATGTGTCTGGAGGCACTCAGTGACCTCGGAGGGAAAACGATGCACACCCGTGGGGCCTAGGAGTCCCCGGACGTGTACTTCCTTTAAAATAAAGCACATAAGCGACTGAGAACTTGTGGAAACAGCTGCATGCCTCCCTTTCTGCACGGCTACTCAGGGCCTAACCTGGAGGCGAATTCTCACGTCGCGGTTCCCTTTCGCTCTAGAGCCTGTCATGCGGACAGCCGCCGCGGCCACGGAAGCCCCTGGTTTAGAGAGAGCAAACTCATAATTTTCCCCAAAGCATTCTTCCAGGGCTCACTGGCCTGTCGGGAGCCGGGAATGTCAGGTAGCTTCAAGGCAGGCATGAATGCCGCCCTCAAAATGGGAAAGCAGGGCTTGTTCCAGCAGGCCCCCGTTTTCATGGGCACACTCAGCGTACATCCCTGTGGCTTCTAACGAGTCCCAAGAGACACCGGTTACCCTGCGTTTCCTTCCCTGAATCAACTTATCGAAGTAGGGAGTCCCGCATCCGGCGAACTGTCTCAACCGAGGAACGCCGTAGCTGCTCCTCTGGGCCTGGGGCTGCCTGCAGTGCCGCAGAAGGAACAGGACTTGAAGTGCAGTAAGAACCCAAGCCGCCGTCCTCTAGGAGGCACGATGACTTCAGTCAGGAGGTACTGGATGGAACGCGAAGACGAGGGCTCCTCAGAGGGCAGCTCCGATTAGGGCACCGCGTAAGACCTCCGCGCCACGTGGGACGTGCCAGAACGGCGTTCGCGAACGTGTGCGAGTGCCGAGGAAACTAAGCTGCTCCGAAGGAGAGGGCAGTGCGTTTCCCTACACTCGGCCTGCACACAGGGGGCTCTGAAGGGCTACGGGCCTGGATGTTGCTTAGCAGACCCAGGTGCACCTGGGGGTACTCAGTGTTCCTGCTGGGAGCAGGGTGCCCCGGCTAGCCTCCCAGGTGTCCAGAAAGCTGTGCTGCCGTTAAAGGCATGCAGAGCAGAGGCCACCGCCTCCTGGAAGCTGCAGCACGCCTCCGCTTCTGCACGGCGAATCAGGGCCTTCCTTCCAGGCATGGGTTCATGCTGGGTGTGCCGGTAGCGACACAGCATGCTAAGATGCTGACTTTCTCCTCGAGCAGAGTGACTTCGGGTACGAGGGTGGGTCTCGCAGTGTTCCAAGCACAGTGTTCTATCATGGCAGCTCACACAAGGGCCATGACAGAGTCTTCCTGGGCACTTCGCACTCACCAGCCATGTTGTCCCGAGGGCGTTCGAGGGCTCTGGAGATGTAGCGCTCCTCAAGGAACGCGCAGTGTGTTGCTGCCCAGCACTCGGCAGGCACAGAGGTCCTCCGGGGGATCAACCAATGGAGCTCGACATTGCTCCGCTGGCCCACATGTGTCTGGAGGCACTCAGTGACCTCGGAGGGAAAACGATGCACACCCGTGGGGCCTAGGAGTCCCCGGACGTGTACTTCCTTTAAAATAAAGCACATAAGCGACTGAGAACTTGTGGAAACAGCTGCATGCCTCCCTTTCTGCACGGCTACTCAGGGCCTAACCTGGAGGCGAGTTCTCACGTCGCGGTTCCCTTTCGCTCTAGAGCCTGTCATGCGGACCGCCGCCGCGGCCACGGAAGCCCCTGGTTTAGAGAGAGCAAACTCATAATTTTCCCCGAAGCATTCTTCCAGGGCTCACTGGCCTGTCGGGAGCCGGGAATGTCAGGTAGCTTCAAGGCAGGCATGAATGCCGCCCTCAAAATGGGAAAGCAGGGCTTGTTCCAGCAGGCCCCCGTTTTCATGGGCACACTCAGCGTACATCCCTGTGGCTTCTAACGAGTCCCAAGAGACACCGGTTACCCTGCGTTTCCTTCCCTGAATCAACTTATCGAAGTAGGGAGTCCCGCATCCGGCGAACTGTCTCAACCGAGGAACGCCGTAGCTGCTCCTCTGGGCCTGGGGCTGCCTGCAGTGCCGCAGAAGGAACAGGACTTGAAGTGCAGTAAGACCCCAAGCCGCCGTCCTCTAGGAGGCACGGTGACTTCAGTCAGGAGGTCCTGGATGGAACGCGAAGACGAGGGCTACTCTGAGGGCAGCTCAGACTAGGGCACCGCGTAAGACCTCCGCGCCACGTGGGACGTGCCAGAACGGCGTTCGCGAACGTGTGCGAGTGCCGAGGAAACTAAGCTGCTCCGAAGGAGAGGGCAGTGCGTTTCCCTACACTCGGCCTGCACACAGGGGGCTCTGAAGGGCTACGGGCCTGGATGTTGCTTAGCAGACCCAGGTGCACCTGCGGGTACTCAGTGTTCCTGCCGGGAGCAGGGTGCCCCGGCTAGCCTCCCAGGTGTCCAGAAAGCTGTGCTGCCGTTAAAGGCATGCAGAGCAGAGGCCACCGCCTCCTGGAAGCTGCAGCACACCTCCGCTTCTGCACGGCTAATCAGGGCCTTCCTTCCAGGCATGGGTTCATGCTGGGTGTGTCGGTAGCGACACAGCGTGCTTAGATGCTGACTTTCTCCTCGAGCAGAGTGACTTCGGGTACGAGGGTGGGTCTCGCAGTGTTCCAAGCACAGTGTTCTATCATGGCAGCTCACACAAGGGCCATGACAGAGTCTTCCTGGGCACTTCGCACTCACCAGCCATGTTGTCCCGAGGGCGTTCGAGGGCTCTGGAGATGTAGCACTCCTAAAGGAACGCGCAGTGTGTTGCTGCCCAGCACTCGGCAGGCACAGAGGTCCTCCGGGGGATCAACCAATGGAGCTCGACATTGCTCCGCCGGCCCACAGGTGTCTGGAGGCACTCAGTGACCTCGGAGGGAAAACGATGCACACCCGTGGGGCCTAGGAGTCCCCGGACGTGTACTTCCTTTAAAATAAAGCACATAAGCGACTGAGAACTTGTGGAAACAGCTGCATGCCTCCCTTTCTGCACGGCTACTCAGGGCCTAACCTGGAGGCGAGTTCTCACGTCGCGGTTCCCTTTCGCTCTAGAGCCTGTCATGCGGACCGTCGCCGCGGCCACGGAAGCCCCTGGTTTAGAGAGAGCAAACTCATAATTTTCCCCGAAGCATTCTTCCAGGGCTCACTGGTCTGTCGGGAGCCGGGAATGTCAGGTAGCTTCAAGGCAGGCATGAATGCCGCCCTCAAAATGGGAAAGCAGGGCTTGTTTCAGCAGGCTCCCCTTTTCATGGGCACACTCAGCGTACATCCCTGTGGCTTCTAACGAGTCCCAAGAGACACCGGTTACCCTGCGTTTCCTTCCCTGAATCAGCTTATCGAAGTAGGGAGTCCCGCATCCGGCGAACTGTCTCAACCGAGGAACGCCGTAGCTGCTCCTCTGGGCCTGGTGCTGCCTGCAGTGCCGCAGAAGGAACAGGACTTGAAGTGCAGTAAGAACCCAAGCCGCCGTCCTCTAGGAGGCACGGTGACTTCAGTCAGGAGATCCTGGATGGAACGCGAAGACGAGGGCTCCTCTGAGGGCAGCTCCGACTAGGGCACCGCGTAAGACCTCTGCGCCACGTGGGACGTGCCAGAACGGCGTTCGCGAACGTGTGCGAGTGCCGAGGAAACTAAGCTGCTCCGAAGGAGAGGGCAGTGCGTTTCCCTACACTCGGCCTGCACACAGGGGGCTCTGAAGGGCTACGGGCCTGGATGTTGCTTAGCAGACCCAGGTGCACCTGGGGGTACTCAGTGTTCCTGCCGGGAGCAGGGTGCCCCGGCTAGCCTCCCAGGTGTCCAGAAAGCTGTGCTGCCGTTAAAGGCATGCAGAGCAGAGGCCACCGCCTCCTGGAAGCTGCAGCACGCCTCCGCTTCTGCACGGCGAATCAGGGCCTTCCTTCCAGGCATGGGTTCATGCTGGGTGTGCCGGTAGCGACACAGCATGCTAAGATGCTGACTTTCTCCTCGAGCAGAGTGACTTCGGGTACGAGGGTGGGTCTCGCAGTGTTCCAAGCACAGTGTTCTATCATGGCAGCTCACACAAGGGCCATGACAGAGTCTTCCTGGGCACTTCGCACTCACCAGCCATGTTGTCCCGAGGGCGTTCGAGGGCTCTGGAGATGTAGCGCTCCTCAAGGAACGCGCAGTGTGTTGCTGCCCAGCACTCGGCAGGCACAGAGGTCCTCCGGGGGATCAACCAATGGAGCTCGACATTGCTCCGCCGGCACACATGTGTCTGGAGGCACTCAGTGACCTCGGAGGGAAAACGATGCACACCCGTGGGGCCTAGGAGTCCCCGGACGTGTACTTCCTTTAAAATAAAGCACATAAGCGACTGAGAACTTG